>NC_034597.1:51103990-51117244 GCF_900095145.1 Mus pahari | reverse complement strand
GTGGTTGCTGGGAATTGAACTCAGGACCTCTGGAAGAGCAGTCAGTGCTCTTAACCGCTGAGCCATCTCTCCAGTCCCCCAACTGATACTGTTAAAGGTTTGACTTGCTCATGATTTGTGGTATTCATGTTAAGCAATTTATATTTCATGTAAAATTTAATTTCCCATAAAATAAAATTCACCATAATTCTGGCAATAGCAAGACAGTTTTGATTATCACCTTGTGTTTATCCGTTATTTTAGCCTTGACTCTGATTTTTTTTTTTCCAGCATAATTTGCCACAGGTCTCTGAAGAGTATAGAAATCTTAGTGCAGAATCTTAAAAGTAGTTTTTCTATTTAGAAACTGACATAACTGAACATCTCCTGCACTAGAAATCTTCTCACTCAATTCTTTCTTGTCCTCAGCAGCCAACTCAGAGAAACCATTGTTTGAAATAATACAAGAGCTTGCTCCAGAACCACCCTGATGAAAGATGGTGTGGTCATGCCTTGCCCTGGGATGTGCCTCGCTTGGGGGGGATTTTCATAAAGGACACTGAGAGGCTGTAACTTGACTTTGGTTTTGATGTTAATATTCTTTGCTTTTATTTTTCTTCTAAGTTCATGCTATATAACTTAGCTCATAATTTGTGTTTGAGTTTTTGGAATTAAATAAAATGTATTCAGAGACCCTTTTTCTGGCCTCTGGGGTATCACCTAGTCTATTCATTGTCATAACTTTGTGACTTTTGGTTTGTCTTCCTGAGTTTTGCTTCTTTTGATTTTTTCCTCAACTCCATCTTAGTCGGTGAAATATATTGTAGGGTCCCTAAGGAAATGAGAGTGGCTAGGGATGAAGGCATCACTCCTCATCCTGTTGACTTGTACAGTCTGTGGGGCATTTGGGCAAGCATAAAGAGAGCAGTTCAGAGAGTTACAGACAGCATAAGAGTCATCATGGCTGTATGCACATGACAGTGGCCCTGTGAGACTGTGGCAGAGGTGAAATCCCTCTCCCTAACGACCCCAGCCATGCTGAAGTCCCACAAAGTATTCTTTGGGTAACGTGTACAGGGATGCTGGCTAAATAAACCTACCGTGCTGCCAGGCAGACACAGGCAAGTACAGCCTGTGCAATCCGGCACACCATGCTTTAGAGAGGGATCTGTGCAGGGCTGGGGGCAGAGAACCCCGGAGAGTCAAGAAGACTCATGTGGGGTCAGTGTGTGCTGGCTATTGGGACCCCCTTAGTATTTCCCTGTTGAGTAATTTACTTTAGCTCTTAAGAGTCTATAATGATAGTGAGAGAGCATGTGACTAGTACATATATTTCCTTCACTATACATTCTGTTCTTCCTTTAGAGTCTACTACTACTCACTGTAAATAGTGGGCTAAGCCTTACCAATCTTAGCCCCAGACCTCTTGCTTGAGCCTGGTATCGTGTTGCGTCTTTTCTTCTGCTTGGTTTCATCTGTTGTTGTTTTATCTTCACAGCAGGCTGAGCCATCTGAATGAACCACATTCAAGTGTGCAGGTGTGCAGATGTGTACCACATTCAGGTGTGCAGGTGTGCAACTGTGCACGTATGCCAGTGTGCAGATGTGTACTACCATTTAGGTGTGCAGGTATGCAGTTGTGTAGGTATGTACCACATTCAGGTGTGTAGGGGTATACCACATTCAGGTGTGCAGCACATTTAGGTGTGCAGGTGTGCAGGTATGCAGGTGTGTGCCACATAAAGGTGTACAAATGTACAGGTATGCAAGTGTGCAAGTGTACAGGTGTGCAGGGGTATACCACATTCAGATGTGCAGGGGTGTAGGTGTGCAAGTGTGCACCACATTCAGGTGTGCAGAAAGCTGTGCCAATGCTTGACAGTGTCCCCATAGTCCCCCAACTGCCTGCAGCACTGTTGGGAATGTTTCTCTGACATTAAGTGACTCGTGATTGGTGTTCCAGACAGAGCTTGTTGGGCTGGGGCTGAGCGGATTGGGCGATCACTTGATGGATTGGGCGATCACTTGATGGATTGGGCGATCACTTGATGGATTAGGCGATCACTTGATGGACTGGGCGATCACTTGATGAACACGCTGATGATTTGAGTCAGGTGGAGAAGGTGCTTCAGTTCACAGAGCAGAATACAAACAAAAGGCAGAGCCTCAGGGCCCATCAACCGATGCCTAACAGTCACAAGAGGCGCTTTCAGGGGAATTGCAAAGGACCCAGAAAGCAGGCTGACAGAAAGCAAGGGTGGCCCTGGAGGAGGGACGTGGCTGATGCTTCTAGAAGTATACAGAAGCCTTTTACTTTGGCACTTAAGTCACCGAGCAGTTTCAGTCAGTAGGAGCTTGGGACGTTGGGGAGCTGTAGCTAAGGGTGAAGGTCTGTGGGGACATAAGCCGGGTATGCTTTTGAGTGAAGTGGGCATCGAAGGAAGATGAAGAGTCTGACAGGAGGGTAGGGCAGGTTTTATTTTAGTGGTGTATTGCTCATTTCAATGGTCTCAAGGATGTTCATAGTGTAGGGTGAGGCAGAGCTGAAGGAAGACGGACAGGTGGAAGATGTTGGAGGTGGGCAGGTTCAGATGCTGCTGGGTAGCCCTGAGCTCAGGTACCGTTAGCAGGTGTGGACAGCAAGAGGAGAGGTCTCTTCCTAGGTCAGGATGGAAACAGTGTGGGATGGACAAGGTGGGGTGGTCTGTGAGGCGAGGACATGGTGAACCCAGTCCAGACGAAAGCTTAGATCATTACACTGGGACTGAGGAGAGCTCTAGGGTGAAGGCTTTAGAGAGGCTGAGGAGAGGAAGGGTTGAAAGAGCCAGTCTTGAGCCTGGAGAGGAGGTGTCTATGGTTCACAGCACCTAGAACATAGGTGTTGTGGGAGTTAGTTTGTAGGAGTTGATGTGCAGGAACCCTCTTAGCATTTCTGCAATTTCTTCAATTCCTTGATGACTGGGGAATAGCAAGTGTAGTGAAGGGAGCAGGCTAGACTTGCTGCATGGACTTCTGTGTGCAGCAGGGAAAATCTCCACGGGGGAGACACAGCTGGGGACTTTGACCTTCCTGACACTGCATTCCTGTTGCCAGCACTGAGCCAGTCAGTCTGTTAGTCCTTAACCATGCTGCCCAGGGAGTGAAAGTGGTGTGTGTGTGTGTGTGTGTGTGTGTGTGTATGTGTTTGATGGGGATGAGTATGTGGTGTGTGTATGTGGGGAGAGGGTGTGTGTAGTGGGGAATGAGTGTGTTGTATTGATATGTGTGTGGGTACTGCAGTGAGTGTGTGGTATGTGAGTATGTATGTGTGTGGTGTATGTGTATATGGTGTGTAGTTTTGAGTGTGTGTATGTGTGATGGGGGTGAGTATGTGATGTGTGTGTGAGAGAGTGTGTGTAGTGGGGTGAGTGTGTGGTATGTATTTGTGTGTGTGTGTGTGTGTGTGTGTGTGTGTGTGTGTGTGTGTGTAGTGGGGGCAGGTATAGCAGGCTACTTGGTAAGTGGGGCAAGACTGGTTTGATGTGCTGTTTCGGTTTGGAGCAGATTCATCGCTGGTATCAGTGCCATGTTTTAGAGGAACATTGCTATTCCATTACTTACAGGACCTTCTCTTCTAAAAAGTTGAAATTCAGGCATTAAAACTGATCGGAAACTTCTGGCATTTCAATAATTATTTCCCAGCACCATCTTCTCATTAATACCCTCTTCTTATTGTTGTTTGGATGCCTGTCTGAATCCACCTTGGGGAGTGAGTCTGGCGTGGTGATGGTTTCTTTTGTCACAGCGATGTTCCAAGGTCATGCTGTGTTAGAGTTCTCCAGAGGAACAGAACGGATAGACTTCGTCTACATTTATATATTTAAAGGGATCTGTCAGATTGGTTTGCACAGGCTAACAGCAATGTCTTACCCAGAGAAGCTGAGGCCCTGGTAGCTGCTCTGTAAGGCTGGGTGCTGGAGACTGGGAGGAGTTCTGGAGAGCTGGCTCTACTTCCTGAATCCTGATGAAACTGGTACTGCTTCCTGGAATGTAAACAGTAGCAGCGGCAGCAATGGTGGTGGTAGATGGACTTACAAGCCAGAGTAAGGGAGAGCAGTGAAGAACACAGTTTATGTCTTCCATGTCCTTTTATCTGGGTGGCCACCTGGAGGTGCCACCATCTTCCCACACCAAATAATCCTCCCAGCAGCCCCACCCCCCAGAACCACCCAGGCTTGACTTTTAGTTGATTCCAGCTGCCGTCAGGTTGGCACCAAGCTGGGCCATCACACAGGTCTGTAGCCCTGCCAAGAGGCCTTTCTCCCACTTAGCTGTGTGGGTTACAGGCTTCCCTTTGAACATCACCCTTCTGTAATAGTCTGAGTTTGGCGTCTCCAGATTTTGCTTTGGCTAATGAGCTAACACTTATGTGAGTCCACCATTGGTTGGAGGTGGCTTTCAGAAACACCATTAGGCAAACACAATATAACTGGAAGCTGTTCCAATAGCAACCCTTCTCTTCCACCCATGGAAGCTCTCTGCATCTATTACAGCCCATTTCATCTGCCCCATCTCTGTTCAGGAAAAAAAAAAAAAAATCAAAGGACACCATTAGCTCAGAAGTGGATTTTGAGAGGTTGGGGGTGGGGTAATTGGTTCTGAGAAGCTGTGTGGGGTTGACTTTTGGAAGGGTGGACCCTGGGTCCCCCGCGTGTCATTAGAGGTTAGGATTAGAGTAGTATGCAGGAGCTACAGGGGCTTCCCCGACTTCCTCCCCCAATCCCAAGTTTTGGTGACTTTTCTATTTAGCTGAGGCTGGCTTTGAACTCTGAATCCTCCTGTGTCTATATGCCACAGCCTGGAATTCTGAGATTCCATGTATGCGCTTCTCTATCTGGCACTATAACCTGTAATTTTTTTTTTGTTTATTTGCCGCAGCCAGCTTGTCGCAGATCCATACAGAGCATCACTTGGTTTGAGCTGCACGGCACCAGCTCTGGGTTTTCCTCTGGTTCTAAGTCCTTTGTACACAGGGCCTGGTCCTGTTTGTCTTCCCCCCAGTGCCTTATCCACCAGAACCCCACATACATTTACTCTCAGATCACGACTCCCGCAGATACCACACCAGCTGCTCCTCTCTGCAGTCAACAGAAGGTCCCATGGCCCTGTTGGGTTTTGTTTTTGTTTTAATTTCTTTGGAAATGACACCCTTATGGGGGGAATGAGAATGTGCTCAACAGCACCACAGGCCCAGTTTTTACAATTAGTGGTTTGAATAGCTGTGGAAGGGGAGACAGAGTGCTAAATGAAAACCAACCGCTTTCATTCCAGAGGAGTAACTGGTGGGCTGGACCCAGCCCGTACCTGCCCCAGAGCCATCATAACCTAACCACCCTGCTTCTGGCTATTTTGAATCTCGGATTGAAGGCACATTGGAGGCAGGAATTGGCTTTGTTGTTTGTGTGCAGGAAACTCTGGACAGGGATGGCTGTAGTTAGGGACACCTGAGTCAAGTGCGTCTCAGTCCCAGTGGGTCTCAGTTTCCTCACTAGGGAAGTGAGGAAGTTGCTACTGGGGCTTTTGAAGCTGAGGAAAATGGCACAAAAACATTTGTCCACATGGGGATGCTCAGGAGACAGTGGCCAGGATGCTGGGTTTTCAGGAAATGCCTTCTCAGGAAATCGGGAGAACATATGGTTTGTGATTGACAGATACAGGTGTCTCCAGCTGCCCTTCCCACCAAATTCTACTTTTGAGAAGATAAACTAGACATTAAAAAAAAAAAAAATCCTTTTACACAGAGGAAGTGTTTCTTCTCAGATCCAGGCACCAGAAGAGCTGAACGCTGTATGAAAGTCACTTTTGGATTCATCAAGTTTCTTTTGAATTAAATATTCAATAACCTTACTAGCATTGGGAAATTGTAACTCCCAGTGTAGTTATCTCTTGGTATTCATGACGGACTGGCACCAGGACCAGTCTGTGCTCAAGGTCCACGTGTAACCTGTAGTGACAACACACTATTATCTAAGGGCAAGACAAATATCTTTATAAGTTCAGCACATGTACGATTCGACAAAGCATGCTTTAATACTTATCTTATTTGTAATTGTGTGTGTGTGTGTGAGATGTACATGTGAGGACAGATGCCTGCCTTGAGGGTCACAAGAGGGCATTGGGACTCCTGAAGCTCCTTGAGCTGTACTTTCTGGTCTGTGAGAGCTGCCTTGTACGGATGCTGTGAACGGAGCTCTGGTTCTTCACAAGAGCCCTCCTGAGCTCCGAGCTCTCGCCAGCCTCTTCCCCTTGGTTGTTTGTACCCAAGGTTTGGAAACCATGGACACACAGGACTGACTGTGTAACAACTTATGGTGTGAGTTGGTGTTATTTTGTTCTTCTGTATTGATGTCTCCCATGAGCATTGTTTAAGATTGGTTGACCCACTGTGGAGAAGGTAAAAATGTAGAGACTAAGGGAGAAGCCCATCTTCTCTAAGTTCTGCAGAGAACTGGTCACTTCCTGATGATTGATGTGTATTGGTCTCATGTTCAGAAATAGGCTGTGTGTGTGTGTGTGTGTGTGTGTGTGTGTGTGTGTGTGTGTGTGTGATCTAAGGAATATTGACTCAAGTTATGGGAGACAACTGTATTTGTGTAAAGCTGGTAGGCATTGTGTTTCAGTTTCATGTCCTTGCAAATGGAACTAAATGGAGAGAAGTTAAGTAGAGGGGTGATGTTTCAGGTAAACTTCACAGCTCTATAGAATGGTTGATTTTAGGACTACTTTTTGCCTAATGAGCATCTTGACTTTAGAGAAATTAGATGTTTGGCGGCTGGATGAACATCGAATTACCTCTATTAAATTTGATGTAGATAGAACACTTTAAGGTGTTCTAAGTGAAATAATTTTGTGGAATATGAATTATGAATATTTAGTTGATCCATCAGTATGAATCAAGTGGGGGAATTGTAGGGACGTAAGTCATCTTAAGAAGTAATCTGTAATTTAGGCGATTGCTTTTTCCTGGTCTCTTTTGCCTCATGAAGTATAAATGATGTTTCTGTTCCTTGGTACTTGGTTGTTGCAGTTGTTGACCAGTCCATCCACTCATGTGGACACTGACTCTGGACACAGGTCGCAGATTAAGTGCCTTGCTTTGTGTTAGATCCCAAGGTCAGAAGGAGAATTAGTGTTATTGATCAATGATAGAGTGCTTGCCTAGCATGCAAAAGGAAGTCCCCGAATTCCATCCCAATGAAAAACAACCACAAAGGTCAAAGTTTGGGATGTCCAGTATGGAGAGTAAGCAGAGCTTACTCTGTGCTGTCTTCAGGGGCAAGATATTGGTATTCGTAGGTCATGTGTCCAAGTGTGCTCCTGTGCTCTCCCTGGCTTCTTACATGGTTGACTTTCAGTATTAGTATTAGCATTTGAAATTCTCTAAATGCCCTCCCCCCATCCCAGACAGAAATCAGTGAGCTGTGTGGTTCTTCAGTGATTCTCTGCCCCACAATGAGTGTCCCTGTCTGGTTGTCTCAGAGTCTCCAGTGAGAGGACAAATCTAATTTCCAGTGTGTGTTTTTTGTTGCATGGACAAAGCTTTCTCTTCTGGTTGAGGGATTGACCAAGTGTGTAACCATAGCTTGGTTAATACCATACCTTAGCCGATCTCAGAGGATGCTAAGACACATGGATATGGGTACAATGTAAAGAGTAATTATCTCATCTGAAAATGTTTTTTAAAAATTTATTTTATTTATATGAGTACACTGTAGTTGTCTTCAGACATACCAGAAGAGGGCATCAGATCCCATTACAGGTGGTTGTGAGCCACCATGTGGTTGCTGGGAATTGAGCTCAGGACCTTTTAACTGCTGAGCCATCCCTCCAGACCAGAAATGTTTTGAAGTAAAAATTTGGAGTGGGGCATAAAGCCAAGTGTTACAGTACTTTCCTGGTGCAAGGTCCTGGGTTCTGTCTCCAGTAATTCAATAACTAGCTAATTAACTCTCATTCGTCAGCAGTTTAAATAGAATATAATTAGTATGAGTTAACATTTGCTGAGAACATGCAGTATCCCAGCTGTAAGGGCTGTATTTCTGTTAACTTGCTTGAGGACTATTACCAGATGTGGAAGCCCAGGCCTGGAATGGTTAAATAACCCACACAGGGTCACATAGTGAAGCCAGAAGTTTGGTTCCAGAGCTTTGGTGTGTAGCATCTGTGATCTGCTAGCAAAATGATGAGTCCCGAGTGCTGAGAAACTCACACGCAGGGTCCTGCTCTGAATCAAGACATATAGGTAATGACCCGAGAGACAGCAGACTGAGAAGTTCCGTGCTTGATAATAAGCTTGGGTTTCAGGATGCTAGGGTTAGGAGTCGTGAGTTGACCAGGTAGTATGACACACACAGCCCAGCTGTGCCCACACTTAGTAACCCCCATCCAACTGAATCTTCTTCATTTAAAGAAGTCTCTGGAAAAGCCATTATATTCTAACACAGAATCAGGCTGGATGACTGAATATTGAACTGACATCAGCGTCCTGACTCATGCTTCCTTTCTCTTTATCTGGGTCCAGTGCACTGTGTACTGGAGAAGAGTTGAGGCTCCTAGCTCAGCAGTGACTAGCTGTATGGTCCCCAGCAAGTTAGATCCCTTCTTAAGGACTATGTAAGTTGGCATCTGCCTAAAAGATGTTTCTAAGGTCAGTTGCCTGGTGCATATTAATTACCGAACTAGCGGGAAGTAACTTCTTATCCTGGGCACAACCTTCAGCCTTCTCACACAGGAACTGTGTGATTCCCAACTCAACGTGAGCAAGAAGTATGGGGTCTCTTCTCCAGGGTACTAATAAGTATTTGTGAACCCATACCTGAGATTCTGGCTTAGTTATAGCATCAAATAATAAAGTAATCTAGAACTTATCGTTGCAATAGGAGCCCACTGTAAAAGCAGGAAGCATGGGGGCAGTCAAGGGAGGGGAGGGAGTGATCAATTAGGTCTTTCTGGAATGTTTGTGTTAAGATTTAAGAGAATCCAAGTGTGATGGCTCCCACCCGTGACCTCAGCACTGGGGAGGTGGAGGTGGGAGGGTTAGTTCAGGGCATCCTCAACTTAGAGAGTTCAGGTCATCCTGTGCTACATGAGACTATCTCAAACAACCAAAGTGAATAAAATAAAATGACAGGTGCTGAGAGCCAGGTACCAGGGAGGTTGGGAGGTTAGAGAGCAGGGCTTAGAGGATTGGAGCTGGGTGGTTGGGGGCCTGGTGGTAATGGGCAGAGGGGAGGAGCTAATGTCAGCAGAGGAGGCAGGGCAGACCAGGACCCATCTTAGCTCAGACAATGGCTTGCATTGTGCTTCCCTCTGGGAAGGCTTATCAAGCAGGACAAGCCGAGTTGTGATTGCTAATTGTTCACTAAGGAAGACTACCTGTTCACCTCAGTGCCACAGACTGGACCTCACTTTGGGTCCCCGATCTGTGGGGACCGGGTCTCTTGGTTGCAGGTGAGCGAGGATTCGGCGGATGAGTGACAGACAGTCCACACGAGAGAGGGTGTAAAACTGAATGTATTGATCAAAATGAGCATCACATCTTTAATACAGAATCAAACAAGAAAAGTGGGGCAGTCCGTTGTAGCAAATGACACAAGACAAAGGATAGAATACATGAAAAGACCAGGGGGTGGGACCAGGCAGCTTGAGGAGGAAGCCAGGTGCAAGGCTAGTCAATAGTTAAACCCCCGCTGTCAGGGGCCCCCAGTAATTCCTCCTTCCTGCTGTCCCTTTGGGCCTAGCAGAAAAACCTGTTTTGGGGGGTTCTGCTCTGGCAGATCTCATGAATAATGCAATACCACACCCCACCTATTTCCTAGGTCTTGGTAGATACTTGCATATGAACGTAACTTCCACAGGTATACTACTCTAAGCTTTGCCCTGGGCTTTGCTCTGTTCTTTGTGATGCTTAATCGGTTTCACCAGTTTTTACTAGAAGTGAATTAGAATGTTAATGAACAGGTAACCTTCTCACTGAATTCCGAGCTCCTGGTTTTAAGGAATTATCAGGACTTTGGAACACTGGCTTTAAGGGAATTTTACCTATGGTAAAAGTTTAATCTTTAAAGGCATTAATAATATTGAAAGAGAGCATATATCATACTAGCATGTGGATAGAAAATGCCAGGACTCTAGGAGGCTGAATCTCCTTGAGATTCTTTTCCTCAGGACTTGTTCTGTAGTTCCAGGTTTTCAGGCCTGTTGTGAATCACCACTAGAGTGGGTGTGGCACCTCAGTAGTGATTATTCACTAGTATAAATAATCAGTGGGTTCTAGGACCCAGGGAGTCCACTTCATGGCCTGGTCTCAGGCTCTGGGTAGTCTGGTCAGCTGTGCTGTGTGGCAGCATGGGGCATGTAGGAGATGGTCAGGGGAGAGATGCTGGGAGAACACTGCCTGTGGCTTTTCACAGTGAGCAGGGTGAGCTCAGGGAACAGGACCAGTGTGTCTGAGGCAGAAGCCTGTACTGGTGGTCAGAAAGATGCTTAGAAGAATAATGTGGGATTCTTCTAATTCAAGGCTGGGTGATCAGAGGCAGTTAGAGCAATGTGAGAAGACCCTAGTCCCAGATTCTCTTCCCAATGCTATGACTCAAATCCAGCCAACACAGGTCTTAGTTCAAGACTCTGTTATACAAAGTACACACACACACACGTACACACACACACACACACACACACATTCACACACATTCACCTACTCATGCATATGCACACACTATTCTGATCTCCCTGTAGTGCCCATAGCACATGAGCTGAGGAAACCTGGGGATGGAGATGAGTGTGGAATCCTCCAGTTTCCATCCCCTGTGTGGAACAGAGCCAGGAGTCTAAAGGAGAAACAGTAGAGTACCATCCCAGGCTGTGGTGATGGGGTGGAAAAGCCTGGGACATTGTTGTTCATGGTAGCACTGGGTCTTCTCACTCGGCAGAGCTTCTGTAGAATAAAAACAACCCTCTGTGCTAGTGGAGTTACAGGAGTTTATTGTAGAGGGAGATAATACAATTTCTGATGAAGAACTTCTTTTATTCTAACTAGAGTGTGTATTTGTCTAATTTTTGTGTCTTCTTTGTTTGCCTTTGGAGTAGCTAAGTCATTGGTTTTTAGTAAACAAAGACTTTCACATTCAAGGCATATTATCTATCATATTATTTATGTTTATTATATATCATGTATATAATATAATTAATTATATTAAAATATACTTGACAAATTAAACTAACTACTAGACAAATACTGTGGATTTGTCTTAGATTAATGAGTTTGGCATTAGTATTAATTAGAATCATTAATCTCAAGGTAGAAAGTTATAGAAAAACTCCAGGTACATCTTGCCAAAAGTAATGACTTAAGCAGTTTTAGAAGCCAGGTCTTCTGAGAATTTGCTTTAGCACAGAGCATGTAGTATATGCCTGTACGTTAATCTTCAGAGAAACTTAGGATGAAAACATTCTCTTCTTTTTTTTTTATTAAAATAATTTTATTATCTGGAGATGATTATATAAAGCAAACTAATCTCAAATTTACATATTTTATTTTTATTAGATATTTCTTTTATTTAGATTTCAAATGTTATCCCCTTTCCTAGTTTCCTCTCTGAAAATCCCCTATCCCCTCCCTCCTCCCCCTGCTCCCCAACCCATCCACTCCTACTTCCTGGCCCTGGCATTCCCCTCTACTGGGGCATAGAACCTTCACAGGACTAAGGGCCTCTCCTTCCATTGATGTCCGACTAGGCCATCCTCTGCTACATATGCAGCTAGAGTCACGAGTCCCACCATGTGTTTTCTTTGATTGGTGGTTTAGTCCCAGGGAGCTCTGGAGGTACTGGTTAGTTCATATTGTTGTTCCTCCTATGGGGCTACAAACCCCTTCAGCTCCTTGGGTACTTTCTTTAGCTCCTTCATTGGGGACCCTGTGTTCCGTCCAATGGATGACAGTGAGCATCCACTTCTGTATTTGCCTGGCACTGGCAGAACCCCTCAGGAGACAGCTATATCAGGCTCTTGTCAGCAAAATCTTGTTGGCGTCTGCAATAGTGTCTGGGTTTGGTGGTTGTTTATAGGATGGATCACCAGGTGGGGCAGTTTCTGGTTGGTCATTCCTTCAGTCTCTGCTTCACACTGTCTCTGTAACTCCTTCCATGGGTATTTTGTTCCCCCTTCTAAGAAGGATCGAAGTATCCACACTTTTGTCTTCCTTCTTCTTGAGGGAAACATTCTCTTTTAGTCATGATGTCCAACTAAAATTTTTGATTCACTATTAAAATCTGACATAAAATAACCATAAACAGACTACCAACACATAAACACACACACACACACACACACACACACACACACACAAAGACTAAAGAATTTTAAAACAATTTTATTAATTCTTTGAGGATTTCATACATTGAATCTTGATCACTTGTATACCTCTTCATCTATTCCCACCTGCATTCCTACCCTCCAACTTTGTGACATTGTTAAAAAAAGCTCATTAGGTCCAATTAGTGTTACCCATGTACTCTTGAATGTGTAGCTGTTCATTGGAGCATGAGAGATCTACCAGGAAGTCATACACTTGTAGAAAACTAATTTTCCCTCTCTTGGTAGCTAAGAATTGTCGGTAGCTTCTTAGTCCAGGATAGGGCTTTAGGATCATACTTCCCTTCTATACTGGGAATGGTTTTCTGGGCTACTGTTCCTCAAGTCTTATGGATGCTGTCATAGCTTCTGTGAATTCACGTGTGCAATTACTTATAGCTATTTATCCCCTCAGTCTCTTACAATCCTTCTGCCTCCTCTACTACAATGATCCCTGAGCTTTGGATGGAAGGAAATGTGTTATAGATGTTCCATTTAGGGATGAATATTCCACAGTCTCTTATTTTCTGAACCTTGACCTGAGTCTGTATTAATCTCTAGCTGCTGAGTGGGAAGATCTCTAATGAGGTTTGATTATAGGTGCAGTGATAAGTCATTAGGTGTCAGTTTAATTCATTGTCCCTAGAGTAGAGTAATAGTAGTAGATTTTACCCTAGTTCAATAACCCACCTGACTATGGGTTTTAGGGCCCCATAGTGGTGCAGGTATTGCTTCCCTCTAAAGGACTAAAATCCTACCATAAAGTGGTTGGTTACTTCTGTGCCAGTTGTGCCACTATTGTACTCATGGGCCTATCTTTTTTTTTTTTTTTTTTTTTTTTTTATCTTCATTTTTTTTTGAAGTAAAGTCTTTTAAAAAAGAACA
>NC_034597.1:51101602-51102894 GCF_900095145.1 Mus pahari | reverse complement strand
GAGGAGAGAGAGAGAGAGAGAGGAGAGAGAGAGAGAGAATGAGTGAAATATATGAGGAAATTATACTGGAGTAAAACCATTTGCCCCCAAATACATGAAGATCCATCTGACTACAATAGTGATCAAGAAACAATATTGTAACAGTGATATGTTATTGACACCATGACACCAGACCCAGCACTGTAGAAGACTGTTGACAGCTATTGCTCACAAGGAATCTGCGTATGAATGTTCTCGTTCCCTACCATTAGAAATAACACATCTGGGCTTGTTGCTCAGGGAAGACCCTTTGCCTGCCAAGCTTCAGGTCCTGAGTCCCCAGCATCATAAGACAAAGGCACAAAATAGCAGTTGAGTTCCTCTTGTGTAAAATGTGAAGTTTAAAACTATTTTGGGGAAGATCTTGAACACATTAAAATTTAATATCTATGATCCTTCGGGAACGGAAATATATTAGTTATAACTTAGGAGATGTGAATTGTTACATTTTCCTCTCTTTTTAAATTAATGATTTTATTTGTTTACATTTCAAATGATAGCCCCCCCTTCCCAGTTAACCCTCCACAAACCCCCATCCCATTCCCTTCCCCTTTGCCTCTATGAGGGTGCTCCCCAACCCACTCACCCACTCCTACCTCACTGCTCTACCATCCCCTACACTGGGGCATCGAGCCTCCACTGGGTCAAGGGCTTCTCCTCCCCATTGATGCCAGATAAGACCATCCTCTGCTACATATGTATCTTTAGCCATGGTTCCCTCCATGTATACTCTTGGTTGGTGCTTCAGTCCCTGGGAGCCCTGGATGGTCCAGTTATTTGAAATTGTTCTCCTTATGGGGTTGCAGTCCCACTCAGCTCCTTCCCTAGCTCTTCCACTGGGGTCCCCAGGCTCAGTCGATGGTTGGCTGTGAAAAATCTGCATCTGTGTTGGTCAGGTGCTGGTAGAACCTCTCAGGGAACAGCCATACCAGGCTCCTGTCAGCAAGTACTTCTTTGCATCAGTAACAGTGTGGGGGTTTGGTGTCTGCTGATGGGATGGATCTCTAGGCGGGGTGGTCTCTGAATGGTCTTCCTTCAGGCTCTGTGTTCCATTTTTTTCTTCCCTTTGGAACATTTCTGGATTAAAAATTTTGAGATGCATGGGTGACCCCATCCCTCAACAGGGGGCCGTGCCTGTCTACTGGAGGTGCTCTCTACAGCTTGTATCTCCCCTTTGTGGGGTATTTTGGCTAAAGTTATTGCCATAGGGGAATTGTTACTTTTGTTTGTTTGTTTGTTTGTTTTGTTTTTTT
>NC_034597.1:51086056-51101392 GCF_900095145.1 Mus pahari | reverse complement strand
GCCCAGCTGAATTGTTACTTTTTAAAAGTACACATTTCCCTCAGAGATCCCACTTCAGGTAGTCTGTTTTATGGAATTACGCTCACCTAAAGACATGAGCATATGAGCACAGATATGTATTGTGATGTATAAATAAAACAATGTTCATGATTGAATGGCTGAATAAATTTCAGAATCTTAGGTAATCATTGAAAGAATGAATTACTAGGATCTTTAGCCTCTTGTCAGGAAGTCTGGTGAGCATTTGCATTGTGTTGTGAGTTTCTCATTATCGCACCCACTTTTGTATGTACAGTTGTATCCAGGACCCACAAAAATCTGAATATAGTTCTGGGTTTGTAAATTAGCGTAAGCCAAATGAAAAGAGAAATAGAATTTCTTAGGAACAGCTAGTGTGTTGTTTTTACACCAAGTATCCATTAGTGGATGGTAAGGACAAAGCAGGGAGACTTTCAGGTACTGCCTTAAGCATCCCACCTTGGTATTTGTGGAGTTGAGGGGGAGCCCCTGCAGCGCTGTGTTGAAGGAGGTGCTACTGTGACCACTGGCCAGGAGAGCACTGTGCTGTTGGTCTGCCTGCAGGGTCCCCTCAGCCTGCAAGGCACAGAGAGGGACAAAAGAGGATGTTTGATGCACCCATCTTAGAGATCACCGAATACAAAGAGAAACTCCTGCCAACTGACTGTTTCTGCCCGCCTGCCTGCCTGGCTCTCTCTCTCTGTCTGTCTCATTTACACTCTGTTGCAGTGGGTAGGTGGATACACAATGTACGCTTTGCTTTGACCTGAATGGGGAAAAGCTTGCTGGAGCAGACAACCCCTTGGGCTGTTGGCTCGGAAGAGGAGGGTGTGGTTTGACGAGAAGAGGAAAAATGTTCTGGGGAATTGGGCAGAGGATGAAAGGAGCGGAAACTGTAGTAAGGACAGTGCCCTTCAGAATAGAGTGACTTCCACTTACAGGGGAAGAGTTTATTCTCTGCATTTCCCTGTGTGGGAAGAAGCAGGGAAGGGAGGCTGGTGCTGGGCTGCCCACTCATCTCCTAGAGCAATGACAAGAAAGTTTACTCAAGTGTGCACCAGAGGGTTGTGCTAATACTGCTGCTTTTCCGACACTCATGGGACAGGCCAGAATTCTCTCCCTCCTATCTATGAGCCTGGGGCCCCCTGCATGGCTTCTGGCCAGAGGAAGTGCTTGTTGGCTGCAATACCAGATGGGGAGTAGTTTTCTGAACATTCAATGGTGGGAGTAGCAGAACAAGTTGGGTCTTTGAGTCCAACATCATCTTCTAATAAGCAGCCCCTTATGTCATCCTAAAATTACCCCCAAAGAACAACTTCCTTCCTAGTTCTATCTGGATACTCTTTAGTTTTACAGACATTATAAAATTAGTATAAAAACAACATACACAGAGGGTTAAAAGTTGAAACAGTTGGAAGGGCTTGCCGTGAAAATCAATAAATAACTGCCTGCCTTATCTTTTCATTCTGAACACACTCTACCATAGACAACCATGTCGAACCCTGTCTTTATTTTTTCTGTTGTTTTCTACCATACTTCAAAATTAAAATCAGAAATTCGGTTTTCCTAAGCATGTGTTCATATATTTGAATGGATGTGCATTATGATTTTTTGTGCTGGGGATGGAGCCTGGGGCCTTACATATGCTAAGCAAGCACTACACCACAAGCCCTTCACTGTATTTTAAAACTAAATTTAGAAGTTATCTTCATGGCATTCTTTAACAAAAGAAAAATGAACTTACTGACCTTGGTGCTAAATGATGAAGTGGTGGATGGTGATTACATCTTTTTTTTAGTATAATTTGTTTTCCACTCCTCACTTTTGGGATTTGACATTTATTTTTGCATATTAAGTTCACTATGTATTTATACTATCCAACCTCTCTATTTTATTTTTTGCAGTGTTAAGAGTTGTACCTGGTCCTTGGGCATTCCAGGAAAGCCCTATGTGTCTACGTTTGGAAGTAGTTCTGTCAAATGATCTTTGTCTACCCTGGCAGCTCCTTACTAGATAGAGTGGTTACTCTGTAGCTATGTTCTAAGTAGTCACCCTAGAACTTTCCTGAGTTGTATATAAGATTTGGGCTACAATGTGTTTCCTTTCTTTTTTAAAAAAGTAATTTCATGTACTATAGTGTTTGTTAGGATTCTTCAATGCTTATGCAATGTGCAGTGATCCAGTAAGACAATCATCGCTATCCAGTTCTATTGATGTTCCTGGTGCAGTAAGCAGATTCCTAAAAAGAGAATGTGCAGACTACATTGCAGTATGGCTGGGTATAAAAATCTGAACTCTTTCCCTAGCTGTCTGTGTTGCTAGCAGGAAGCCCCAATGTCTAATTAATTTTCTCCTTTGCAAATATGTTCTCCTTTTGGTAGCTTTGTGTCTTTATGAAACATTTGTTCGACTACAGTCATAAACACTTACAACAAGCTAGCACCCTTGCAGTGTCCCATTACGACTTGTGTGTAACCAAATTCTTTCTCCCTCCACCCTGCCCTTTCAATGGCTTTCAGTAAGTTCTGATGCTTGAGGAAATGTTTCTGCTTATATAGGGTACTTACTTAAGCAGACTTGATCATCTGATGAAAATGTATGTCAACTCTAGTTTGGTAAGAGAATACAAGAGACCATAACTGGCTCTGTTTAACGGAACTCGTGGCTGTTTTGGAATTGATGTCCCTGGGCCTGTTGCATACACACATTGAATACTTCCTGACTATAGCTTTGTTGTCTCATTCCTTGGTCATGTCTACTTGCTCTGTTTGGTGACCTGCTGGGTTTAATTAGGGAATTCTGAAGGCCCTGGGTTTGGAGTTACCTATTGGAACCTGGTGGGCTTAGCAGTGGGCAGTAATTCTCTTCTGGAATCTATCAATAGCCAGCACTTGAGAGGCAGACCTTAGAGCCCTGTGAGCCTCTCCTGCCTCCATGACTGCTTGTTGCTGGAGCTCGTCTCATGTGAGCCCAGTTCAGGAGAGCACAGTTGTTGTCAGTTACTGATTGCTGTGGTGTGTGAGCCGAGAGGGTAGCCTTCCACAGCCCTTCAACTAACTCCATCTCCAAGCTCTTACGTTATCCTGCCTCCTCTTCTGCAGTGTTCCCTGGGCCTTAGACAGGGAGGTAAGAAAATGTCTTCTTTAGGGGTGAGCTCATAATTATCACATATCCTCGGCATCTTGGACAGCTGCAAGTCACTGCATTCATCACTGTTCATTGTCAGAGTGGCTGGGGGGGGGGAGGGCAACTTTTGTCCATGGGAGTACACATAGACCCAGGAATTCAGGCCACATACTTTGGTTTTATGCACTATCCTGTATGTATATGGGAGATCAACAGGAGTATTTCAGCTAGAGCTAAGTACTTCAATAGAATTTGGCAATTATCTTCAGCACCATAAAATGAATAAATAATGAATACATTAAAAGTAAATAAATTAACTGTGATATAAAGACATGAATACATTCTTAGGACATTTAATATTGTCTTTTTTTTTTTCCTTATTCAAATTCTGGCAGTCTTCAACTCATTAGTGAGTATTCCTCCTCCTCCTCCCCTCCCCTTTCCTCCATTTCTTCCCTTCCCTTCTTGTTTCTTCCTTCCCCATCAGTGTTTTTGACACAGTGAATTACTATGTAGCTTAACCTGGCCTTGAACTCATAATCCTTTTGCCCTGGCTCCCTGGTGCTGGGATTATAGGTGTGCATCTTCATGCCTGGCAGGGTTGGGGGTAGCAGCTTGATTTTGTTGGTCTAGGGATCAATCCTAGGGCCTTGAGCGTGTTAGGAGAGTGCTCCACGCTAGGTTTCACCCCCCAGTCTGCAAGAGGAGTGTTCTCAAGAAGAGAACGGGTGGAGTCTTCCAGGGAGCATGGAGGATGTGAGGCTCCCTGAAACACCAGTCTGTGTGCATCAAGCCATCATCTTGTGAGGACTTCAGCTTGACCTTCTGCTCTTTCAGGGCCTTGTCCGTGATGCCTTTACCATTGTGCGGACAGATGTACTTTGCATGTGTGCAAGAGAAGAGGTGGTGTGGTTGCCTTCGAGGTTCTTGTGGTTTTACCATTCACAGTTAGAAGATATGTGCTAAGCGAGCTTAGCTGGCAGGGCTCTGGAGGCTTCCTCAGGGGAATGCCCACTTTCAGCTACTGGTGACATTCAGTACTATCCGTTCCAGCCTTTCGTGTGCTTGGGAGCCAGTGCAGCTAGCATCTCTGAAGATGCCTTCTTTCTCCCGTGTTCTGCATCTCTGGCTACCAGGCAGCTTGGTGGCCTGGGACAGTGAGTAGCTTCAGACCCATGTTTTTGCTCTATTTTCTGCTAGGCTGGCTGTCATTTGTTCAATCACATTAGAACACCCCTTCCCCACAATCTTGTCTTCTCCTGAGAATTATTGAAAGCTTTTTTACTGGAGGAAAAAATGTCCAGGGTCTGATGTGTTCACCTTTACAATCAGCTGCAGGAACGCAGGTCCACCCATCATCCCTCAGCCCTACAATGGACCCTGGCACATACAGCATGTAGGAAGAGAATGGGTGGCCAGCAGGAAGCACTTTCCTCAGGATCATTTCTCCCCTGTTCCCAGGCCTTACTGCTTGCCAAATATTCACACTTATACACATCCATCCCAGCCTTTTGCTATGAGTTGTGGTATGTGGACAAAGGCTCTGGCACCTGCGTGAGTGGGAAACTTTCGGAGAGTTACCCGCTTGGTAATGACCTCCTTTGCTGCCAGCCTTCTTCGTTTGCATGTTAAGCACTAGAGATGGTCTTTTTCCTGGTACATGGATGCTAAAGCACCTCCCACTCTGTCCTACCTTATATTGTAAATTCTTACGATGTGAATTCAACAGATGTGGTAGGAAGTGTGAACTACCTTGCTTTCTTAGGAGTTGTACAAGTGTCCATCTCCTCCAGCCACGATCCCTGAAATTGTGGCACTGGCCTCACATGGTTGCTGAGTTTGGTGCCTGTAGAGGGCAGCCTAGACTATCTCCCCTGTGCATCTGAGCCACAAGTGTGTGTTGGGTATATATATATATATATATATATATATATATATATATATAATAATCATAGTTAATGCCATACAGTGATCCTTACCTAGATGAATATGAGTGACTGACCATGCTCATTCTGCCTCAGGATGAAACCATCTAGTTGGCACACATTTCTTTTCTTTGTTTTTGTTTGTGTGTTTGCTTGCTTTTCATGTAACCAGGGCTCCTTTACTCTTCAGCTTTCCACCTTCATGGCCTGGGCCCCTTAAACACACTGAGCATTCTGCTGAAGTGGGAGATGTTCAACCTTGAGGGAGCTATATGCTGTGTGTGTGTGTGTGTGTGTGTGTGTTACACATTTATTACACAGATGAAATCTTAGGTTCAAATGTATAGCCAGACCATCTTGCAAGATGCTGTTTATCATTTTTATTTTACAGATGTGAACTTTTGTGTTTTCTTTATGATCGTTTCTTTCCACCACCAGTTTATTTTTCCCCTTCCTCTTCCTCTTCCTCTTCCTCTTTGTCTTTTCCTACCTCTGGGAATCTCAGCTTGGGTTTTGCTCTGTTGCTCTGGCCTCAGATGCTGTCAGGCCCTGTCGAAGTCCACATCATCTTGGGATGTTTTGATGTACCTTGGGCTTTGGGCTTTCTGCTTTGGTTCTTCTGATGTGTGCATTTGGAACAATGTGTGCATTAGATAACCTTGCTAAACCGTACTTCCAGGCAGAATTAGAACCTACAATCCAAGCTCTCAGCACTTGAGAAGTGCAGGCAGGAGGGCCAGATGTTCACAATTATCCTTAGCTTCATAGTGAATTTGAGGCTATCCAGGCAACGTGAGACCCTGTTTCACCCCCACCCCCCAAGCTGAAACAAACAGGCTTAGGATCATGCTTCCAGAGAGTAGGCCAGGAGTCATTGTGGCTCTCAGTTTGCGTCCTTGGTTCAGTTGATTTCCTTGTTCCTTGACTGCCATGTCTTATAGGTGAGGTGCATGGTCTAAGTAGTATCTTCTGGGAGCAGAGAAATAAATGGCATCTTCCTCAGTATCCAAGACTGCCTGAGAGTTCAAAATCCACGGATGCCCAAGTCCTTTCTAGAAACGGAATTGCTTGTGCATAAAACCTGCTCAGCTCCTCCAGTACCTTTGGATCATAACTAGATGACTTAAAATTCTCAGTGCAATATACACACTATGGAGATAATTATAGTGTGTTGACTAGGGAGTTTTAACAATAAAAAAGCCTATGTGTGTTCAGTACAGACACAGTCTCCTTTTCAAGTATTTTTGTTTTTTGTTTTGTTTTAAATCTATGGATGCAGAGCCTTTGTCCAGAGGGCTAATGCATGCATGGAAGCAGAGACAACATGATGTGAGAATAACCAGCGTGGCTTTGAAGGCAGAGGAGCCTGGGATTCGGTGGGGTGGGGTGGGGGGCAGACCACTCATTAATTGCTACAGGGTGGAGGGAGAGGATAGCCAGGTGAAGCCAAAACCTGAGCAAAGGTGGCCAAAGGAAGGGTGCATGGTTTGTAGGAGGAAATGGGAGCTGCTCCGAGTACCATGTGTACCTGAATGAACCTGAATACACATGTGTGGCTCTTAGCATGTGGCCCCCAGATGTGAGTCATTGGTCTCATCACCCCATGGGAAAGTTGAATGTCCACATCGAAGTTTGAATTGCAAACACATTGGAAGTGTTTCTGGTTAGTGTGCCGTCCTACTAAGGACACACCCTTGGGCGTCACTTTGCTGTTATTTAAGGGTTACCTCTTTAACTAAAAGCTGTACTTGTCTTTGTACTTCCAGTACGGCCAAGTACAGCGTGTTGACATTTCTACCTCGATTCCTGTATGAGCAGATTAGGAGAGCTGCTAATGCCTTCTTCCTCTTCATTGCCTTATTACAGGTAATAGTTTTTAAGGACTTAAAAATTGCAAGTTCAATTATGTGCAAAATGAGATTCTTCTAGTAAGTACCTTTATTGGAAAAGTGTTAGCATATTTACATAGTTTCCTTCCTCAAATTATCACTAAGGGGGGACAGACCAGATCTTGGTATAAAACAAACGTGGGAGAGAAGTCTTTGAAAAAAGTAGTTACAAAAGGGGGGCAGAAACTGATTCTTGTGGGTCCTACCTTGTCATGTTTACCTTTTTTTGTTCTTTTAAAATTATTAATGCACATTCATTATATTAGACATGATATTTCACTGTGACACTTCATACATTCTCTACCATGCATGTATTTTGGCCATGAAGGTCATATTTCTGACCCAAGAAGGTCATATTTCTGACCCATTTTCCTTTCCAAATACACTGCCAGGTTGTTAGGTAAAGTTTCAAATGTGAACTACATAGCTAGGTTTTGAATGAGCAGGCCTTTTATTGTGTAACAAAAGTGGACCAGTCTAGCGAGAGTGAGGAGGGTTGAGCATCATGTCTTCCTTCTTTCTGGAGACTTGCATCCCCATCTCTCTTGTTCTCTTACAGCAAATCCCAGACGTCTCGCCAACAGGACGGTACACCACCCTGGTGCCCTTGGTCATCATTCTCACCATTGCAGGCATCAAAGAGATCATAGAAGATTTTGTAAGTCTTTGTCTCTGGATAATAAAACACTAGAATATGACATTGATGTGCATGTGGCTGGGTGATAGATATGTTTATAACAGGAAACCAGGCCATACCCTAAGCAGGTCCTAGAGGAGTGCTGGTGATTGTCGGGAGGAAGGTGGACTCTGAGAGTCCAAACCCCTGGGCAGCCATTCTCAGGGGCTTCTATGTTCTGTGTTGTTTTGTTAGACCCTGGCTGGGGTTTATTATTGTCACTCCTTGTGTCCTACCTTAGAGCCCCTGGATTCAGGTAGCAAATGAAGCTTTTAATTAGTGCTCTCTGCAAGCAGCATTGTGCTTGATGTGCCTGAAGTAATTCTCCAGTAATCGCTCTCCTCATGCTTCTTTCACTCCTCACTGGCCACAGCCATGTTGCTATTATCTCCCTCGCTCTTTCTGCTTTGCACACACGTACACACACACATACACACACACACACACACACACAAACACAGACACACACAGACTGTCACACAGACACACACACAGATATACACAGACATGCACAGACACACAGATAAACACATTCACAAACACATACATACACACAGACCTTTTATGGGATAACATAGTAAGCTAACCTGAGCATGAAACCCGCTGTTTATAGTTGGGTTTATAATACTGAGTCATCGTTTCAGGCCATCCACAAATAACTATGGGGAATTTGAAACTTTGAAGGGCTTGTAAATTGTTAGAACCAAAGTATAGTTACTTACGCTTGGAATAGATCTCGTCAGTGCTGACAGATGGAGAAACACGCAGCTGAAATCTACAACATGAGCATTGGAGCATTCTTGGTCCCGTTACCCACTGGTTTTATGGTTTTCCATTTCAATTATTCATTTGGAACATTTGAATGTAGGAAGCTTTGCTTTTTTTCTCTCTCCTGCAACAGAAACGACATAAGGCAGACAATGCAGTTAACAAGAAGAAAACAATAGGTAAGCAACTAGGCCCCATCACTTTTTCCATTGTTAATCTAGGATCAAGTCCTGTGTTTGAGTAATTTTTAATCAGTGGCTGTTGATACTGAAATTAAATTGGAAATGTTATCTATAAAAATCTTTAAAGAGAGAGAAGCATAATAAAACAAAATTCGTGTTTATAGTAATTATTATATTATTATTATTATACTAATGGGGTTTGTATACACTGGGATTTTAGAAGATAGCATTTTCAGAAATTAGTTAGTTTATGCCCCTAATAAGTTTCCCGTATCCACAGCTTCATTTTTTGCTCACTTTCCTTATTATTTTGGTTTTTATCTTACGTATGTTTTCTGTTGCTGGTATTGCCGCTATTGGAACTGTGTAACACCAGGCCTTTTCTACTCCTGGGCTAAATACAAATTGGCTTTGTTTACATGCACACATAAATGTGCGTGTATTCACACACATGTTGTGGAGGCGCACAAACAGAGGCCCATTGGTGCCTGGTTGGTCATCCACCTTGGATACAGTTTGTGAGGATCACTAAGTACAACTCTCACAGACATCTTAGAGCTGTAGACTGCTGACTTCTCATCTTCAGTCCTGCCAATATTGACCATCTCATTGTTTCTTCCTTACAGTGTTAAGAAATGGCATGTGGCACACTATCATGTGGAAAGAGGTGAGGATGGATATTAAAGATAATACTAGAAAATATCAAAATGAAGGCTTGTCTCAAACTGTCGATGTGGACAGTGATATGAAGTTTGCTGTAAGGCCAAGGCCGTGCCCATTTTATGAATTTTCCCGTGCAAGCTGCTTTCCCATGAGAACTGATGCATGCTTCCTTCCTCCATTCTGGACTGTTCTAGAAGGACCTAATGTAGCAGTTCAAGCTGTGAACTTCATTATTCTCCAAGGATAGTTTTAGATCCTCACAGTAGTTTACAGTTTCTGAACCCTATGTGGGAAACATTTCCTCTGGTCTGTCTTATTTTTTTTTTTTCCACCAAAACTCAAATGTTTAGAGTTGTTGTTTTTAACTTCCTGGAGTCTCACTTCAGATATGTTTGGTAGAAAGATCTCTGAGTGTGAACAGGGTTCCCAGGCAGGAGTGCCGAGCCAGCTCCTGCTTTTATCAACACAGTGGTCACAAGAGAGATTTTCCTCCTTGCCGCTGGTAGTGTGATGTCTGCACTCACAGAGGGAAGGTATCGTAGTTGGTTGTTGGCTGAAGTCAACTGTGCTGTACTGGTGTTTTGTATCGGAGAAGCCCAATTTTTATCCAACTGTCTTAGCTGGGCCTTGTTGACAGCCACACGGTATGGATTTTAAAGACGCCATTCATCATTCTGCAGTCAAAACTGACTTTTTGGAAAAGAGAAAACCATATTTTAGAAGGGTGTCTTAGTCAGGGTTTCTATTCCTGTACAACATCATGACCAAGAAGCAAGTTGGGGAGGAAAGGGTTTATTTGGCTTACATTTCCAAACTGCTGTTGATCACCAAAGGATGCAGGACTGGAACTCAAGCAGGTCAGTAAGCAGGAGCTGATNCAGAGGCCATGGAGGGATGTTCTTTACTGGCTTGCCTCCCCTGGCTTGCTCAGTCCACTCTCTTATAGAACCCAAGACTACCAGCCCAGAGATGGCACCACCCACAAGGGAACCTCCCCCCTTGATCACTAATTGAGAAAATGCCTTATAGCTGGATCTCATGGAGGCATTTCCCCAACTGAAACTCCTTTCTCTGTGATAACTCCAGCTGTGTCAAGTTGACACAAAGCTATCCAGTACAATTGACCCCTTGTCAACTTGACACACAAACACATCACTAGTAAGCCTCAACCCTTAGTTCTTATTCATCCCCAATATCTTAAATAACTTTAAAAGTCCCACAGTTTTTACATATTAAAAGTTCAATCCTTTTAAAATATCCAATACCTTTTAAAATCCAAAGTCTTTTTACAATTAAAAGTCTCTTAACTGTGGGCTCCACTCAAATACTTCCTTTAAGAGGGAAAAACATCAGGGCACAGTCACAATCAAAAGCAAAAATTAAACTCCAACCGTCCAATGTCTGGGATCCAACTCACAATCTTCTGGGCTCCTCCAAGGGCTTGGGTCACTTCTCCAGCCATGCCCTTCGTAGCACACACCTTGTCTTCTTGGCTCCAGCTCCAGATGCCTGTACTTCACTGCTGCTGCTGTTCTTGGCGGTTATCTCATGGTACTGGCATCTCCAAAACGCTGCTGTGACCCCTTCAGTCCTGGGCCATCAATTGCAACTGAGACTGCACCTTCACCAATGGCCTTCCATGGCCTCTCACAGTGCTTCCATGGCCTCAGCTGCTCTGCATGACCCCTTCATACCTTCAAAACCAGTACCACATGGGTAACTCTTACACATTACCAAGTCCTGCTGCAGCACAAAGTACAACTTTGGCTATCTCTGGACCACAGCCTCTTTGTGCTCTCAGAAAATACTTCCCAGAAGATGTCACCTCAATGATGCTGGTCTCTTCTTAATCACCGCTAATTTCTTAGCTCCAGCTAACCAGCATCAATAGTCCCAGTAAGGAAAACATTTCATTTTAGTGGTTCTGGTATCTTGTTAATCACAGCTGATTCTTCAGCCCCAGCTAACCAGAACCACAGAATCTTCACAATTCTAAACAGCAATGGCCCTGAAAAGAGTCTTTAATTTTCCCTCTGAAATTACACAAGCCAGGCCTCCATCTTCTGCACTGTTCTGAACATTATCTTCGAAGCTCCTACACAACATTCCAAAGAGCTCTTAACACNAAATGGATCTTCTGGCCCAAAGTTCCAAAGTCCTTCCACAGTCCTCCCCAAAACATGGTCAGGTTGTTACAGGAATACCCCACTCTGCTGGTACCAATTTGTCTTAGTCAGGGTTTCTATTCCTGTACAACATCATGACCAAGAAGCAAGTTGGGGAGGAAAGGGTTTATTTGGCTTACATTTCCAAACTGCTGTTGATCACCAAAGGATGCAGGACTGGAACTCAAGCAGGTCAGTAAGCAGGAGCTGATACAGAGGCCATGGAGGGATGTTCTTTACTGGCTTGCCTCCCCTGGCTTGCTCAGTCCACTCTCTTATAGAACCCAAGACTACCAGCCCAGAGATGGCACCACCCACAAGGGAACCTCCCCCCTTGATCACTAATTGAGAAAATGCCTTATAGCTGGATCTCATGGAGGCATTTCCCCAACTGAAACTCCTTTCTCTGTGATAACTCCAGCTGTGTCAAGTTGACACAAAGCTATCCAGTACAAAGGGCAACTTCAAGTATTGTTTCTTGCTTAAACATCTGCCTTATAGCCAATGCCTCATGTAGCCTTTTATGTGGGGGAATGGGGCATGGGGAGGGGTGCAGATACTGCCAGTGTGCCTATAGCACTCACTGTGGTTTTTATTTGATTTTACCCCATCTAGGAGAACCATTAACCCTTTGAAGAAAACTTCCCTTTGTAGTTAACCCGTGAGGCCTCACTGGCCCTCTGAACTTTGGAAGTTCAGTGTGATGGTTCTTGGTCAAAAGGGAGAATTTCCAGGAGAGAACTGGCACCTGTGCAGTGGGAACTGGAGAATCCTCATAGACCCTCCATCTTTCCAGGGGTCTTCTGGCTGCCTGCTCCTCAGAAAGGCACCAGCAGTGGCTTGACACCCCTCGATGTGGTGGGACTTGGAGTCACTGATTTTTGAGTTCAGGAGCTGGTAGTCTTACAGACTCCCAGAATTCCTTCCTCTTCCTACATGTGCTTAGGGTATCACCACCACATTATAGGCCCTGGTTAGATACATTTCGGTTTCCATTTTCAATGCATTGTGGTGAGCCATCTTAAGCAGGCCAGTTAGCAGGTGCTAGAGACTACCAACCATGGAAATTTGTGATCTAATCTTCTTGTGCAGTTGTCCTCTCAACCAAATAGGGTATCCTTGGCAACCAACACTGGTCGATCACACACCAGGCCTCTTCCCAGAATTCCTGAGTCCAAGTCTGAAGTTTACATTTTGACAAGTTCACAGGAAAGGTTTCTGCTGGCGATGTGGACAGTTCACTGCGGAACAGTGAATCTGGGGACCTTGGTAGGGTTCGAGAAAAGATGTTCACGACAGAGGGTAGGGAAGGAACACGTAGGTGACTCTGAGAGCCACACCCAGCTGAACTCACATGAGACTATTATATTTGAGACAGAGCCCCTGAGCTTTGCTTGACTCTGGTGATCTCAGAGAGGTAGATCTCAAGAGTTGGCATCAATTCTGAGAGTCCTTTAGCTGTTTTACAGTTGAGAGACAGGAGGCTCCTTCCGAGGCTGCAGTGAATCCAGGGACTCTGAATAGTTTTGTTTTGTTTTGTTTTTCCTCACTGTGCAAATTCTTTGAGCGATTATCACACAAACCTGCAATGGTAGGTCATATGTAAGAACACCAAACAGAAAACTGGCTTCAGATTCTGAGTCAACGTTTCTCATTGTCGTTGAAACTTCTTAGCACCCAGATCCTAGAAATGAAGTGTCTTTTATTTAGAGAAAAGAGAACATCATTTGACTTGTCTTCTTACTTTGACTTAAGAAAAAAAGAATCCACTGTTGTGGTAGATGATTAATCTGCTCTCAGTTGTCCAGCAGCGGCATTGAGCGTTCTGTGCTGCCCGCCCTCGTGTTCTGAGTTCCCGAATGAATGACACACATGCAGCCTTATATTTAATATGCCTCAGTCAGCTCAATGGCTGGGCCACTCCCTAACATCCACGTGGTTAACACACTTTCCATAGCTTTCTCATGGTTACACAGCTGCCCAGGGGACTCACAGTCGCACAGGCCAGCTTTGGAGCCACAGGTGTGACACTTCTACCGTGAGCAGCTGTGGAGGTGTTTGAGAGATGAGAGGATACTTGAAGGGAAATGTGATCTTTATACTTGCTCACTCATCTTTTCTCTTTCCTTTCCTTTTTTCTTTCTTTTTAAAATACTTGTTAATGAAGACAGAAGCAATATAGCCACTAGTTCAGGACTACCTGTAACTACAACTCCAGGGATTTTGACATCCTCTTTTTCCAGGCACCTTGACTAAGGTGCATATATGCACAGACAGACAGACAGACAGACAGACAGACAGAAACTATAATTAAAATTTAAAAATGTGGTGTGGTCATTTCTCAGTTTCTGTAGAGACTAGTCCCAGGTTGATAACAGATGTCAAAGTGTATAGATGTTTAAGTCCCTTATATAAAACAGAGAAGCATTTACATAGAACAAGTGTGTATCCTCCAACGAATGTAAAAATCTCTGGATTACAGAAAACCCAGTGCAGTGTGAACACCATGGGGACAATGGCAGGGAAATAGTGTGTGATGCTCAGCCCAGAGGCAGCTTCTGACATCTGGGTTATGGATGCTTCCCTTTGCACATAGTTTGCCTTTGCAGTCCATTGAACCCACAGATGTGGCCCAGTGGAAACATCTGCCTGTTGTTCTTGCAGGGTGCACCTTACATACTTTTTCCCTCATGTATTTAACCACCTGTATCACATATGTGCTCTCTTTTCTTTTGTGCCTTCTGTCCTGTCCCTGGTCTCTAGGTGGCAGTGGGAGACATCGTGAAGGTCCTCAATGGGCAGTATCTTCCGGCAGACATGGTCCTGTTCTCCTCCAGGTCAGGTGTGCTGGTGGGCACAGGTTTGGAAATTCGTGTTAAGGACAATGAATAGAGTGCAGAAGCTCAATCCCTCGTCTCTATCACATGAGTCCTCCTCTCTCCTCTCCCCTCACAACCTGAGCACCTCGAATCAACTACAGTTTTAGATTTTGAAGCATTTTGGAGTTCAGATTTTGAGATTTGAGATGTTCAGTTGTTAAAGTCTATGTAAATATTTAAAAATCTGAAACAGTCAAAAATTGGGGGTATTTCTAGCCGTAAGCATTTTGTATAAGTTAGAGATATAACTAGTGTGGACCCTTGCCACTTATCTTCTCTTGCCTGGGCCCTGGGCTGCTTTTGTTTTGTTTTGTTGCTATTTTTTCTCTTCATTTCCTCAGGTATTTTGAACCTCCTTTGCTGGTATTGACTGCTTTATCCCAGCAATTCTAGGGTATTCCTCACTGGTCAAGATGTGAGTCAGAGAGAGTGAGTGTTTAATGACACCCAGGAGGCAACCGAGCTGAGTCGGCAGCACTTTCTTGGTCAGTCCCGCCAGCTGTCTGCCCTCTAGCACTCAGTACTGACAGTGAACAACTGCTCTGAAACCAGAGACATATTCTCAGCACAGACACACAACCTGATGGTAGCCTTGCTTGTCACTCTTTCTGCCCTAAACAGCTGCCGCACACAGGGTAGTTCTGTGCCAGAGACAGCCATCGGCACACAGGGGTGTACAGAGTCGCACACTTCTGCCCTTCGCTTCCTTGACTTCATGGATAAACGATGTAACATACTGCAAAGAAAGAGAGCCAAAGCGAGGGTAGCAGAGACCTGTTCCGGGAGTTCAAGGTTATGCGATACACCGTTAGGACTGCAACTCCCTCTATAATCCACCACTGGGAAATGCGGGTATTCAGGCTGTTTGTAACTGTGTTTCTTGTGTGGGGTTTATCCCTCGTTAGAAATCAAGGATGGATGTATCTGGAGGATATCATCTTTAGTGAGGTAACCCAGTCACAGAAGAAGTCGTTAGATATGCACTCACTGATAAGTGGATATTAGTCCAGAAACCTAGAATACCCAAGATACAATTTGCAAAACA
>NC_034597.1:51080645-51085115 GCF_900095145.1 Mus pahari | reverse complement strand
TTTTTTTTTTTTTTTTTTTTTTTTTTAACTCCTATGAATAATTCTCCTCAAAAGACATGTTTGTGCTGAGTCTGCCAGCATAGCACTATTGGTCAGGGGTAGGTGGGTCCTCGGCCTTTAAGAATCACTCTACCTCAGTGGGTGGGCTTTATTCCCATTCTAGAACCAAGGCCTGCCTGCTTTTCATCCATCCTGTTATGTCCAGTCAAGACCAAGCATGCAGAGCTGAAACTGGATTTCTGGTGTCTAGCTCCAATGAGAGTGTGCCCCTCTTTCCTCACTCATTGCTTGGACTAGAACAGTGAGTGGTTGTAATAGTGCATTTGAAGGGTCAGCAGCAGACACAGTTTCTGTACCAGAGGTTTTAAGAGCTGGGGATTTGTGGAGAGGATAGTACTAACATTGCCCTCTCCCCCTTCCTTACAGTGAGCCCCAGGGGATGTGCTATGTTGAAACTGCTAATCTGGATGGCGAGACGAACCTTAAAATACGACAGGTAAAGTCACATCACGGCTCGTGCAGCTCTATGGTACAAATATCCACCGTGCACCTTGTGGAGAAAATGTCATTTAGCCGTTAAACCCCAGTGGAACGTCCAGAAGATTGTGCCCCTAATTATGAGGGAAACTTGTTGAGGAGGCCTGGGAATGAAGACAAGTGAGTTTCCCTAGCCCCCAGTGTGTCATATCTTCCTAAGCTCTGCCCACAGCGCGCAGGGCAAAGAGCATCCTCACCAGACTGAGCCGGGGAACTGGAAGAGCGCAGAGACCTGGGCTTATGGAGTAGAAAGATCCAGGTGCCTCCGCTTGCATCTCCAGTTGGAGCTGCTGTTCTAACAGTGGGGGGCCAAGCATAGACACACTGTTTCCCTGCTTTGAGTGCTTCTTACCACTATTCTTATGAGCTGCTTGGGGTGACCTGTGAAATGTTTCACTACCATCTTGACCCCCAAACCCCTATAAACTGTGTAAAAATAAGAAGTTCAAATATTTTCTGTTTGGAGAAGCATTGATGAAGTTTGTCAGACTATTTTGTTAAGAAATATTCAGAATAAAGTGTTAAAAGCTGTAAGTGTAGTGAGGGGGTACACTGCAGCCGTGACTTCTGACTTTCTGATGTGTTATAGGACAGCAGTAGCGTGTCTTCTGTCAGTACCTGGACTGTTCTGTAAACACGGGTGGGAAGCTTCCTCTTTTGCACCGTTGAAATCTTTTGACATCTGTGTGTCAAACCATGCAGTCTTGAGGGGCTATGGGACTTCTCAGATGATCGCATGGCAGACGGCTCATTATGTCCCTATGAGTGACAGAATGCCGCACTGTCTCGTAAACGTGGATGGCAGTATGTGATCTTCTCTGTTGGCTCACCGTTCCATTTCAGGGCTTGAGCCACACAACCGACATGCAGACGAGGGACGTGCTCATGAAGCTGTCGGGAAGGATAGAATGTGAAGGGCCCAACCGCCACCTCTATGACTTCACTGGCAACCTGCACTTGGATGGGAAGAGGTTTCACGGCTCCTTTTCTAATTTCTCCCTCCCACCGCCCCTCCCTGCCTCCTTTCTTAAATGTGCCAAGAACTCCTGGAGATTTGAAAATAGTGCATTTTCTTTTGTTTAGCTCAGCTCTGAGAGACTGAAACACCATTTAGATTCATTTAAAACTCCCCTCACATTGAAGGAAAGAGGAGAGAAACAAGTCAAAGACCTCATATGGGGTTCATAGCAAGTGGCTTATTCTTTCTTGCTTGTGACTTGCTAGGCCAAATAAGTGGTTAAGGTTGCATTAAATGGTGCAGGAAAGCAGCAAGGAAGTATTTGATGATCGCGGCTCACTACACATGGGAAACAGATGTGTAGCTTCTAGTTAGCTTTCTTCTAAATAGCATGCTTTATAAATGGTTGTTTGTTTGTTTTTGTGGTGCTGCGTAACTGGTAGATCAGCATTTCACCAGCAAGCCTCTCCCCAACTCTGCTTGTGTTTAGAACGTTGGATGAGATGAGGCCGTGACTATCACATAGTCAGTGCAGTGTCCATTGTGCAAGCTTGAGGGTTGGTGTAGACTTCTGGTCCCCACATAAAAGCCATCCCAGTGCCCGGGAAGTTCAGATTGGCAATGAAGTCCATTGGCTAGCCAGCTAAACCAGCGAGAGGGAGAGACTCTGTCTTGAATGTAAGGTGGAAAGATAAAGGATGTTGACCTCTGGCTTCCACACACATATGCACACATGAGCACAGAAGCATCACATGCATGTACGCACACACATTGAATGACTTACTGTTTGAGGATGTCTTTTGTCACGATGTTGACTGTGATCTACCTGATGATATTCTGTAGTTCACTGTCTGGGCTCTTCCCCTTACTTTGAAAAGACCCTTGACTGGGGGTGTGAGTGACCAAATGTTAGGACTCAACAGATGCTCAATGTGATAACCAAGCATGCAAGTGCTTCTTGGTATGCATTTCACGTGTAGCCATCCAGCGTGCTTCCCCTCTGAAGATGGTCCCTCAGATGCTCTTTAATCGCCATGTCATTAGACATGAGTTTATTGCTGTTTTTTTTCTTTTATAGTCTATAAAGTAAATTTGTTTTCAGAAATGAATAAGCTTGTGGCTTTTCAGCATTTCCTTTCTCAGTGTTGAGTTGCACAGCAGGATTATGAGACATAATCCTCTCTGACATTTTATAGAAAAAAAAATCCATCCTATTCTAACAAAGCATGGGAAAAACAGACATTTGGGGAGGGAAGATGGGTAGATTAAGCAAAGAATAAACTCGTGAATTTGACTGGCTGGAATGTTTGGTGTGCTGTAGGCTTATGTAAAGGAAAATGCATGCTTAGTTGACAGATTATCAAGACATATAAATGTTTTCCTTATCTTAAGCTCCGTTGCCCTTGGACCTGACCAGATCCTTCTGAGAGGCACCCAACTCAGGAACACACAGTGGGTCTTTGGCGTCGTTGTGTACACTGGACATGATAGCAAGCTCATGCAGGTAAAATGTTTCTCTGGGAAGCTTCGCCGACTTTGGCTGATTTGCTGTTGGTTTCTCCATCTCTCTGTGTTCCTCAAGGGTAGAAAACACAGACAAATATGAAGCTCAAGTTTATCCAAGGATGTAAATCCAGGGAAAAGTTGTTGTTTTGGTTCCTTGTGTGATTCCTTCTGGCCCTTGCCACCATGTGGCCACAGTCCTTCTGGATCTAAGAGGTCTTTCTTGTCTAGGTCCAGGAGGGGCAGCTGGCTCTAACTTTGTCTTCTGGATGTAAGGGGGACTTAATTACCCTTTAGAATTTTCCCCATTTGTCCTCTGAATCCCACTAATTAGGATTTTATAGTAAACTCTTTTTTTCAATTTTTATTAGGTATTTACTTCATTTACATTTCAAATGCTATCTCCAAAGTCCCCTATACCCGCCCCCAAGTAAACTCTTATATGAATTCTAAGTCATTTAAAAGCAAGGGACTTGAACTAATATTTATTCTTCATATATCAGAGAAACAGTACTAATTTAAAAGAATTTTTCTTTTTTTTTCACTTTTTCTTAAATTTTTGTGTATGGACTTAATAGCTAATATTTACATGGTGACATATTTGACCAAATGTCTTTTGAGCTTCTACACAAATCAGTGTCTCTCTGTGTCATTTCGTGCATTCTTCTGATATCTTTTGGCACTTGCTGTGTGACATTATTTCTGAGGAGACATGAACAAACCTGTATCATTCTCAGGGAACCAATGACAAACCAGAGTACAGATACTACCGAAGTCCAGCTTGGTGAATCAATGAGTTTATTTTGGTCACCTATAGGAATATGGGTGAGGGGTTACTTAGAAGAGCAGAAATGACTCAAAGACAGATGCACCACCAAAGCCCAGTGAGCATGGGTGATGGCTTACAAAATCTGGAAATCTGGAGCACACAGCTTGCCCACAGCTTGGCAGGTCAGAGAATGTCCTTTCCAGGCAGCGTTGTTGGTATGTGCCTCTTCCAGGAATCTGCTTCTTCCAGGCAGCTCAACTGATCTGAACCTCTTCTAAGTAGCCCAATGGCTGGAAATACCTCTCAGCAGTCCTTACTGTTCATAGATTCTCAGGAAGGGAAAAACCTAGTGAATCTGATCAGTTTCAGGGACTTTCTGTAGCCATTGGGTTGTTTATTTTCGAAGTTCAAGGAGTTGCCCTGTAGGATTGAATGCTTTACCTTCCCTTAGAAAACCTGTGTCTTAACAAGCTTCCTTTCAAGATGAAATGGTTTATATCAGAGGGAATAAGTACATAACAGCATTGTATTTTGTTACTTATACCTATTAAAGAGAGTTGGGGTTTCTGCCCTTTTGTGTAGCTTCCAACGCCACATTTGAATTATGTCTTGGTTGAAAAATGTTTGAGACTTAGCCGGGCATGGTGGCGCATGCCTTTAATCCCAGCACTCAGGAGGCAGAGGCAGGTGGATTTCTGAGTTC
>NC_034597.1:51066011-51080630 GCF_900095145.1 Mus pahari | reverse complement strand
AGAGAAACCCTGTCTCAAAAAATAAAAACAAAAATAAACGAAAAATGTTTGAGTCTTATGCTAAGCCATCAGAGTACATTAGCCCAAAGGCTAAATCTTTACCTTTGGAGGCCAGGTAGGTAAAGTACTAATATGGAAAATATAGAAAGTAGGGATGTACTTATTGTAGATTATGCTGTTATAAAGTTCTGTGGATGTATATACAAGAGTCTCCATTCCCAGGCTTAGAGTGCTAGTTGATGCAACACAAACATAGAAGGCATCTTAATTAGAAGGCTGTGAGAGTTCCTGGAACCAAAAATTTATCTTTGGAGTTGTTGGGTGATAGGCAGCTGTGCGGATACAGTACTCACCTCTGAGTTTCTCATGTTGAGGGCTTATAGATTGGAAGACCCCGGACTGATCCATGGCCATGAGCACTCAAGGTCCAACAGTGCCAGGTTCCTAGATGCTGAATAGAAAGGGACTCAGCACTTAAGGCAGATGATTGGCTGGGATTGTGAAAGTAGACTAAAAATGGGGCTGGACCAGAGAATTCCATGAGCTAGTTTCTCAAGTCTTTGATGTTGACTAGGTAGGAGGAGGTGACCTGTAAAGGGAAAAGAAGATAAATGTCTATTGGCATCGACTTGGAGGAACAAAGACTCAAGAAATATTATGAGGTCTTAATTGAATATCAGAGAGAGCTACCTCCAGATGTGAGTCTCACCAAAGCATCCTGTTTTGGGAGTGGGGTCTGATTTGGGGTGTCACATGTTGTTGCCTGGGATAAGAAAAGTGGTAGGAGGAGATATTCAGAAGCATGGGGGAAGACACACAGCATTTTGGGGATGGCAAGGAAGACCTTTAGCCCCAGAAGAATATAAACAAAAAGTGTGTGTTGGACAGCTGCTTTATAGCAAGTAGAAAAGTGGTTTACCACTGCTATGGCAGCTCTTGAGTGAATGAAAATTGTTCTGCATATGAAGGAAAATTTCCCATATGTTTGAGATGTGTCTGATCTACTTTCTTCTCAGCCCTCAGCCATTCACAAGATTAGAAGTTACAGTTCATTGTTTCTGAGCAGTCTGCATACAAAGACCATCTTGACAGATAGTTTCACGCTCTGCCACCTCTTAAGCAGCCTTAAATGTTTGCAGCACGTTGCCAGTAGCCACAGCAGACCTTTGGAGCTGTGCTCACCAGAGCTTCTGTGTTTTTACAATGAAATGGTAAAGAGAGCATGGGTGGGAAGCTCAGACTTGGGTAGAGTCCCAAGGCTAGTTTTTCAGATCATACTTATTAAGAAGTCAAGCTGTCTCCAAGTTCCCTCGTAACCTGAGTGATTTTTCAGGATATAATATTGTTCTTCTAGTATTACAGCTTCAGGGCTCAGACCAAGTGTACTTTATATCAGAACATCCCAATCATGTCTTCGGTGGACAAGGTGAGCTCATGCCATTTGCATCCTTTGAAGGCAAGGGACATTTTTCCTGCCCTGTGTGTGACAAACCTTGGCAAGACTTACTGTTGTTGACAGACCGAGAGTGATGGAAAACCCCGGAAACATCTGTGCTAGACTCGCTGTGCCTTTAGGGCTGAAACAACATGAACAATGAAATTTCAAAAGGAATATAAAATAACATCCACAGCTGGAAGCCATTCTGTTCATGAACTAACTGTTTACACTTGTGTAATTGACAGGGGAGCCGGAGCTGGATGGCTTTAGGGTTCCTGAGCTCCCAGTGTGTATCTTGCACCTGTCAGAGCTCCCTCAGGTCATACTTAGTGTAGCTACACACAGCACCCACTCAGATCATTTCTGTTGGTTGACTTAATGACAAAGAAGCAATTGATAACTACTGGAAACATTGGCTATAATAAAGCATACATTGTTTTCTGAGTCACATATATGTACTCATTTATTCTTTGGCATGAGGAAGGTGTTTTTGTTATTTAAAATATTTTTGAATTTAACGTGTATAAGTGTTTTGCATGCATGAATTTCCATGTGCCATGTGTTTATGGTACTGGTGGAGGCCAGAAGGCAAAAATCAGATCCTGGAACTGGAGTTACATGAGCAACTAGATGGGCATTGGGAATTGAACCTAGGTCTTCTGCAAGAACAGCCAATTCTTAACCATTGAGCCGAGCCATCTCTCTAGCCCTGGTACGGCTATTTTAAAGACAGAAGAACTAAATCAAATCAACCCCAACTTAGCTTAAACACCTAGAAAGAGTGAGACCTGGCCTAAAGTCCAAGTCTGTACACTCCAGGCTTATTCTGACTAGCATTCTGATGTCTGATTTCTCAGGAGGAGTAAGATGTATACAATACAGTTCAGATTCCAACATTGGCAACATCTGACAGTTTGACCTATTTTTCTTATAGTCCCAGACATTAGAGTAATAGTGTCCTTTAAGAATTTTATAAAAGAACTCATTGTTCTAGTAGTAATTGAGCATTAAGAACTCATTGTTGCAAGTGGAAATGTTTGGAAAAGGGAGTGAGTGTGCTGAGCTTGGCTTTCCATGCTGGGCTTGTGTTAAAACTTGGAGTTTTCGGTTGTTTCCTCGTGTTGGATGAAAAGTCTGTTTTCTTAACCCTAGTGGTTGACTGGATTTCAACCACTTCAACTTAACGACAGGGTCACGGAAATGAAAGCTTTTGTCATTTTCTTTCTTCCTGTAAATTTAATGACTTTTAATTAAATACAGAATTTAAAGGATTCGAATAATCAGTCTTGAAATAGAATGACTCCTGGATCTCAGCGTGAGGTCAGATGTGGGTGTACTGTCCCCGCAGCCTTCCTGTGGTGCCTGACTGATTATAAGATGGCCTTTACTAACAAATTTCCATCTTGACCCTGGAAGACTTTTCTTCAAAGTTCATAAAAAACAATTCCATGAACTAACAACAGAGCAGAATAGAAGGAACATACCCAGAAGACAGCCTAAAGTTCCCAAGTGTCGCTGTTACCCAACTTCCGCATCCCCAGTGGGGAATCCCTGGTGCTCACAAGTAGACAGACTTTCTGGGTCTGCAATGGGATTTGGAAAGACATGGGTGATGCTGTGATATGATAGTCACTGTGCAGTAGACTGAGCTCATCTAGGAAATTCAGGCTAGCCATTTCTGTAAAGTTCTTCTTTGGGGCCCATCATTGGCACATCTTAATCATCTTTGGAAATTTCTTTTATAAAATTGATTCGGGCATATAATTATCTTGTTGATAACACATGATCATCATTTCCACTGTCTCAGATCTTCCATATGAGATGCCATGAGCCTCAATTGCAGCTTTCCCAAACATCTTGGTATACCCAGGTCCCAACATAGGCCTCAGCTCCAAACAAATTGTTTTTACCAGGCATGAGGCTTTGTTCTCTTTCTGCCCTCTTAACTATATCTTCTTTACATAACTCAATTCAAGGTCTTTTCACTGTAAAAGCCCTTCCTTGAGCCCTTCAAGTGGACCTTTGTCCATTTGCCTTGACATCTACCCATGTTCTCTCTTACTTTATTGATATATCTGTACTTTCTTCCTTTTTCATTCCTTTCTACTATAAGGAACATGCATGTTTTAAGAATCTCTCTGATACTTATCTCAGAGCTAAATTATTGATTTGGAGGTACTCCTCATATTTTTATGCTAAAGGATTAGCTGTGTGTTGGTTGCTTTAAGACCAGACTTACATTATCTAGAGGCCACTGTGCCAGTGAAAGTTGTCAATGTTATGCAAAGGTATAAATGAAAGTACAGAATAGATCATGCAGGGTTGGGGTGTTGCCTTAGTCAATGATCTAATCTGTATAGAGACATTATGACCAAAGCAACTATTTCAAGAGAAAGCATTTAATTGTGAGCTTGCTTACAGTTTCTGAGGTTTAGTTCATTATTGTTATGTAGGGGTGTATGGTGGTATGCATGTAGATGCTGGGGCAGTAGCTGAGATCAGTAAGGAGAGAGAGAGAGAGAGAGAGAGAGAGAGAGAGAGAGAGAGAGAGAGAGAGAGACACTCTGGGCTTGGCATGAGCTTTTGAAACCTTAAAGTATACCTGCAGTGATAGACTTCCTTCAACTAGGCCACACCTTTTAATCCTTCTAATCCTTTCAAATGGTACCCCTCCCTGGTGACTAAACATTTAAATATATAAGCCGTTCTTATTCAAATCACCTCAGGTAAGTTCTTTAAACTGTAGAATGTCTTTTAAAAACTAGTCCGTTTACTCAATACTATGAAGCACTTTTTAATTCCATTATTTATTTGGAAGAGAAATAGTCTTTTTCATTTTCATCATTGAATGTGGCTGTTTTACTCCATTTCTTCTTACCCCTACATCTAGCCTGTTCTATGGTGGTTACTGACTTTCAATACTGGTTCACAGAATTCAACAAAAGCACCTCTCAAGAGGTCAAATGTCGAGAAGGTAACCAACGTGCAGATCCTGGTGCTGTTTGGTATCCTCCTGGTCATGGCGCTGGTGAGCTCTGTGGGGGCCCTGTTCTGGAATGGGTCTCATGGCGGAAAGAGTTGGTACATCAAGAAGATGGGTGAGTCCCGGGGTGACTGCTGCTCACTACTGTGGGTAAAATCTCTTAGAAGGTCTTTCCATGCAGGGTCTGTGAGCAGCAGTCATGCCCTCCTCCTCTCTGTTCCCCATAGCCTGATACCTATGCCTGGCTTTCTGGTAGAAAAAGCAGATTAGGACTCACATGTAGAGTGAAGATGGGTGTATCTGGAGACTGTTTTATGACCAAATGATTTCTTCTCAGCCATTTTAAAAGACACTTTCTTATGGTTGCTCTAGGGATGACAACATGAGAAAGAAACCCTTTGTGCTACTAACTTCACAAACATCAGACCAGCACACCTCCATGCTCTCCCCTTCTAGACTATTATTGTCATATATACACTGCATGTATGTATTGTCAGCCTAACAATACAGCATTATAGTTAGTGCTTGGTGTAATTCCAGATCTCTTAAAGAGCTAAAAAAAAAGAAAAAATAAATGCTTGTGAGCTTGTTTCTGTTAAACTACTCTCTCCGGTTGTCTTCTGCTTGCCTCCTCTGGAACCTCCACTCTTGGTTCCCAGAGTGCTGCCTGGCCACCTCTGTAATAACCACAAACCCCTTTGAGGCCAGTGAGGGCACTCCCCTCCCAGGGGAGTGCTATTTCTGATCCCTCCTCTCTCTCCTCCCCCAGCCTCTAATGAGCAATCAGTTCAATGTACAGGGATTGAAATAGTCTTTGGAGTGTGAATGGGTTCAGTAACTTCTCAGTCTCGAGAGGAGCACATAAGGAAGGCTTTCATTGTGAGCATCTTTTAGGGGAAAAAATCCAAAATAACAAAATGGGAAGAAACTAAATGCAGACTTCCACTAAAGCTGTATGGATATCTTTTTTTGTCCATAGACACGAACTCAGATAATTTTGGCTACAACTTGCTGACGTTTATCATCTTGTACAACAATCTGATTCCTATCAGCCTGTTGGTGACACTTGAGGTCGTGAAGTACACGCAAGCCCTCTTCATAAACTGGGTGAGCTCCTGGAGGACTGCCAGCCACTGCCCTCTCACACTCTCCACGAGCCTTTGTCATCTCATGGAGCCCCAGCAAAGAAATCATAGAGGCTGTTAGCTGTTAGGACATGGGATTAAGCCAGCCAAACTGAGGGCTGGCATAACCACGGGTGGGGAAGGTGGAGGAAGACACGCAGGGGATGCTTGTCATCTGGCCACCATGGCTGTGCTTCCAAAGTCTCATTTATTTGAAGGAAAAGGCCTCTCATGTGCTCACCAGACTGTCCATTCTGCACCAATTTCATCATGACAATCACCTGGGATAGACTGTAGAGGCTGAGGTGAATTTTTTAAGGGATTGTCATGGTTACTAAGCTCTGGGCAATCTTTTTTTTTTTTTTTCTCCAGACCAGGCACTTTCATGTGTGTTTTACATTGGTTTTCACAATAAGCCTGTGAACAAGGCACTGGCCCAGCTCACAGGACATGAGGTGATCCTCTTGAATCCAAACCTAAATACCACGGGTCACATTGTGTCACAGGGGTTGTCTGTCCTCAGTTTTAGCCAAGTTAAATGGTAGCCTTTAAATGAAAATGGAAGGATTTTAAGATGCCTGGGTCTGTGTCAGTCTTGATGAGCTACGAGAAGTGCGTGTTGTCTAAAGGCTCCTTCCCTTCCCCCTTCCCCCATTTTCCCTTTCAGGACATGGATATGTATTATATTGAAAATGACACTCCCGCAATGGCCAGGACATCAAACCTCAACGAAGAGCTCGGGCAGGTGAGAGCCTGTCTGGGGACTTTGGGGGCAGTGCTGTGAGCAGGACGCAAGTGTTAGCAGAGGAGACCTGGGGGAGTTTTGCAGGAACAGTGGTTATGACATCCAGTTTGCAATGTGGCAATGAATGCTATTGTCAGCTGGCTTTAGAGACACAAGTTTATCATTTTGCCCAGAACAATAATAAACAATAAACAATGTACAGAGTGTTGTACAACAATACCATGTGATTTTGGATCTTCTTCAGAGTGTTTGTCAGGACAGATGACAAGGAAAACAGGGTAAGACCTTGGCTATTGGGCCACCCCACAAAGCATGGGGGGTCATTTGAAGGATGGGCATCACTGGCAGAGTCCACAGAAACAGGACTTTTGGGTCTCACGTTGATTTGTACTTGTTCACCCCAACTCTCTTTTTGAATTATGCCTGCCTCTTCCATTGAACCACTGCAAGGCAGAACCTTTTTGGAAAACATAAAATTTATTCATAACCTAAAGTAATTAAAGACCATGATTTTATTTTATGTATCTTAATCATCCCAACAATCCAACTGGGAGGTTGTGTGCCACATGCTCACTTTATGGATTTGTGACTAGATCATTTCAGTGAAGCCTGCTGGTGAATGACAGGTGGAGGATTGGAGATTACCTAAGTCTGGCTTTTGTTTCCCTACAACACCCGCCACATGCCCCTCTGGGAAGATGTAAGCCTAACTTCTCCTTCATCTGGGGGACAGGAATAGGGTCAGATGCCCTCTCCCTCTTCTCTCCCCTTAAGGACAAAGTCAGTCCTGCAGTGACATCAGAGCATTTTGAATCATCTCTAGAAAGTTGAAGCTCAAATTTCTTAGTCAAATTTTGTAATAAAATAGAATTCTGTAGCCACATTTTCAGGTGATTCTGCTCCCTTGCTATTTTTCAAATCTAGTTAGAACTAAGAATAAATTTTTCTATTTTTTAAGTAGAAAATTTTGAACCCACAGGAGTACTCAGGTCTATTTGGTGCAGTGAGGTGGATAATCATTTAAAGAGACTAGCCTGGCACAGAGCACATATCTTCCTAAAGTGAGGCCCATGTCCCTGTCCTCCTCTTGTCCACCTGCACTTCAGGCACACAAGGTGAGGGGCAGAACCCAGTGCCACCTATCTATCTATCACCTATAGGAGTGTGTATATCTATCTATGTATGTATATATGTATGTATGCATGCATTCATCTATCATCTATCTCTGTGTGCGTGTGTGCCTGCATCTGTCTGTCTGTCTACCTACCTATCTATTTTCTATCATCTGCCTGTCTGTTTGTCTATCATATACCTGCATTCATTCTTTCTACAATGGCATTGCCATGGTTAAATTCTACTCCTACAAGAATCCATGAGGTCTTGGTGCATATCATATGGCATTTGCCTCTTTGAATCCTTCCCAGTATTTTCAGGCAACATTAATCCTGTCTGCTCTATTTTCTTAAGCATTCTTTACGCGCACACACACACACACACACACACACACACACACACACACACACACACTGAAATGATTAGTCATATGTCTGTGTCCTTCTAGAGCAGGCTTGAGCCCTGTATAGTCAGCCAACTGCAGGTCAAGAACGTGATTGTTCCCTCCAGTGGTTGCATCTGTGTCAAATATACAAAGAAGACTCTTGTAACACCTTCCCTAGCTAGAACAGTGTGCCATTTCTATTGTCTTAGGTGTTACACATCATCTAAGATTATGTGAAACACTGAGAGGAGGTTGTGTGTAGTCTTTGCGCAAACACTGTACCACTTTATATTATGAACCTGAGCATCCAAGAATGTTGGTATCCACCGGGCGTGGTAGCGCACGCCTTTAATCCCAGCACTCGGGAGGTAGAGGCAGGTGGATTTCTGAGTTCGAGGCCAGCCTGGTCTACAGAGTGAGCTCCAGGACAGCCAGAGCTACACAGAGAAACCCTGTCTCAAAAAACAAACAAACAAACAAAAAAAAAACAACAAAAAAAGAATGTTGGTATCCACAGGTGCTCAGAGCTAACCCTGTGGATATTTAGGGATAACTCTGTACCTGGCCTTCCAGACAAAGGGTGGACTCTTAAAAGAATTGCATCTTCTGTAAGAACATGTAGGCACCGGGGAGAATGAAATATATCACTGAAATGTCGACTAATACCCGGTGATGCTGACAGATGGTGGCCCGAGTGGTTAAGGAAGCTTCTTTTCTTCTTCATTACCCAAGTGTAGAATTAGTAATAGAAAATGTTTTGTAAATGTCTATGAATTAAAGTACATCACTTATGATTGATTTGTTTGCCTTTATAGACTCACATTTAAATTTCATGCAGGTTTTCAGATATACAGACAACTTCATGTCTTGTTCCTTGCATCTTATCCCACCCATTTAAAAAAAAATTACTTGTTTATGTGTATGGGTGTTTTGATTGTGCATATGTCTGTGTAGCACATAAAATCCAGAAGAGGGCCCTGAATTCCCTGAAGCTGGAGTTCCCGATGGTTGTGGCCTGCCTTGTGGTTACTGGGAATTGAACCCAGCTCTCTCCAGCCCCCTATTACTCTCTCTGCATTTTTTTCATCCTTTGCTTAGGTAAAATACCTGTTTTCAGACAAGACTGGAACTCTTACATGTAATATCATGAACTTCAAGAAGTGTAGCATTGCTGGTGTGACCTATGGGTGAGTATGTTTGCCAACTTCGGGAGACCCCATTTCTCGTCTTCCAACCAAGCATGGTTGTTACTTTTTTGTGTTGGGGGATTTGGATGTGTGGCTGCTATTAAATATGTTAAAAATAAAGTGGGTTCCCCAGTGAATCTTTAAATAGCTAAAATATGACTTGTCTCTTCATGGTGACTGAGAGGTCCCAGGGCACCTGAGGATTTGTACACATATTGTAAGTATTGCTCAGTCCCTGTGTTTGGATTCATCTCCTGACCACTCGTTCTTGGTTTTTTGTTTGTTTGTTTGTTTTTTTGTTTTTTCCTGCCAGCCACTTCCCGGAACTAGCCAGAGAGCAGTCCTCGGATGACTTCTGGTAAGTAAAGTCTAGCATGTCTTACAACATAGTGGGGACACATCAGGAGAGTCTTAAGTCTAAATATAAATTGTGAATGTGTTAGTCTGAAGAAGAGCCAGGATAAGGTTTCAATTGGTTTAAATCCACACCACAGAGCTTGTAATGCCAACAGCCTGACCTCTGTCCAGCCCTTGCCATTTACAGCCACCTGCAACATTTTTACTTATTTTTTTAATTCTATGTTTCAAGATAATATTTTTACACTATTTAAAAGACTATAGACATTATAGGGCTTTGTACATCTGGGGAAGATTCAGCTCCCTCTGCTCTGGTGTGGCCAGCCCACTACCCCCAGGCCATCCTCCCAGTCCTTTGAAAATATTTACTTTCTGGACTTCTTTAGCAGATGCACGGTGACTTTGGGGTGGGCTGTTTGTCCTTACCACGTTGGGCAGCTAATTTACTCTTTGCCAGGACTCTTCTGTCTTACAAATCTCTGTCACTGATATTTGGGAGACATTCTTGTATTATTTCTGTGGTGACTATCTTCACTGCCATCTCTCTGGCCCATCCTGTTAGGCAGATAGTCGGCCTGTGAGTTGATTCTCTGGGTTTGTCATCTCACTCTTCCCTTCTCCATGCGTGTTTCCTGCATTTTTAACCTTTCTTCCTCCTTAGTAACTTTTATACACACTCACTTCTGTTTCTCAGGAGCACACTCCAGTTCTTGCTCTTATCTGCCCATTTCCTCTGTTCTGTCTTCTGTGTCCCACACCTTACAGATTTTCATTGAAAAATTGGTGAGCACTGGATACGTGTTCATATTTAAATTTTTTAAATCTGTTTTTATTTTGTGCGTATGAGTGTTTTGCCTGCATATGTGTCTGTGTACCATATGCATGCAGTGCCCTCGAAGACCAGAAGAGGACGTTGGACCACCTGGGACTGGACAGCTGTAAGCCACATATGGGTACTGGGAATTGGACCTTTTTTAAAGAGGAGTTTTGATTTCTCAGTAAAATCATAAAGAAACAAAAACATCCCATAAAATACCTGCCTCACACAATGATCTCAACGATGAACTCTCTGCCCTACTCCATGACCTCCATGATGAAAGTCCTCTACCACAGTGCATTCAGTACTTCCCAGGAACCAATTGTGACATCTCAGGGTCACCTCAGACCACACCTGACATCAGGGTCACTTGGTGTTATGTACCCTGTGAGCATGAACGTGTGCATACTGATCATATACCCATCATCATAACATCATGGGAAATGTGTACACGACCCACCACATCCTTGATCTGCCTGTCCACCCCTTGTCATAGACACCACACCCTGGGGGCTACTGGGATATTTTCTATCTCTATAGTTCTGCCTTCTTTAAAATGTCTGAGTTGTTACCTATCGAACCCGACTCCTTTTGCTTAGTAATCTGCATTTGATGTTCCTTTCTGGCCTTGCTTGGCTTGGTAGCTTCATTCTTTTGAGCACTGAGTGAGACTCTTAGGTTTGGAATGATTCTGCTTTGATTTCTCTATGGGACGAACCTTACATTTCTTTCTGGTTGTATTGACTGTCAACGTGTGTTGAGGGAGCACTCTTGCAGGCTCCTCATGCGGGCCTGAAGCCTGTCCTGTCTATACTGCTTTCTCTGTGTCTCACAGGTACCTTGTGTTTCTTTCAAGTACCTCACATCCCTCACCTCACAGGTACCTGACGTCATCACAGGTACCTTGTGCCCTTCACAGTATCCAACTGACATCATCACAGGTACCTTGTGCCCCTCACAGTACCTGACATCAGCACAGGTCCCTGGCATGCTTCACAGATATTTTGCATCCTTCACATAGGCCATTCTTCTGCTTTCTTGTGTTCCATGGGGTTATTACCATGCGCTATTAGCTGTTGTTTTATCTGCTGTACTAATCCATTCAGAAGTAAGACTGATATAGCTTGCTGGTGGAGGTGAAAGAGTGTGTGGGAAGCTCACACTCACTTCAGTCTGACAGCCCACAGCTGTAGATCCAGTATCCTTTCTTCTGTTGTTTGCTGTCTTCTCTTCACTGCACATGCTCTGCCATGAGTGATGAGGGATGGGACAGTCCTTCCTCTGAGTTGTTTTTCGCCTGGTAGTTATTTACGGACCCACTTACATGATACTCATAGTGTCGATACACTTGTGATTCTTACTCTTATAAATCTGTTGTTATTTATAAGAACTTGTAACAGTTTGCTTACAGAAAGGTTTAGGGACTCCAGCTATTTTAATGCTTGACTCATCATTCTAGATCCCTAAGCATTGATTGCAGGACAATGGGGTTTTTAATTCAGGGTTCTTTGGGAGGGTGGGTTCTCTCTAGGTGTGAGCTATCTGGGCAGGGACTTTTTAAATTGAATGACTGGATTTTCTTCTTCCTTCCAGCCGGATGACTTCTTGCACCAATGACTCATGTGACTTCAATGATCCCAGGTTGTTAAAGAACATCGAGGATCAGCACGTGAGTGTCGCCCTCACCTCTAGGATATGTGGCATATGCTGGCTTGATCTTCTACAAGTCTTAGGTAGAGGACCACAGCTGCAGTGAGTTTGGGGGAGAAGCATCCTTGTCCTATCCAGAAGGCAACATCTCACATACCCAGTGGTGACCCATGTAGGACTGAGCATTCATGACCAATATTTCTCAGCCTTGCGAGCAGTGTGATTCTCTGCTCTTACTCGGACCAAGGTAGAGGCCAGATTGTGACTTTGTTATGAATATCGATATTCAGAAGGCAGTTTGACAACATGGCCAGCCAACAAAACAACAATGGAAGGCTTTGCCCTAAGACCCTTCCTTCTGAGGGCTTGTCACTAGGCTTATAGTGCCAGACATGAACTTTCTTCTCAATTATTACCTTTGGTCTTACTTGAAATAAGGGGTTACCTTTTAGGCACAGAGAGGTTCCCTCTAGTCCTCCCTCTAGGGTTGGTTCCAAGCCCCTTTGCAGAAACTTGCTTAGCTCCTCTTAGGGACCAAACACTGTGGGTGTGGGTCAGTGAAGGATGAGAGGAGATATGAGGAGTTACCAGCTAGTGTGAGTCTGCCATGTACCTTGTACCCAGCCGGCCTAGACACTTTGTCTATATGCAGTATTTGGGTAGGTGACATGCACCTCACTTGGAACAGTGATATCAGTAAGAACCATGATCATGACAGCTTAACCCTGGGGTCTCCATCCTACCTGAACCAGCCATGGTGCCCCCCAACAAGGCACCTGCTTGTAGATCAGAAAGAGGATGGATGTTTGTGCCCTGCCCTTGCCTTTGAACCTCAATTTCAGAGTGTTGTTTCTGTGGTCAGGACAAACATATCTAGTGGGAGGAAGGGGAGAAAGAAAAAGGGTCTGTAGGCTGTTCTATGTCTTCTGGTCCCACTGGCTTTTAGATCCCCCTCCCCCAACAATGATCCCTGAGCCTCAGACCAGGAGCTGTGTTGTAACTGGAGCTGAGCACCACACAGTCACTTGCTCTCTGCCTTTTGGTCAGGTGTAGTTTTCTCTAATAATGTGTCAAGTATATTTACACATTTAAGAAAAAACAAACTATAACAACAATTAAAGAAAAAGGCCATGAATTTTAAAGAGAGCAGGGAGTGGGGTGTGTGACACAGGAGGGGTCAGAGAGATGAAGGGAGAGATGATGCAATAATATTTTAATTTAAAAAAACTTTTTTTTTTTTGTTTTTTTTTAAAAAGCAAGTGAGCGGGGCTGGAGAGATGGCTTAGCGGTTAAAAGCGCCGACTACTCTTCTGGAGGTCCTGAGTTCAAATCCCAGCACCCACATGGTGGCTCACAACCATCCATAATGAGATCTGACATTCCTCTGGTGTGTCTGAACACAGTTACAGTGTTCTTACATATAGTAATAAATAAATGAATAATAATAATAAAAAAAGCAAGTGAGCAAGCCATGGGGAGCAGGTACATTAGCATCACCCCTTCATGGCCTCTGCTTCAGTTACCATGTCCAGGTTCCTGTCTCCGTTTCCCTTAGCGATAGACTGTGACCCGAGGGCTGTTAGCTGAAATGAAGCCGAGTTGCCTTCGGTCATGCTTATTGTAGTATTAGAAAGCAAGCTAGCACGCGTGCCTTGGGAATCTTGGGAACGGAACTGAAACTTAGGGAGCAAGGGCTTATTTCCAGGTGGAGACTAAACTAAACCTAGTTACGCCAACATCCAAAGTGACAAAGCTTGCGTCTAAGTCTGGAAAGTAAGCCACAGCAAACTTACAGAAAGATTTATAAGAAGGAGCAGTAGACAAGAGCATCTTGCACATGGCCACTGAAAGGACAGCTCCTTTAGACTATTAATTTAATAGCGTCTATGCAAGCAAAGAAAAGCAGAAGGTGGCAAGGGAATGCTACCAGACCAGAGGTGGCAGGCCATGGGGACCTGAATTCTGTGTAAAAGGGAGTGGAGGGCTCTTCCTGGATCCTAATTGAGGGTGCTGGGATCCAGGTCTGTGTGCAGCTACTGTGGTACAATTCTTGGTTAGTGTGTGGGGAAGCACTGGGCTTGCTTCAAGCAAGTTAAGACAGAGAATAAAAATGGAGGTGTTGTATTGGAAACAACTTTATTGGCTCAGTCCACCAACTACTAAGTTATAACTTAACTAGTTGTTTCCAGCCTGATGGGTTAACTGGCCTCAGGTCCTGCAGGGGACCAATGTTCAGGAGGGCAATCACAGTGTTGTTGGCTTGGCAGGCCCACAGTACAAGGGTTCAGCCTTCCAAACCTTGACGAACACACTGCCTGATGCACACTAGTTACCTGAGTATGTCTGGGCAAATAAATGAACAGTATGTAAGTTCTGGTTTTATAAGACTTAGAAGCCCTTGGTAAATGGGAAAGTGTACTGCATTCTAAGATTTCAGTTAAAACCATAGGATTCTTTTTCTTAAGGATAAGAGGAAATGTTTGATTAAATAGGGAATTTTAGGTGTGGATAATAGAGAGATTAGACACTCAGAATACTAGACGGTGGTACGCAGGACAGTGCCTCCTGATGGCTCTGGGGACTATGTTCTGAGGCACAGGACAATGGGCTCGGGGAAATGACTCAAATCATTACACAGAAGAGCTCGCTGAAAGCAGTAGACGGCTGTGGGCATGAAGGGACATCAAGAAAGATATGACATCTCCAGATACATCCATTTGTCTAAGAATTTCATGAATTCATTGTTTTTAATAGCTGAGTAGTACTCCATTGTGTAAATGTACCACATTTTCTGTATCCATTCCTCTGTTGAGGGACATC
>NC_034597.1:51050744-51065416 GCF_900095145.1 Mus pahari | reverse complement strand
TACAGGGGAATGCCAGGGCCAAGAAGTGGGAGTGGGTGGGTAGGAGGGCAGGGCAGGGGGAGGATATAGGGGGACTTTTGGAATAGCATTTGAAATGTAAATGAAGAAAATATCTAATAAAATAATTAAAAAAAAGAAAGATCATTTGAAGACCAGAGTGTCAGGAGGTGGGCTCCATGGAGGGCAAGTGTCTGGGCATGGGGCAGTGTTCTCAGCCTGTGTGTTGTGATGCCTTTGGGGGTTAAACAACACTCAGGGGTCTCCTGAGACCACTGGAAAACATAGACATTCATATTACGATTCATAACAGTATCAATTACAGTTATAAAGTCGCCATCAAAATAATCTTATGGTTGGGGCTCACTACCACCTGAGGAAAGGCCGAGAACCTCTGGCCAAGAGTCCGAACTTCTGAACTCTGTCAGAGCAAATAGCAAATTCTTGTTGGGTTTCTTTTTCTTGCTTTGAGACAAGGCCTTACCCTGTTTTCCCTGGCTAGCCTGGAGCTCCTCTTGTAGACCAGGCTTGCCTTGGACTCATAGAGGTTCTCCAAGTGCTGGGGTCAAAGCTGTGTGCAGCTTTCCCTGGCCTCTCACTGGATCTTAGAGCAGGTGATGGCTTGAATCCTCAATGCATTACAAGTCTGGGTGAGTGGCTAACTGGGTCTCCATGCTTTTAGCCTACAGCCCCTTGCATACAAGAGTTCCTTACCCTGCTGGCTGTGTGTCACACCGTCGTCCCCGAGAAGGATGGAGAGGAAATTATCTACCAAGCCTCGTCCCCAGGTGAGGGCTGTTGCTGAAAGTGCCTCGTTGGGTGTTTTCAGTTATTCTTGGAAGATGCTGTGGTGCACCTGGCCCCACAAGACCTGATGTTTGCCTTTGACCTCTCTCCAGTTCATGAGCATGGGTGTTAAAACCCAAGAGAGCTAGTACCAGGGTGTCCCAACTCTCATGCTACTCTGGTGGCAAGGAAGAGCCCAGGCTGTTTTGCACATCCTGGTACAAAATCTTGGGCTAGACAATGCTCTCAAGAGAGAACTAGGCTGCCTCACCCACAACTCCCCATGGGGGATCAGGGCAGTTGCCCTTCACCCCTTTCTTTAGGGTCTGAATCAGTACTGCAACTGAAGCACAGCCTTGCTGACTGATCTGGGAGACTTCCTTGAGCTGATCCATCAGAGCATGACTGGAGTGTAAACTACCATGGTCCTGGCGACATAGCTTTTGGTATGCCATCTCTCCAGTAGGCACACTCACTTCAAACCCCAGTGTCAGGAAGAGGGAGTGCGTCCATATGTCCGTCCATCTCAAGCCTTTGCTATTGTGCAGTTAACACCAGGCCTAATCCATCACGATGGGTTTTAGTATGAACATGATATTTAGCAGAGTCCGATCATGACAAGGGGTGAATCTGTATGTTGCTGGCTTGTTGTTGGCAGATGAAGCTGCTCTGGTCAAAGGGGCTAAGAAGCTTGGCTTTGTGTTTACCGGGAGGACACCATACTCGGTCATCATCGAAGCGGTAAGGGGCCAGCACTTTGGGAGACGGTGTACATGAACTAGTGTGTTGATTGCAGACACGATGGCAAAATTTTGTATGTGTCTACAAGTGAAAAACTAGGTTAGAAATACTTTGTGGAGACGCCGTGGTCTCACAGGAAGCGGCGGCATAAACATGGTGTTTGGGGCTGTGGGAATTTTAACTTTTAAAAAGGCTTCCTCACAATCCTTCACTCACTTCCATGACATTACCTGGAATATTGCCAGTCTCCTCTCTCTGTTTTCCTAAAGCCGAGAAGTACCTTCTGCCCGTTTCTAAGGTAGGTAGAAGTACCTCGGTAGCACCATTAGTCTCATGGTTGCATAGTAGGACCTCAGACTACTGGGCATCCATTTCAGGCTATGATACTAACTCAGTGTGATGGTTTCACAATGTGTGGTAGTGCAGCTCAGACCTGGCTGGAGATGTTAGGTGACATCTTTCTTTCTTTCTTTCTTTCTTTCTTTCTTTCTTTCTTTCTTTCTTTCTTTCTTTCTTTCTTTCTTTCTTTCTTTCTTTCTTTCTCTCTCTCTCTCNTCTCTCTCTCTCTCTCTCTCTCTCTCTCTCTCTCTCTCTCTCTCTCTCTCTCTCTCTTTCCAAAATGCACGGATCCCTACATTCATAAGCAGAGCTGTCCCCAAGGTTTCAGATGGTTCTAAGCAGCTTGAACCTTTCATTTTCCACACTTGGAAGTGGCTACACAGCAGTATTTAGGAGCCTGTCACAGAAGGAAAATGAGAGCGTACTACCAGAAGAGGGCGCTCTGACCCCACCAGACTGAGAGCACAGTGCATGCAGTCTGTAAATGCCCATGTAGAGAACTAATGGAGTGTGTGTGTGTGTGTGTGTGTGTGTGTGTGTGTGTGTGTGTGTTGTCTATGTATGTGTGTGTCCATGTGTGTATGTAATTAGGAGGGATGATTGATTTGAAATTTTGATATTTTTGCACTTCAAGTAAGAGCCTCGCCTTCCTTTTTTCTGTTTTGTAGATGGGACAAGAACAGACATTTGGGATCCTCAATGTTCTAGAATTTTCTAGGTATGTTTCTCCTTCATCTACTTGACACGAAACATTTCATATGTACTTGACTGTTTCGACTGCAGATTTTACTGTGTGCACAATTTCTATTTTGTCATTAATCATGATAAGCGCCCCTTCCTACTGCCCCCATCTTAGAATTTAAGGGTTTCATTAAGGAGAGCTCAGTTGGCCTCTCCATTTTCTTCTCACAGCAATATTAAACCTCTCCAGCTTCCTTTGCCTTTATCCTTCTAGCACTGGGTGCTGGGTGCTGGGTGCTGGGTGCTGGGTGCTGGGTGCTGGGTGCTGGGTGTTCTTTTACATCGGCAGCCGCAGACATGTGCAAGGCTCAGAGAATGTGGCGAGGGAGGGCGTTGGCTTCACTGTCTCAGCTCAGGTTCTGTGAGGTCAGGCCTCCATCTCTGTCTGAGCAAGAAACTAACGTGGCCACAGAGCAGATGTGGTCAGGTTATCCTCTCGGGAGGCTTGGCCTCCAGGAGGCCACACTTCCAGGCCTGTCCTGAAGCCGTCACACCCAGACGTTTCTTTAAGATCTAGGAATATTTGTCCGATTCGCTGACTCTCGCAGCGTTTTTGTAGTTTATTCTGAGGAGCGAGTCTGAACATGTCTCTCTCTTCTTGCACATGGGATGTTCAGTACGAGGGCAGGGAGCAGCACCGGGGAGTGGTGTGAGCAGAGCTGCCTTCCGTACTAGAGCAAAGTCCTGTTGTCTTTTGTCAACCTTTGCCTGATATTGAGAATAGATGCCTCTGGGTGTGGTGGCTCGGGCATATAGTGCCGGAAAACAATGCTGGAAAAACGGAGGTAGGAGGGTCACCCCAAGTTTGAGACCAGCTTGAGCTACATAGTGAGTCCCAGGACAGTCTTAGAAAAAAAAAAGATACTTAGTTTTCTAGACATCTTTGTTAAATTGTTCACAAATGGCTGGAAAGGGACAGTGTTTTTATATCATCACAGAGGGACTGTTTTTCCTGCCGGATACTTACCAGAGAGCTGTGAGCTTGGTTCTGTGGGTGAGATAAGCCATAGGGTGGCTGCTGATGGTGGCAGTTCATGAGGGCATGGTGACAGTGTGCCTGTGTGGAGTTTGCAGCCATGCTTCCAGCTCCTCAGACCGTTTGTCTCCTTTTCTTCCTACATGTTGTATGTGTGCAGCATGCGTGTGTGTGATCTCCCGTGCATGTGGAAGCCAGAGGTAGAAATCTGTCACCTCCAGCTTAGTCCTTTGAGACAGATAGCCATCACAGTCTCTCACAGAGCCTAGAAATCACGGTTTAGACTGGGTGGCCAGTGAGAAGCCAGGACCTGCCTGTCGCCATTCTCCAGGACTCGGGGTTATAGATACATGCCACCACGCCCTGCTGTTATGTGGATGCTGGCCATCCATCCTCCTCCGGTCCTCATGCTTAACACTGTGAGCACTTTGCCCACCGAGCCATTTCTCCAACCCCTAACACATCTCCTGTTGGAAATTGCTGCCCTGTGCTGCATTAACTGTGGCCAGCTGTTAACAGTCAGATAAGAAGGAAGCTGAAAGGGATGCACTGATAACAGGGGACTGTAGATGGAAACACAAGGGTCTAGTGTTTAAAGGGATGGGCGAGGAGAAGTGAGAAGAAACACCAGTTGCGGTTACAGGTTCTGATTTTTTTTTTAACGGATGCATCATTTTGCTGATGCCATTTCCTTCTGTAAGATTTCCTGGGAGTAGTCTGTGGTCATCTGCTTTGGACATTAAGAAACAGAAACAGCTTAGGTGACAGTGCTAAGGACACCCAACCTCTAGAAGCTGAGAGAGGATGAAGGCTCCACCCGGAGCATGCTGTGGGTCAGACTGGCTGTGGGTGGGGGGTGCATTACAGTAGGAGGAAGTGTGGGCAAAGCAGAGAGCAGAACTGTTGGGGAGAGAAGGATATAGGTCCTGTGTGCTTGAGCAGAGTGGTCCATGAGAGGGTCTGTGGGAATTGGATTAAGACTGCAGGTGGGGTAGGAAAAGAGGACAGACCTCAGGCAGCAGAAGTCACTGATTCTCAGCATGTGGACTTGACCCTGATAACAAGTGTGTAAGGAAGAGTCTGAGCAATGGCAGGAGAGGGTTTGCCCAGTGCTGGATGAGGCACATCTAGGAACTGGTAATCTCCTTCACCAATGAAAAGAAACTGTACAAGGACCTCTGAGGTGTGTTGGGTCTCCCACCTTGCTGTTTGTGAGGGATGGCTCTGGTTACAGGAGTGGTTACTGAAAGGGTTGACTGATTTGGCGTACAACAGCCATGCAATGAGTCCTTACGGCAAGCCAAGGCATGTAGGCCTCTGTCCATTTGGTAGAGATGGGTAAAGTCTACTGTTGAAGCTTTACTTTGAGGGAAAAGCTATTGAGAAATGGACCTTGACATTTCTAGGCTGCACATGTTTCGACCTGTATTGGACCTGGTCCTATGAACCAAACGATGACGACTTTCCCTTCTGGTTTTTTCTTGTCTTTCTTTGTCTTTTCTCTATTATTACAGTGACAGGAAAAGAATGTCTGTCATTGTCCGACTGCCATCAGGACAACTTCGACTCTACTGCAAGGGAGCTGTAAGTATCAGAGGTGCGGGGGCTCGGCTGACCCCTTGGGGGCTGCTTTGCCAATGCATTGCTTTCCACACTGCTACTCACATGTCCCTCATGGTCTGCACAGAGCTGAAAGACGGTCCTAGCAGTCAGTAGGAGCGCAGGTTCAAGGTGGCATCAGTGACACAGTGACAAAGTGAGCTTTGGCATAGACTCCTCGGAGTAGCCATCTGGCTTTGCCACCATTGTCTGGTGTCTGTAAAGGTGACGGCACCATATTGATCTGTGATCATCAGTCCTCTGGTGTTGCTGGTTCCCCAGTGGCTATCCTTGCTATGGAGACAAAAGTCATATTCACAAGTAGATCTATATGGCCAGTGTCCTCAGTCTGGCTTTTTCTCCAATATCCCTAATAATAATAAGCAGACTCCAAAGGTGTTGTTGCTAAGGAAAGCTATCACTGCTTATGAAGTATACAGTTGTAAAATTGTATCCCGTTGTGTGGTGGCTCTGTGGGATGAGGGAACTAATTCTCAAACTTAATTTGAGACAACTCCAGGAGTAAGGTACTAAACCTGGACCGGTGGTGAGTGGCAGAGGTTTCTCATCATCATCATGGTTACAGATAAATTATGATTGGGGCTTTTTGATGATAAACACTGTATGTCGCTTTTAAAGGGATTCCATTTGGCCCAACAAAAAGAATTCTACTTTTATGATAAGGCAGCTTGAGTTAAGGCCACCGAGGTCATCGTGTCCCAGAGCACCTTGTTTGTAGGATCTGTTGGTGTGCTGCATGTTGTAGCTGCAGCAGCTGGAAGAAGAAAGGCTTTGGAAGCAGGAGAGGGTAGGCAGGGAAACGCTGCTGGTGCCCACCGTGTTCTTCACAGTTAGTTCTGTATCATCCTGCCCTCCTCCAACAAGATAGTTCAGTTTAAAAACAAAACAGTGTCTTGAGTTGCTGCTTTACATAGTGGAGTACCAGGAGCATATACGCACCCATTCAGGCTTGCCAGTGTGAGTGACAGGCTGCGCCAAACTGGGTGCTTCTCATCAAACATGAATCAAAAGCAAAAAAGCTCCAGGCCTATGGCCACTTTGGTTGGCAGGTTGTATCTGAATAAGTTAGGATATGCAGTTTATTCTTTTTTACTTCTGCATAAAGATGTTACAGTGTGAGTATATATATATATATATATATATATATATATATATATAACAAATTATATATATTTGTTATATATAACATATATAACAAATTAGCTGGGTATAATAGCTCACATCTATAATTCCAGCACTTGGGAGGCAGAGGTGAGCAGATTTCTGTGGGCTCCAGCGAGATCCTACCTCAAACAACAGACAAACAAACAACAACTAAATCCACCAACAAACAAAAATCCCAAATCAATAAGATGACTCAGCAGCCAGGGTGACACTTCATATCACACACACACACACACACACACACACACACACACACACACACATGCAATAAATTAAGGAAAGAACCAATCCAAACCTTTGCAAGCACTGCCATGGTACAGCATAAAGTTCTCAGCTGACTTCCTAGTGTGAGTCCCAGTCTAAATGTAGCCACAGGAAAGATAGAAAGTTACTTCCAGGCAGTGTGAATAGGTAGAGAGGGGACATAGAATGTTTCGATTGAACCTCTGTCTCTAGATATCACATCCTAGGTATACACACCAACTCCAAATTCTGAAAATACCCCAAATCTGAAGCAGTTCCATGGGTGCTCAGCCTGTGCAAAGCCCAGGGTCTGAGTTTGTAGACGTGTGTGCAAATGTGGGGACTCTAACAGCCTTCATCACGTCTCTGCTCTCAGAAGCTTCCCCCATTGTTGTTCCTTAATTTTTTTTTTTTTTAGATACACAGCAGTTTTTGGTATTGCTGTGTGCATCTTACAAAGCTCATGTTTGGCCCAACTGACAGCTCCTCTCTGCCCAAGTCAAGTATTTTCCTGTTCATTACGTAGACACGAAAGAGAGCCTTGTTTATTTAGCATGCCCACTGGCAGACGTCCTCTGGGCTTTGCCAGTCTCAGTGGATGTCTCTCCCTTTCACAGGATAACGTCATCTTTGAAAGACTCTCAAAGGACTCAAAGTACATGGAGGAGACGCTATGCCATCTGGAATATTTTGCCACAGAAGGTGAGGGAAATTTTGAGATGCTGTTCTGGACCCTGCCGGGGAGATGTCATGTGCCCGTGGCTGCTGCTCGGGTGGGTGGGAGGCATGCCTTCAGACAGATGTATGCTTCTCATAGGACTGACTTGCTTCCCCGGAATGGTTTTACAGCTGCTTTCCTTTGTCCCCTCCCACAGCCCTCGACAGTGAGGAAGTAAATGGCAGAGTCCAAACTCAGTTACCTGGGTTAGACTCTGCTATGTCATAGGTGTCTCTAAAACAGAAGGCAGCTGACCCACAGCAATTAGAGTCACAGTTGTCCCTTCCCCAGATACTCTAGGGGTCATTTTGATGACCTTGTGCTATCATTTGTCCAGGATTTAAGCAGATACTAATCCCCCTGCTTACAGTGAACAGGAAAGGAACTCTTTGGAGGCCTTTGGATAATGGTGATGTCATATTTTCCTGGTAGTGAATGTGATGACGAGGGTGTAAGTGCTGACCGTTGCTCTCTCACGGTGGTGTGCTTCCGTGTCTAGACACACATGCATGTGAGGGCATGGCTGCCAGAGAGCCAGGCTTTTCCATAACCCAACACAATAGGCACTTTATTGATGTCTTGAAATGTGCTCCCTGGCTCCTTCGCTTCCCGGCTGCCTGTGGCCCACGTACACATGAGCAACACAGATTCTGTGCCTCTCTGCAGTGGGAAATTTACTCGTGGGATCTCATGCACTTCTAAGTTTATGGGTAGGGCAGTTTATGTTAGTTTATATGAAGGCATGGGAGAGGGCGTGAGTTACTCTTCTCAATGCTACAGCAAGGCACTTGGCAAAGGCTTCCTGAGAAAGAAGGGGTTTATTTTGTCTTGGAGATTGAGGGCACAGTCTATCTTGGTGGGGACATGGTGACAGGAGCTGGTGGCAGCTGTTCGCATTGCATCTTGGGAAGCAGAGTGAGACGAAGGCTGACTCACACATCTCTCTGCTTCTTATTCAGGGTGGGACACAGAACATAGGCCATGGAGAGGGGCCACTTATAGTCTGAATGAGCATTCCCACCTTTACCTAGAAACACCCTTCCAGGCATGCCCAGACATTGTTTTACTAGACGACTCTACAGCTTACCAAGCTAGCCATCAATATTAGCAATTGCAGTAGGCAACTTTAAAATTTCCCTTTGTAGCTCTGTGAATGTTAAGTTACAGGAACCTAAGAAGCAGGTGGCCTCTTTAATTTTTGAACACACTGACACAAAAAGTGCTGTGTGAATAGTGATGTCCCTTAGGAGGTGGTGTGCCCCACCACTTACCCGTGGCTGTCTTGCAGGCCTGCGGACTCTGTGCGTGGCCTATGCAGATCTTTCTGAGAATGAGTATGAGGAGTGGCTGAAAATCTATCAAGAGGCCAGCATCATTCTGAAGGACAGAGCCCAGAGGCTGGAAGAGTGTTACGAGATCATCGAGAAGGTAACTATGCGAGACTGAGACTCAGTCCAGGGAAGGATGTCACATTTGTTGAGCAAAGTCTTTGGATAGGAATCCATTTGTTGTCTTGGGATACTGTCATCCTCTCTAGATGTCTTTGTGAACTGTCTTAGTCAAGAACATCATGACCAAGAAGCTAAGTGGGGAAGAAGGGGTTGATTCAGCTTACACTTCCACATTGCTGTTCCTCACCAAAGGAAGTCAGGACCGGAACTCACACAGGGCAGGAACTTGGAGGCAGGAGCTGATGCAGAGGCCATGGAGGGGTGCTGCTTACTGGCTTGCTTCCTCTGGCTTGCTCAGCTTGATTTCTTATAGAAGCCAAGACTACCAGCCCAGGGATGGCACCACCCACAGTGGGCCCTCTCACCTTTGATGACTAGCTGAGAAAATGCCTTACGGCTGGATCTCATGGAGGCATTTCCTCAAGGGAGGCTCCTTCCTCTGTGATAACTCCAGCTTGTGTCAAGTTGACACACAAAGCCGGCCAGTTCACGGGCTCTCAATGTTTCCTCATTGCTTTGCTTTGGGTTGCTCTCAGGTTAGGCTGTCTGAAAAGTCTAGCTACCATGAGTCAGGTATTAGTGAAACCTTACCCTCAGGCCTGCCTGGGCACACACAGACACACATAGCTACACACACACACACACACACACACACACACACACACACACACGCTCATTTGCTCATTCACATCAGTATGTAAGCATTAGTGATTCTCTGGCTTTGCCTGAGAGTAGACCTAACGTTGGCTTACCTGCTGAGTTCCAGGCATGGAGCACTGTGCATTCTGGGTAGACACACGGTACCTGTGGATGGTTTTCCACACTTAAATGATGTCCATGCTTTGCCTTTGCTATCCCTTTGCTGCTTACTTTGGTTTCTCTCTTGGAGTTTTTCTTTTCTGTGTATTCTAGTCCACTATATAATTTTACACTTATTTTAACGCCCTATAGTCTGGATGTTCAATATTTTTGGATTATGCCAGCAACCTCTGAACTACCTGTTATCTAGTTTCTATCGTTTGAAGACCATCACCTGCTGCTGTCCTTCCTCATTCCTTTCCTAGCTTGATTATTCCACTTTTCTTTGCAGTATTTGCTTTCTGTTGGAAGCATTGGTCCTTGACATGGTGGTGCCCAGGTCAAAGAGTACACGTTCAGCCCAGATTACACTTGCTCCCTACAATGGAGGGAAGTCAGAGCAGGAACTCAAGGCAGGAACTGGAGCAGAAACCATGGAGGAATGCTGCTTACGTGCTTGCTCCCCATGGCTTACACAGCCTGCTTTCTGTAGAACTCAAGGCCACCTACTCAAGAGTGGCACTGTCTATGGTAACCCTGGCTCTCCCATTATAATTGTCCATCAAGAAAATGCACCAGAGACCTGCCTACAGGTCAATCTGATGGAGGCATTTTCTCAGCTGAGGCTCTTCTTCCCAGGCTGAGTCAAGTTGACAAAAACTAAACATGGCACCCAGGTACCACAGAGTGATTGATGGGGTTATCTTAAGCAGCTCAATATGATCGATGGTCTGTGAATGTTTCAGTCCCAGGTGTCAGTAATGAGTAGGAACCCTGTCAGGGATGCCAGAGTTTCTGTTCTTAAGGATGAACTGTCCCTTAACTGATGGTACTTTCTGATCTAGAATTTACTGTTACTTGGAGCTACAGCCATCGAAGATCGTCTTCAAGCCGGGGTTCCAGAAACCATAGCTACTCTGTTGAAGGCAGAAATCAAAATCTGGGTGTTGACAGGAGACAAACAAGAAACTGCAATTAATATCGGTAATCAGTTTCCTAAAATTCCCCATGCTGGTTCTTGTAAAACTTTGCATGTTTTTTGAGTGTTGGCAGTTTATGGATCTCTCTTTGGTTTCAAAGATCCACCAAGAATCCAATGATATGCTCGTATGGGTTTCTATTCTGCCTATTATAAATGTGTACACACACACACACACATACACACACACAGAGAGAGAGAGAGAGAGAGAGAGAGAGAGAGAGAGAGAGAGAGAGAGAGATACAGAATACCTGTGATACACTCCGTAGACACACAAGGAGCTTAAACAGTAAGGAAGGACCAATTGAGGATGCTTCAATCCCTCTTAGAAGGAGGAAACAAAATAATCAAGGGAAGCTTAGGGAGGGGGTGTGAGAGGGGAGGGGAAGTGGAGGGGGGCAGGATCAGGAGACAGGAGAGAGAAGACCAGGGGGCCAGGAAGATGAATGGAAACGTGCAGCTGCCTAGGGTGGGGGCTGGGGCGGCACCTCTAGAAGGTTCCAGAGACTTGTGATGGGAGTGGCTTTCAGTTAATTTTAAACCACCTGGGTCTCTGGCATTATTGCCTCAGGAGACCTGGCATTTTTATAATAAAATGAATACATAGATTTGTAAAACTTGTGTGCTGGAGCTGTCACCAGTGGTAGTGCATGCTTGCCTGTGCACACAAACCCCCAGCACTGGCAAGATAGACAAAAGATAAAAGACAAAATCCGAGAATTACATAACTCACTTCATCACTGACGTGCTTGGCCCTAGCTCACTTTAGAGGAGAACATGCTAGAAAGCCTCAGGTCCAGAACTGGTCCTCAGAGCAGGTTCCTCGGGCTCCTGTCCTCACTGCGGTGGAGGGAGGCCTGTCTCCATGCCCTTCTTGTTGGATTCAGCTGTCCCTCAGACAGCCTCAGCTGCAGACAGTACCTTCCCACGAGGGTGATTTTTATTTTAAAAATAGGTAAATTCCACTAATCGTTTTTTAAAATCTGAGCTAACTGTTAACCGTATGCATTTTAAACTCCCAAACACCTAACGTTAGTTAGACTCACGGGAGAACAGGAAGAATTTTCATTGAGACTCTGAGACAGCAAACACTGAGTGTAGATCTGAGCTCCTGTCTGTCACTCACGTGTGTGATTTTGGGCAAGAGTGTGGTGACAGTTCTCAGCAGACCCACTGCTTTTACTGGACCTCCAAGCCTATAGCCTTGTGATGTGCCAGTAACTATGTCAAATGAAGGGATGACATTTACCTCCTGAGTACTGTTTTTCCATATATGTCTGTGGATTGCTCCCTCTCCCATTTTGGCCTTAAACAGAGTTTCCCATGATGCAACCCATGAGACCTGTTCACAGAGGGTACAGCAAGCTGACTGCTGCATTGAGGGGCTTGCTGCCCCTTAGAATGATTAGAAAAACAGTGCTTAACCTGCAAGTGAAAATGGTACCAGGGTCATGTTCCTTATTTTCTCACGCCATGAGTGCATCATTAGTATGTCGTAATGTTGCAAACTTTAAGTGGGTGTCTGAGCATCTTAACAGAAAGATTTGATAGTGCTGACACGAGGAGGAGCCAGGATTCTCCTGCAGCACATCTGGATGTCCATGCTCAACTCCAGCAAAAAAGCACCGGCCCAATGCCCGGAGGCAGAGTCCAGCATGTATGTGTCTTTTCTACTCGTTAGCCCTCATCCCTAGGAAATCCAGTGGTATCTATCACCCAGGCAATGTTTAGGTTATGTCAAGGGAACATTATTATTTCTCTTGTTAAAACCAGAAGTTTTTTTTTAAAACAAAAAGAAATAAAATAATTTAAAATCCCCAAATTTAATAGACAAATAAACATGTCATAAAAAATGTCAAAATTAAAAACAGGGAGTTAACACTTCACAGCTCTGGGCAGAGTTGCAGACCAACTTGACTGCACCGCTGGGGAGCTCTGAGGCTCGGAGCTCTGAGGGTGGGGCCCTGGGACCCATTTAATGTTTCTCAAATGCTTTCTTCCCTCCTGGAAGTTCTCTGGATTAGCTCCAGAAGAAAGGCCTATATTTGATTTTCACTTACAAAAGGGCGATATTTTGATTAATCGTTCCCCTGTAGATTGGGCTAACTCTTCATCCCTAGGGACCTCCTCCAACTCCGGGCAGCCCAGACTGCTAGAAACCCATGCTCTGTCACTGATGCAAAAAGATTTACTGGAAACCTTTTATTTGAACAACAGCTGCCGAAGCAAGCTGTAATTCTTAAACCCTGGATTCCTGCTTTATTTTATAGTTTACAATTTAAGCAAAATGCTGTTTGACAACCAAAGGTACACAAAGGCATTACAGAGAGCCCCCTAAGTACTGTCTTCCCAGAGTGGCAGGAGGAGGGTGATAAATAAGTGGCAAGGCCCAAATGTAAAGAGAAAGCTAAAGGCTTCTGAGGAGAAGCAGATGAAGTTGTTTGGTTTCACTTGGAAAATGAAGTTGGATGGTGCTCAGAAATTTATCATAGACCACTTGCGCTCAGAAGACCTGGGCCAGCTAACTCGGTTAAGCGTGAGCACCGACCCGAGTTTGCTGCCCTTGATTTCTAATGGTTTTGGATGAAATGAGATCAACTCTTGGAGAAGAGCCAGGTAAAGAAGTCTATCCACTCTTGTAAATTGAGGTCTGGCTCTTGAATCCAGAAATCTGTAAGCCAGCCATCTATCTGACTGAGAGCGACCCCACCCCACCCCCGGGGTGACTTCTGCACCAGGAAGGCACTTGCTCTCCTCACTACTGGGTTTGATCAACCTGCAGAGAAAGTTAATTTTACAGGCTGTGGATCTTAGGGTGGGATGTGATTTGAAGACAATAAAATAACATTTCACCCTAAAAGACATCACCAAACTAAAGCACCCAGCTCTCCCGGAGAGTGCTCCCCTTTGGGGAGAAAGTGGAGAGAAAGCCCAGTCCCAGACACATTCAAATCTAGATTTCTTTTTCTTTCTTTCTTTCTTTCTTTCTTTCTTTCTTTCTTTCTTTCTTTCTTTCTTTCTTTCTTTCTTTCTTTCTTTCTTTCTTTCTTTGTTTATCACTTTATTTGTTTACATTTCAAATGATATCCTCCTTCCTGGTTACCTGTCTGCCAACCCATTATCCCATCCCTCCTTCCCTTTGCCGCTATGAGGGTGCTCCTCCACCCATTCACCCACTCCCGCCTCACACCTCCAATTGGTCCCCAGTTGAGAGATGTTGCTACCACGCATCTCAAAACTTTTAACCCAGAAATGTTCCTGTCCAAAGGAAAGACAGGGACAAAAAAAATTGGAACAGAGACTGCCATCCGGAGGCTGCCCTACCTAGGGAATCTATACCATCTGCAGACTCCAATCCCTGACACTATTGCTGATGCCAAGAAGTGCTTGCTAACAGGAGCCTGATATGGCTGTCCTGAGAGGTTCTACCAGCACCAGACTAATACAGATGCAGATATTTATAGCCAACCATCTGTCTGAACCCAGGGATCCCAACGGAAGAGCTAGGGGAAGGAATGAAGGAACAAATCTAGATTTCTGTGGAGACATGTTTGAACGACTGGAAAGAAGCTAGCCTTCCTAACCATACATCCTGGGGTCATAGCAGCACCAGACTATCATTACCATGACTCAACATGGTGCCAACCCACAAAAGTGTGTTTTGTTGGAGGGTCTCAATTACTTCCCAGAGAATCTGGTCAATGAATGCCTGCGTGTGGATGGATGAAAACCATTGTTAGATACTGTGATGCAAGATTGTCTTATTAGTCCAATAGGAACCAGAAAGTCCAGACAGAGGCCCATCATCTAGAGAGCTAAGGAGCAGAGGGTTTCTCACAGAACCTGGTTCTTGGGCACCCTTCCTCAGACATTTAGACCTCCTCAGGAACCCTTGCCCATGGAAGTATGTGCTTACCTGGCTATATCTTGTGAGCTTCAAGTTGCACAGACCTTGTCTATATATATTAACTGTTGCTATGTTTTTGTTTTGTTTTGTTTTGTTTTGTTTTTTGAGACAGGGTTTCTCAGTGTAGCCCTGGCTGTCCTGGAACTCACTCTGTAGACCAGGCTGGCCTCAAACTCAGAAATCCACCTGCCTCTGCCTCCCAAGTGCTGGGA
>NC_034597.1:51026328-51050268 GCF_900095145.1 Mus pahari | reverse complement strand
TGCACATCATGGGGTGCGGGATCTAGGCTGAGTTACTTGATCTCTCTGTACTTCAGCTTGACTTCAAAACAAGTAGTGACTGCCTGAAACACCAGATGTAAGGGAATTAGCATGGTACCTTGAATATCATCAGTTACATTTACTAGTAACTACTGCAGAGATAACCATGCTTACAGTCTGCCACACAATTAGCATTTTATCATCTGTTTGTACTCTAATGAATTTATTAACTTAGGCCCAATTGGAGAATGCACATTCCCCAACTCCATTGTAACATGCCCGGCAACCACTCTAGCTGAGCATTGTACAGAAATAAAAGTCTTGTTTCTGTTTGTTTGTGATTTTTGCTTTTTTTTTGTGTGTGTGACCAACAGCAACTGAGGTCAGAACCTCTCCCATTAATGTGAACTGACATGTCCCAACTTTACCTGGGAATGAGAATTTATTGCCTCTGAAGAAACAGGCTATACATAGTCATTAGCAGTCTGAGCAGGCACCAGAGTTGATGGGTTTTTAGCAGTAAACTTATAATCATTTTATATGTTAAATGTATGTAATGAGGGTTTTTAAAATTTAAAATAAATTTGTAAGATCATAAGAGTTTAAAAGCGTCAGCTGTAAGGTAACAAAATGAGGGAGGGATATTGAGGGATGTGAGAGTTGGCTCACATTGCCAACTTAGAAATAACTTGAGATGAAAATGATTTCCATCCTCATGACTTTAAAATGAAATGAATACACAGCAGCATTTTAATTAACTCCACAGTCATAAGAATAGTAAGGCAGACTGGAAACATGGTATTCACTGTGTGCTTGTTTGATAGATGATTATCCCATGGCAATAAGGAAGTGCAACTGGAGTTCACAAAGGTCTCCTCTGAAATCCCACTTTAGGCTATAATGACAAAATGTTAAGCTTAAAACTTGAATTGTTTTCAGTTCCCTCCAACACAGCTAGTAAGCATGTAGGATGTGGTCCCCAAAGGCAAGATGGTCAGTTGTTCATATAAACCCGTCTTTTACAAGACACACATATCCTAGAACTTAATTTGACTAAGTTAATTTCTAAGCTGTTATGGAAAACATAAACTTAAAATTAGTGTAATGGTTGGCAGGATAACTAGTGGTAGAGCACTCGAGTGGGAAGCGCTGGCTTCCAACCCAAGCACCATAAAAATCAGTTTTAGGACTGGTGAGGTGGAGGTATAGTGGGTAAACGTGCTTGCTGGCAGGCCTGGGCCTTGAGTTTGATCCCCGGAACCCTCATGATCCAAAGAACATGGTGGAAGGGGAGAACTGGCTTGTGGGAATTATCCTCTAATGTGTACGTATACACATACCCAACACAACACACACACACACACACACACACACACACACATTAAAAAGTTTTAATTGATTTTCAACTTGAAAACTATTACTGTAGGTAGAGATAGATGTGGACAAGCAGTTGCCAAAGAAAGTCAAGAATCCCAAACAGAACAAATGCTACCGAATCTATGAGTGAGCCCTTCCGATGCGTTCCACTCACAGAACGCTGGCAGTTATAACAGGAGCATCCAAAGCCTGAAGCAGCTTACCATCAAGTTGTGAGAATGTGAACACAGCACGGACCTTGGAACGGTGAGACGGTTCCATGCTCCTGCATCCTCCACCTCCAGTTTCAGAAGCCAGATGTTCAGAAAGCTCTGGAATCTCTTTAACAGGCTCTGAGCCAGGAGCCTGAGACATGGACACCTTAGGCAACCTTAACTCTGAATTCTACAATCTGAAGTGCTGGGATACGCTTTTGGTCTTTAAGAACAACTTTAGCTTGAGAAACTTTGGATTACTTCTTCGCATGAGTACCACACATTTTGGATATGGCTCCAGAAATAATATATTTATTGAAAGCCATTGCTTTTGTCTTTAGAGTCTGTCTTCTGGGTGCCTTTGCTAAAGATTTTTTTTTTTAAATGGCAATCCTGAGTGAAGGTTAGGGTGCACATTCCAAAATAAACAAGTGAAAAAATTTTTTTAAACCTACAAAAGTTTTTCTTGGTCTTATTTGAGTTCTGCTTTGTATCAGTCAGAGGTAGTAGCTTGTTTTCTAAGAGTCATGACCTCTCGAGCCCCAGGTAGTTAGCTAGATTTCTTGGACCAGGGATGATCTCCCTCCTTTTGGGTGGACCTTAAGTCTACTTAGACAACTGTTGGTTGGTACGATGGATGGGTGCCACTACTGTATCTTTAAGGATCCCTGGCCATGCTGGTCATTGTTCCAGGCCACTGTCGTCACAGCTGGGTAGGATGATTGATTGTTTCCCCCTCTTGGCAGTTTACATAGTATTTTATGATTTTATAAAAGCTAGAGTACAGGAAGGAGGCTTTCAGGTTTAATCCAGCCCGAATCTTCTGAGTCCTGGGTTGGAAGTGTATGGCCTCCAGCAATAGGAACTTAATGCCTTCCACTTCTGGGTGACAACCAAGGGCAGCAACAATAGCCTGCATTGTCTCTGGAGCCACTTGGCCTAGCCTGCCCAGTAACTCAGAGTTTTCTCATGCATGGTACTCAAGTTTTTGTTCAATAGGCTATGTGGCTTTTGTGGGGGAAACTATTAGTCCAAGAGGCGCGTGTGTATGTGGTGTGTGTGTGTGTGTGTGTGTGTGTGTGTGTGTGTATGTGCACATTATACATAATTTAATTTTAGGTAAATATAAAATACAATTCCTTGAGGCTTTGTCTGACATTCTTAGTGTTATTTAATCTTAGAGAAGTAGTTTGACTTGAGGACAAGATTGAAGTTGGTTCTAATTGGAAAAAACTTTTGTTTTAAATCTTTGTTGTTTTTTTTTTAACTTAAACTTAGGTTCATTTCTTTAAATGGAGACTGTATTGATCTTTTGGCAGGAGCATGACTCCCTTGCTATTCTAGTATTTCTGAAACATTAGAGAATTACCAGCTTTAGAGAGAAAGGGTGATCTGTCTTGTGCAGTAGCCATGCTAACCAGGAGGACATATTCCATCCATCTCCTGTTCTGCTGTTATTTTAGGTATACCAGGATTTATCTTAACGCTATGCAAGAATAGTCAGAATAAAGAAAAAGTCTACAGAAAGTTGGCAAGTACTTATTTTAGCCATTAGTTATTAAGACCTTATCAGCTAGTTCTCTTCAAGCTGTTTGCAAGGAAGTCTGTTTAGGCTTGTGCCCCGAGGTGAGTAAGCAGACATAAGAAGGGAGATTGTAAGATGAGACAGGAGGATGACTGGGGCTTAGGGGTTTCCAGCCTGACTGAGAAAACATGGGCTCCAGGTTCAGGGGGAAGACCCTGCTTCAAAGAAATGGGAGGAGCAGGGTAGAGGAGGACACCAGAAGCCATTTTCTGACTTTCACTTGAGTGAACAGGTTGGGTACTGCACACACATGTGCGCGCACACACACACACACACTCGCTCTCTCACACACGCAAATAAAAATTAATAAATCTTCAAATAGCGGAGAAGTTGTATCTGCCATTGAAAACTTAGTAATTCACAGAGAGATGAAAGTTCACACCCTGTCCCTTCTCCATTTCAGGGTATTCCTGTCGGTTGGTGTCACAGAACATGGCCCTTATCCTATTGAAGGAGGATTCTTTAGACGTGAGTAGTTTCTCTAATGTTATATCAAGACATAGCTGTATTAACTTATGTACTACAATTATTCATCTCTTTGCTTTTGTTCAAAACAACTGTAAACTGCTATGTTTAGTTTGGCTTTATGAATGAAAGCCATAAAGTCTCACCTCTAAACATCGAATTGTTGTGGGCTTAGAATATTACCTCCTGGTAATTTTGTACTCACACGGGACTGAACATTTCAAATGGGTCACTTTTGATCTTCTTTGGCATTGTTAACTATGAGGTTTTATATGAAAGAGTGGCACCTATGAGTTCTATGACGTGGTAATGGTTGATTCAGAGGAGGTTCCTAGGGGGTTTCTCATGGTAGATGCCTCTCGATACAGCTAACACTCAAGTGCTGGTAGTTACTTAGATTTATATAGTAACAGGATACAGGTACACTTGATTCTCCAACACCAGATGCCAATATATCACGGAGAATGGAACACTTTGACTGGCAGCATATTTTTATGGGCAAGCATATTCCTGGCTGTGCTAGCTGGTTTTATGTCGACTTGATGCAAGCTTGAGCCGCTTAGAGAAAAGGAAGTCTCAACTGAGAAAATTCCTCCAAAAGATGGGGCTGTAGCAAAGTCTGTAGGACATTTTCTTAATTAGTGATGGATGGGCTGTCAGCTTATTGTTGGGTGTGCCATAAGAGAGCAGGTTAAGCGATCCACAAGGAGCAAGCCAGGAAGCAGCCCTCCTCTCTGGCCTCTGCATCAGCACCTGCCCCCAGGTTCCTGCCATCTTTGAGTTCCTGTGCTGACTTCCTTTGATGATGAACAGTGATGTAGAAGTGTAAGCTAGACAAACCCTTTTCCTCCCCAAGTTTCTTTTGGTTATGATGGTTCATCACAGCGATAGTAACCCTAAGATGCTGGGTTACCGCTCCCCTAGAAGACAGCAATGGGGACTGATCAATGGTAACCAGTGACTTGGTAAAGCTGTTTAACAGGAAAATAATAGTGAAATAGGAGATTGCATTTGTCCAGGTTTCCATCGGGTTCTGGAGGCACCCACAGTCCCTCTTTCAGGTGGGATATTTAATACCAGTGTTGGGAGCAGTGACTGCGCAGATTACACTTTGAAAGAGAAGAGACATAGTTTGGAGTTCCTGTTAGTGAAAACTTGGGAAACTCCCTACTGTGAAGACCAGCTCTCTTTACTCCCTCAGGGTCTCCTGGGTAGGCTGCTGAGCCCTGGCTCAGTGTTAAGCCCAGGATATCACCGGCAAGATGCCGACCTCACACTGAACGCTTCAGGGTGCTTCTCTGTAAGGCTTGTTTCTGTTGTCTGAGCAAAGCGTCATGTCACTCATACCTTGCTCAGCTTGTGAATGGAAAAGGTTCATTTGGCTGACTGTGCGGGGCGGGGGGGCATTATATGGCCCTTATGGCTGGCTCCCTCATTGCTTTGGGGCTGTGTCAAGGCAGCACATTAGTGGGACCATGTGGTGGAGTAACATTACTCACCTCAGAGCCGGAAGGCCAGAAAAGCCAAAGAGATGACGCCTGAGGCCCGTAATCTCCATGAGGGCATGCTTGTGGTGACTCGAAGACCTTTCATTAGGTTTCACCTCTTAGAGGTTCTGCCACCTGCCAGTGACACCACCCTGGGGACCAAGCCATGAGCACAGGGGTCTTTGTGGAACATTCAGCAACCAAACTGTATGTAAGAAGCCTGTGGTCTGAGATCATGCCTTATCTCCTGGACTCACCTCTTACCCTCCCTGGAGCACTAAGGAGACCTTCCTGGGACACCGTGTCCCGATGACCCCAGCACTCCCTAATGCACGTGTCTTTTTTCCTTTCCATGACTGGAGATGTGCTGTGTGTGCACACACATGTTCAAGTTGTGAAATAAACCATGAGCATTTTGACATACAGCTCAGTAGCATTAAGAACACTCACATGGTTGTGTAACCGTCACCCCCATCCGTGTCCATTCTAGAGATCCTTTTTGCATTCTAGACTAAAATTCTGTGCCTGCTAAGTAACATCTTCCGGGATTGAAGGGGTGGTTTGGTGGGAAGGAGAGCCCGATGTGCACGCATGAGGCCCTGAGATCCACTTTAGGTGACGTGTTCATAAGTAAAGGGGAATTGCAACAGTTTGGGATATAGGAAATATAAACCTTGGGAATGTGAGGAGTAGACAGTTGTGTTTACGGAATCTAAAGCAGCTGAGTTCGTGGAGAGCAGAGGCCGGGGTTGGGGTGGGGGGAAGTGATGCTGCTGTGTGACCGTGATTGGCAAGAGCGAAGTCACAGGCAGAGAGGACAAGGGAGTCCTGGTGTTCTACTAAACAGAGAGAGGGTGACCATAGACACTAGTGGTAGCATATCATTCAAAATAGCTAAAGGAGAGGATTCTGAATGTTTTCACTGCAAAGCGAAGGCACTTGCTGTAAGGGACAGCCCACAGATCCTAAGCTGAGCCTCACAGTGTTTATAGCACTGACGTGCCGCACAGTTCTGCATAATGACGCATGTTGCCATAATGGCACGCGTTGCCCTTTCTCACACCTCTTGATCTGAAGCTGAAGGCATAGTGGCAGAAATGGAGTTTGAATCCGTGTCTCTAGCTGTGTGGAGCCTGACCGTATTCCCTGTGATGTGCGGTGGTAGGGTCAGCCATGGCCAGTGGTGGAGCCGCTGACCCTGTTTCTGTTTGAATGGATCGTTCTTAGTATGAGGGCGGTCTTGACTGTGGCTTGGAAACACTGTTTAGAACAGTGCATTGTCAGGTAAGACCCTGTCTAAGGGAGAGCAGTCATGTGAGCTTACCTTGGCTCTGCCCCTCACAGGAAGTCCTGCCTCCTCCATCTGGCTAGCTGGTGTAGCTCTGCTTAGCTTTATCAACCTGTTGGAGAGCTCTAAGCTCCAATCAACCTAATTTTTATTTGGTCTTAGCCTACTTTGCTCAGATCTTCTTTATACCAGGAACTTAACTATTAAAACAGCATGAAGCAAAATGACTGGAAGAATCACTGGTTAGTGAAACATGAGAGGTCTCGCTGCTTCTCTAACCACCCTCTCTCCCTCTCTCCTCCTTCCCCTTCCTCTCCTCGAAAGAGTGAGTCTCACTGTGTAGTCAAGACTGGCTAGGAGGGAGCAGGAGAGGTGCCTCAGTGGTTGGAAGACTGCTCTTCCAGAGGACCCAGGTTCAGTTCCTAATACCCCCGTGGAGGCTCACAACTACCTGTACAACTACCTGTAACTTCAGTCCCAAGGGATCCAACACACTTTCGTGGACTCCATAGGCACTGCGTGCATGTGTGCATGGACTTCCACCCAGGCAGACTCATACGCATAAAATAAAAATGAATAAATTTAAAAATATATATACTAGCTCGGGGACGTTGCTGTTTAACTCAGCGTGCCTTGGAAGCCATGCTGCTCCTTGCCTCAGCCTAGTGAGCACTGGGCTTCCCAGCTTGTGTCTCTGTGCTGAGCACTGCAATAGTTGCTGACCACATGTGGTAAATAATCACTGGTAACATGACTAGGTCATGAGAACTATCAGTTGCAAGCAATCTGGATGTCGATAGCCTCTTGTGGCTGCTGGCCCCCCATGCTGAGTGGCACGGGCACAGGTAATTCAGAGTCCCTTTGTGCAGAGGTCCAACCAAGTGCCAAAGGCACTCATCTGATTCTGTAGAGCTTTATTGGAGAATAGCTGGGCACATCTGTTCATGTCCCATCAGGGACAGTTGCCAGGCTGCCAGGGCAGAGGCCAGTGAGGGCGCTGCCACCCACGAGCAGAAATGCTGAAAGTCGCCATCCTGTTCTTTACAGAGTTCACTAGCCTGGCCTTGCCTGGCAAGTAAAGGGGCCCCTGATTGTAAGCACGTGGCTCAGTTCTCCCTGTATTCTAAAGCAGTGATTTCAAGAGTTCAAATGAATTCTTGGCGAAAAGGGATCTGTGCTAATTTGGGGAGATGTAAGGCCCCGACTATAAGGAGATTCCTCTACTTAAGGAATTTGTAGGCAATTGTTTAGGGAAAAATGTGTAACTTTCAAAACCAGGCTTGAAGGAGTAGAAAGAAGAGAGCAAATGTGCATCTGGAGAGATGTCGGGCCGTGGCCCACAGTAAAGAGGAGCCACAGGCCCTGGGGTGGTGATTATGGAACTGTTTTATAGGTTACCCGAAGAACAGAGAACCCCAACTTGATACTGTTGCCCAGAAACAGAAAAAAAACATCACCATATCATTTGATGCTATTATCACATTCGGGTTCAAACCAATAGAGGCAGAGCAACAAAGAAAAATTTCAGATTAATCTCAGCAACAAAGAAAAAAAAATCCTTAATATAGAATTGGCAAACCAAGTCCTGTAGAGTAAAGAAGATATATTATGCTTACATAAGCATGCATCTTCTTTTCTAAATGTATTGTGTATTTCACTTAGGAAAAATCCTTTAGTTTTTTTTTAAAGTTATTAACATAGAAAAAATATGAAATCATTTCACTTGCTGTAGGGGAAAAGGCCTCATTTATGGCTAAACACCAAGAGACAATCCTGGCAGACATAAACCCTATTATGCTAACGTAGTACCTGTGAAGGCCTAACCCACCCACCACCCCTCAAAGCTTATGGTGAAGTGATAGTATAGTTCTTTGGGAAGGCAACTATGACACAGGCATGTCCCTGCCATGTTCCTTTTAGCAGTGTCCTGCAGATACCTGAGCCATTTATGATGGGAGGTGTGTAGGCCATGCATATATTTAAACCATCACACATGCCAATGAAATATTTGAGATCTTGTGCAATGTGTGTGTGTCTGGTTCATATTTTTTTTTCATTTACTTTTCAGGCAGTTGTATTAGCTCTAGAGAGTGTTTGGTATTTGAAACTCGGCGGTAGATCTTTTAGAGGTTCTCTACTTTTCGTGTCTTCCCAAGTGCTGCACAGGCAGGCATCCCTCTGGTTCCCATCTAGAGGCAGGAAGGAGCTACTCAAATGCCTTCAGTACAGCTAGACATGCTCAGTTCCTATCCAGGGTGGTCTGCCACACTCACTTGTCCAAGAGTTTCTTTTGTCACACGTCCTCGGTGACAGACCCTCAATCCCTAGGACATCAGGAATACATGCCAGGATTCTCTGACACTTGCCTGCATCATCTTGTAATGAGAGTGCCTCCTGGCGGTGGAGGAGAAGTTCTCAGCAGGTCATTTCCCTCTAATTGATGAGGAGTCTGCTGGGCTGTGCAAAGAATGACATTGTCAACAACTGAAACATCACTCCTCTTTTAGGTACCTTGGATTTCGTGTGTCCTGATGCCCTTTTTGATGGCTACTGTGTGCTGGTGTGTGGTTGTAGTTCTTTCTTTCCCAGATGATAACCTGGATTCTTTCCCTATTTCTGTTCTTTCATAAACAGCTAAGGAAACTGAAAGTTTGAGAGTGGCATTTGCTGGAGGCCAGTTCATTCAGGTTCCCCATGTCCCTTGTCATCTTATGCTTAGGGAAATCTAGAGAATGTCAGCAATCCAAGGGTGCTTTGCATCTGAGACATTCACTTTTTATGCTTCAATCATAAGCCCCAGGAAGCTAGTTTTATTTATTTTTAATTAGCCAAGTCTAATAGGTCGAGTTGGGTCACAGGCCACAAATAGCAATGTCAGATCCATAAGCATGTGGCTCCTATTGAATGTAATGAGGGCCCCTTGACTCTTCCCGCAGCTGCTGCCCGGCCACCAGCGGGAACCAGGCTCCAGGGAGGTGCAGGTGGATTTTAAGCAAACATGTAGAGATTAAATAACTAATTGGAAATGATTTTGCAGAATAAAGCTGAAGTCTGCTGTATCCTGAAAAGGAAATTATGGAAGACATGCAAATAGCTTACTGTTCATTTTAATTAGAGCTTGAGTGGAAGAATCAACTGATAAATCCCCACCATGGGCGTTTGTATGAGAACAGCAGAGGCCGCCGTGGTGTCAAACGGGATGGAAAAAAGGTTTTACTTCCTCTATTTTAATTAGTTTGACTCTGTCATATTGAGAGTTAGTACCTAGTGGCCATATTCAGTTGCTAAAAATTATACTCTAATAGATTTTGTCTTTTCCTTATTCACAAGCCATTTACAAAAGTGAACATTGTGTTTATTTTTTTTAAGTTTTACACTTATTTTTATTACTCTGTGTGTATGACTGGCATTGAGTAGTTTGCACTTTTAGTCATATCCTTTGAGAGCTGATAGGGTTATTTTATGAACAGGGAGCAACCTGGACAGTGTGACAGAACAGAAGTGAAAACTCGAGGGACTGACGGCTCTTCAGGAGTGAGACACCGGCTCCTCTCTTGCTGACCCTTCCTCCTTGAAGGTCTTGGTTTGGCTTTTTTATAGTGATCGAATTTCTAGGTTACTTTCACTGATTCACTCTGGGCACAGAATTCCATAGTGTGATCTAGCGACATTGCCCCTGTTTAATTTCTTCCCTTTGGTTTTTCTTTCTTAACACTGAGTTGGACAAACTAGAGCAGTTCTGGAGACAGTCCTGGGAACCAGCCCCTCCTCTGCTTTCCCTCTCATGAGTCTTTCATCTTACGCACTCCATGTCCAGGAAAGAACGCAGAGTGAGGAGGCCGGGAGCTCTTTGGATGTGGTACAGGCACCTTTGGACTTAATGTTGCCTGTTTAATGTATGGCTGCTGCCGCCTGAAGATTTCCTATTGGTGCTAACGTGTACACTTCCATGTTAGTGAGCTAGGAGACCATAGAATTATTTATTGGTCTGAAAATTATGCACACGTTCCTAACATGTAAGCATGTGGGCCATGAAACATTCCTACAGAAGTGTGTTTAAGAATTGAAAGACCGTGCATTTGAATGGATAAGGTGGCAATTTCAGAGAAGAGTTCTCACTATGTTCAAGAATTTAAGATATTGATGGCCCAAGTGATTTGCTGTGAGGTAGAGTTCTGGTTTTGCTTATTCACATTTATGACTTAAGTCTAGAGTTTATAGCTTAAACTCCAGGTTTAAATTCTGATAATACTTCAGATCAAAACTTGTCATCGTCAGTGAGCTTTTACAGTTAGGATAGAAAGAGTTTGAAAGGTCTCCACCAAGGCTGGCTAAGACTGGGGGTGAGAACACCTTCTCTGTGTGTGGGGGGACTCGAGTGAAGATGGAGCAAAGTCTCCTGAGAAGCAAGGACAGAGAACGTGAGGCAGTCGAGGAAGTTTCTCTGTGGGAGTGTTGCTCCAGTCTTCTCACTATTTTCTTTGTTACATTTTAAAATTATTTTTAAAAATTGTAAGCAATATGTTTTCATTATATTCTTCCCCTCCCCCAAGTCCTTTAAGATTTCCCCACCTCTTGGTCCCATCCAACTTCATGTAGTTTTTCCCTCTTAAAATAAACAATTTAAAAACCTACAAAAGAAGAAAAAGAAAAGTAAAAAAGATTTAAAAAATCACAACAACAACAAAAAAGACACACAAAAACCGGAGTCCATTTTATTCTGGTCACCTATTGCTGAGCACAAAGCCTGCCTCGGAGTGCGGCTGACAGACCAGTGTCCCTCCGCTGGTGAAAACTGATTTCCCGCTCCCAGCAGGTATCAACTGTATATAATAGCTTCGTGTAGGGTACTCATTGCAGACTTCTCCTTCTCCGATTAGACTGCATGCTTGTCCCAGGTAAGATCTGTAATTCTGGGGGAGAGTCAGCTGGCACAGCTACCAGCCTGGCAGGTGGCACATAGCTGCTCGCTGTGTAGATAGAATACTGGCTGGTCTTGTGTTCACACTAAGGTGAGACCTATGTTTAGGATCCTGGAAACCAATATGACTAGGTAGTTTGTTGGTGCTAGGCCCTAGAGCAGTGGAGAATGGTAATAAGGGCAGGAACCGGATTATAAATGAGACAGACCTTTAGGACCTATAGGACTTTATTCACAGTTATCACGCCCTTTCCAGTAGGATCCCTGTATGTTAGAGGAGTTCACACTGTGCCGGGACAAAGATGCCTAGAGTTAGGTAGTGGATTGATGCCTTGAGACTCCTTAGGAGTACATGCAATGACATTACTGTTAGATACTTATACCGCATGCTTTGTGGGGTCCTTGTGCAATAGAAAAAGTCTTACATCGCCTGCTTAGCATTAAAGTGAAGAGGATGCCTGTTCTGGACATGGTAACAATGTAACCGGGAAGCGCAAGCTTCCACTTTTGCTTTATGATGAGAGTAGGCTGGGTTACTCTCTGCCCAACTAAGTAAAAACTTGAGTAAAGTCCTTAAAAGCTCCATCCTTGAACGCTCGGAGGATGGTTCAGCTGCAGGGGAGTCAGGCGCTGACAGAGACACTTGCTTCGAGTGCGCCTGCTCACTTGTGCTTTATGTCTTTAATTTTTGGTCTATGCCAGGGTATATGTGTGGTGGTGAAATTGTACCCCAGAACTCCTCACAGTCAGCTGGGTCCCTTCAAGGACAGTCATAGGTAGAGTGGGCTAACAGCAGAACTGGCTTCCTGGGCATTTTAGAGCTGGCTCACTTGACCTGTGTGGTCCTGGGACACTGTTCCCCAACCCCNGNGCTGCNCNNNGCTANANAAACNCNGGNGGNGNGNGCCCCCCCCCCCCCCCCCCCCGAGAGAAATCAGGTGACCTGAGTTGTTCAAAGATTAAGAAAGCAAAGCAAATGATAAGACTTGGGTGTAGTAGTAAGTGTATCAAACAGTGTGGTGGGCTCAGAAAGACACTGTGGTAAAATACAAAATAGAGTGTAAGTTGTGGAGAAGGGGGACCCATGTCAGTGCTTTAAAAAATCCAGACGGTCACATGAGCCATTTTCAAACCAGTTTTCACTGGGTAGGAATCTTAAGATATAAAATACCACTGGTGCCGTTGTTGGTAGACTAATGGGCAGGTCAGAAGCAAGCAAAGAAGACTGTGTGGTTCCTGGTATTCTGACAAAGGAGGATCAAACTTGATGTGTTTCTTTCTTTCTTTTCTTTTCCTAGTAAAATTGTATCGGCCCACAGAGGTGAAAGTGTATCTAGTACCATGGGAAGCCAAGACCAAACCTTGGCCACAGTGACAGGAGTCATTTTTCAGGAGCTGTGTTGAGAACTGGGCACTGTACTCAGGGACAAGGCTGGGTAGATTATTGCTATTGCATTCAGCCTCTATGGGGTCACTTCCTGCCTGGGGGGAGACCTAGGGTCTCAGTGTCCTACTTCGAGGAAGTGCTAGGGATGGAAGCAGCCTCATTCCAAGGGACCAGTTATCTGTGCACAAGAAGGTCCCTTGAAACTCATCCGGGCTGTTTGCTTGACACTTAGGAAAGATGCTGTCAGTGTAACTTGCTTTGTGGATTAATGAGTAGGAAATCCTCAGAGCAGGTCAGGGTCCCAGTCCTGAGCTGAGGATTGGTGGGAACATGGCAGGGGTGGTGGAGGGCAGAGGGAGGGGAAGGGAGAGAGAAATTAACCACAAAATTTGTCCATTTACTGAGTCTAGTTTTCTATTTTGTATTTTCCTCATCTCTTTTTGTAACATTATTGCTACTGTCTTATATTACTGAGTCAAACACTCTCATGTTATAACCTGTCTTCTCTCCAGCCAGGGGCTTATGGACAGAGAATGTCATTTCTTAAGGATATCACATGCAAAGCTCAGTTTCTTCATGCCAGCTAACGTTGATCATGACAAATCCAGGCCTTAATAAGAAAACTGAAAAGAAAACATGTCATTGCTTATGAAGCACGGGAACCCTTCAAGAGCTTGGAGAATTGTTCTGTTGTGAAAACTGGCAATTTGTAGAAAACAACGGTTTGCCAACTAGAAGAATTTTCTCTCCAGCTTTGATCCCTTTAAGATGCACAGTGAGGGGCTAGGGAGATGGTCAGTTGCTAAGGTGAGAACTTCAGTCAGCACCCACCTAGAAACCAAGTGCAGTGACTTACATGCATGATCCGAGAGCTGGGGAGGCAAAGACTGCTGGGTCCCTGGGGCTCACTGGCTGGCCAGCTTAGCCTACTCCTGAGCTCCAGGCCAGTGAGAGGCCTTGCCTCAAGAAAGAAGCTGTGTAGTTCTGAGGAACACTACCTGAACTTCACTCATGGCCTCCATGTTCACACACACATACCCACATATCACACACACATACACACACACACACACACACGCACGAGCATACACATCACACAACTTACTTTTGTCCTGTGAGTGGGTCTCAGTTAAAGCCTCCATGGGGAAAATATAAGAAAGGGTCAATATTTATGTAAAGTTGTGGTAAAAGCATTGTACTGCTCATTGAAATTTTAATAGATGCATATTCATTGTACATAGTTGTGGCTTTGTTATTTTTATTCAAGTGTATCATGATTTTCCTTACAGATCTGAATGTAGACTCTGAAGTGATGAAGGTTTTTTTTCCTCTCTCTCTCTCCATTTCTTAATTAATGCAGAATTTGGAAATATAAGAATCATAAAACAGAAAACCATACAAATTTACAAAATGCCTATTTTCTGCATAGGCTTTTCCCCCCTTAGATAGTCATTTTCTGTTAGCATGGCCAGTCTCTCTGTTTGCTCTGGGTCTGCCTCTTGGTGACGTTAGAACGGGCAGGTAGAGTATGGCAGTAGCCAGAGGTTTGAGTCACTATGCACTGCTCGTAGAATGAACCCTGATTAATACTATTTATTGCTGGTGGAGCAGTGATATTCTATCTTTAAAATATATATACAGACACAGGTTACATATGTATGCTTCATTTGCTTGCGTGTTTGGAGCTAGGAATTGAACCCAGGGCCTCACACACATCAATACTTTAACACTGAGCTACCGCCCCAGTGCAAGCGCGTGTTTCGGGCACTTTCTGAATTGAACTCCCATAGATGTTATTTCCTAAGAGAAAACTGCCTTGCTCTCAGTACTTAGGAATGGCCAGGCTTCTGCGGGAGAAAGAACATGAGCTTGTTTCCCCTTAGTCCTGTGTTCAAGATCCTGGTAATTCATGGTTTTGGAAGACACTGTAGTGAAGGCCCTGGAATTCCTCAGTCACCTGCTCATTGCTTGTAGGTTACAAAGCCTGAAGAGGAGAAGGAGAGGCAGTGAGAAGATGGAATGTGTCTCCAGGTGACTGTGTGTTACATCTGCCAGCGACTGTACCTGTGGGCAAATACTTTGCCTTATAGTCTGGCTCTGTGTCGTTCACAGTATGTTAAGTTGTCAGGTGACCCAAATAACTTTAACAAGTTAATTTAATCTTTTAAAAAATATGAATATCGTGGAGTATTGCTGGAATGGTGTACTTCCCACACATAAATTACAGAATTTCAAAATATTCCATGTTCTGAAAGCAAGGGAGGCACACACGATTATGAGTTTGTCAAGTGAGTGATTTGCTGTTATTAGTTGGATAAGTACAAGCTGTGTGAACTATACGTGTCCACGGGTGGTCTTGTTTCTGAGCTCCTTTGCAGAAAAATAGTCAATTTACCCCAATAAAGTGATTGGTATAATTTTCCTGATGACCGGCCCTCGCCAGTTTTTCACTTCAATCTCAGCTCCTGTGTGTTTAACCCAGCATATTATTTAAAAAATAAATGTCTTCCATCTGCAGGAGTATGCTGCCTTTGGTATGCTTGAGTTAGCTGAGGTCTGGAAGGCTTTTTTTTTCCATGTAAATTTTCTCAGACTATACTAAACATCATTTTGGGTTTTCTTCGCTGGTATACGGAAACAGTAACCACGGCGGCTTATGTCGAGGCAGTTTTGGGCAGTTAGGTTTTGGAGCAAAGTTGGCGAAGGCAAGAGTGGGCAATCGGGACTGTGGTGGAAGGGAAATGAGCTCCCTCCTGGCCCTAGCGGTGGACTGTCCTTACTCAAAAAGTAGAGGATTGAGCGGTGGGATGGAGAGGAATGAGAAGAGCTGGCTAATGAGCACAGTGCTTTCTTTCTGGCTTTGTCAAATCCTTTCCTGGGAAAGAGCAAGTACTGTATTTGAAAATGTCAAAGGCTTACAAAAGGGTGACGAGCTGTAACATTACCGGTGTTCCTTGGAACGCTCAGCTCTGCTCTTCTGCATGCTGGACGTAATTGTCTTACATTATGAGTGCTACCATAATGCTTGCACTTTAGCTGCTAAGTGACCCTTTGGGCTCTAAATTACACAGACCCTGGCAATTCAGAGCTTATTAAATTATGCCTTCTTGTGGGAACCAACGTGGTGTTTTGGAGCAGTGAACAGGGAAGGGTTTTAATTTTATTATTTTTTTACTTTTTTGGAGAGGCAAGGCGCTGGGGTCTCCTTACAGTCTCTGCCCTTCACAAACTGTGGCTTGTTAACATTTCAGTCCATAGGTCATTAAAGAAAGTGGAGGTCTCTTGCATCATTTACCTGTTACTTTGAGTTCTGTGTTGATCTTCTGGGTAACTAGAAATTAAGTAAAATTACCTATGAACCAAAAGGTCTTTTGTTTTGGTAGGCAGTTGTTTTAATTTAACCCTTGCAGTGGCATGCTTACGATTACAATGTGGAGCAGCTAGGCTTAACTTCTCAAGGGTCACATAACCAGAGACCTGAGCTCCTGGCTCCAACATAGTTACTTTGTATCCAGTCTCGGCTTCTCTGGCGTTCCCAATGTTTTAGAGTCAACACTGAATTGAAGGTGAGTTTGAAGCACTGTTCCAAGTTGAGGGAGTGAAGCCTGAATGTTGATGGAATAAGTGGTTTATTTGCTGTGATTTCTGGTTGACAAGGGGAATTGTGGGCAACTGGAAATAAGTAGAATGGGCATAGAAGGACACTTAAGCAGAAATGTCAGCTCAGTTGGCAGCAGATGAACGAATGGACATTATAGATAGGTGTCTTGAAGGGGAATTACGAAGATGCTGCATGTAGGGATGCTTGGGGCCGGATACAGGAGAGGGGTGGGTAATTCCTCTGACGCATATGCTGGTTTTGTTTTGCTGTGTAGACAGTGGTCTCACTTGCCTGGAACTCACTAAGTTAAAAATCCTCTCTTTGCCTCCTCCGCGTTGGGATTATATGTGGACGCTACCTAACTTGTCCTTTTATAAATAGATACCAAGCTCAGATCTTCATGCTTATAAAACAAGTACTTCATTCGCAAACTGAGTTATTTGCCCCAGTCCCTCAGAAAACACCTTTAGACTGGGCAGTTGGTGACCCTCCTGTGTTAGCCAATGCACTAGATTGTTACCTTGACCAAATATCTAACAGAATTAGGCTAAGGGGAAGAAAGCTTTATCCTGACTCACGATTTCAGAGAGTTCAGTTCATGGTTGCTTGGATCCATACTCTGAGGCAGACCATCATGGCAGTGGGAGCTAGTGCTCTTCATCATTGAAGACAGGAAGCAGAGAAAGGGGAAACAGGAACGAGCTAGTGCAAGATGTGGCCCCAAAGGGCATGCTCCAATTGCCTGCTTCCTCTAACTGGGCCTTGCCTCCTACTGAGCTGATAAACCGTTATATTATCAATCGATGAGAGGATTCAACCATTCACTGCCAGCTAAGCCATCTCTAGAAGTGCCACCCACATCTGCACTTCCCTGATCTCTCAGACAGGCCAGTCAAATTGACAATCCAGATGGACTGTCACATCTCCTGGCAAAGCCATCACAGAGGCACAAGGATCCTCTACCCGAAAGCCGTCACAGAACCACCTGCCTCCTTAGCTTTGACCCAGCTCCTCGAGTATAAGAAGCAAATGTTTGTTGCTTGTGCTGCATGGTCAGCTTACTTCATTATGAAAACCTGAGCCAACACAGGTAGGTGTGTTGCCACTGGTTAAGAAAGTGTGTAGTCAGCATTCTGTCACCATGGGAACAAAAGCTCTGAGGTAAGCAACTCATGAAGAAGGGCATTTATTTCGGCTCACAGCTTCAGCCCGGGGTCTTCTGAGCTGGTTGCTTGGGACATGCGGTGAGTTAGTTAACTGCTCCATGGTGGCAACTGTGCGGGGTCAGGCAGGTCTGTTCACATCATGAGACGCCAGCAAGCCAAGAGGGACAGGAAAGGATCCAGTCCTGACATCACCGTCCAGTCCTCACACCCTGAAGGTGTCGCCACCTTCTAGTTGTTGCTAAGCCTTTGACACAGGGCCCTTTGGGGGACATTTTAAGATCCAAATTATAGAAAATGAGGAAGCCTGTGATTTCACAGCACGCTCACCCTAGCTGAATGTTGTGTCCATGGAGAGCCCTGGTATTGTACCCTCTGCCCTGTTGGATTCGGTCCTGACAGCATTACAGAAACATCCTTAGCCAGGTGCAAGAGGATTAACAGTTAAAGTCCTGCCTGGGGGCAGTGGTAAGGACACGATGAGACTTATCTATCAGAAGGTTGCTTTATTTTGTGACCTAGATTTTTAATATCATCAGGTACACAGCATTGTTGGTGGCACACCCTTACATGCCTAGCAGTCACTCCCAGGCCAGCTTCACTCTTGCAGACTTAGACACACGTGTTATCTGCCTCTCCAAGTCATGCCAACCTTTCCCTTAGTCCCTCACACTTTTTTTTCTCTCCCTGATCCAAGTTCTTCCCTTAATGTTAGGTTATGCAGGTTGAGACCCTTGGTCTAGGAGACATTCATTTCCCTTATGATGATGTCGCATGGCTCTGCACTGGCCCTTTGGATGAAGTCACTCTACTGGATTTAAGTCTTGAGCTGTCTCTCCGAGATCTGAGCCCTTGTGCTGCGGCCAGCATGTGCAGATGTGTCATTCCCTGCCTGTGTTCACTCTGTCCCAGTCTTCTCCCTGCCCCTCCCTTCTGTCCCCTGTAGCACTGCTTGTGTGCTGGGCCTGCAGAGACAGATGAGCTCACACTGGGGAGATTAAAGGGGAGAAAGATATCCTCCTATTTTATCTACTATCAGGGTGTGGGTAACTGGCTCCCTCTGAGGCTGTGAAGGAAGAGCTGTTGTAAGAGTGTCCCAGGCTCTGGTGACCTCTGTTCTCTTTGGTTTGTAGATGACTGTCTTACCCCCAGCATCATCTCAGCACCTTTCCTCTGAGCAGAGCTCGGTGCGGGTTTCTCTTCCTCAGCATTGGGTTAGGCTGTGCCTGATGCTTCTGTCCTGATGACTTCTATACAGACCCTGTCTCCCAAATAAGGTCATCTTCTCATGACACCGGAGGTCCTTCCTTCAGCATGTCTGTTGCTGTTGGGCATGACCCTCCTGTAACTCTGTCCCTTCTCCACGGTGTGAATAGGCATTTCACCGCAAACATCCCGAGCCTTTGTTTAGTAAGAAGATAGACCCTCTCTTATGGACAGCGCAACCATAGGCCAGTTAGACACTGTCTTTGTGACTCTTTGGTTGAGTTTATACTGTGACTTGTTTGTCACTGTCTTCAGCCCATGTTGTCTTTGAGGACCTGAACCAGGAGCAGGTCTGCAGCCCATCCTGGGCACTGAGAACATGCCCATAGACATGGCTGGTGTCAAGGCACCCCGTGGCTGTGGGTTTCTGTAACCAGGTTTGTCAGCACTGTTGAGCTACAAAATTTGCATTATAAAGGAAAATAATATAATAATGTTATAATGGATGAGTATAAGCGTTTAATCTAAAAATTAAACTATTATTCAGGATACCTGAGTGGTGTCCCTGGGACTGTTAGACAGCCCTATACCAAAGACCCAATGGACGTTTGCTTTTCTTTTAGATTATCAGTTAGATGTTGATGTCTGGTTGGGGACCTCTACAAATACAATGTGGATTTCATTCAGTTTGGCCCAGAGTGTCCACCCCCCCACCCCCCCACTGGACTTTGTACCCAGTACACAGGCTTACATCTGGTGCTGGGTGGACACTGCCTGTAGGGTAGTGCTTGAACTGAGTTCTCTGGCAAAGTTGCTCGGTGGTCATTCCTTATGCAGGAGGCTGATGTAGCAAACAGCTGATTGCCCAGTTACACTTTGTTCTGTCAAACCAAACATGTCAATTAGGATACGGAGAAGACTGTTCTCCCTAATTTAATTCTCTGGGGCTCTGGTACAGCCAGCTGTAAGAACACTAAACAGGGCCTATGGTCATCATAATGTCAAAGAATTTTCCTCATTAACCGTGCCTCTTAATGTTCCCCATGGGATTGTAATTGACGAGACCCGGTGGCCGACTTGTGAACTTACACCGCCGGTGGAAAGCATCTCGGGCTCTTAAGTCAGCCATCCATCTTGCTAATGCTCCTGATGGAGCTGCCGAGGGTTCTTTGGATGGTTTTCTTGCCTGTCTCCTTCCTCTTACAAGGTCAATATGCCCCAAATAGTTTCCTGACTACGTATGCTCCATGTAGGGATTACAGTAGTACCAACAGTCTCCCTTTTTCTGTGATAGATGCTGTCTCACTCACATAGCGTGCCCCAGGGCAGCATGCTGTCATCACGGGGCTCTCTTACATTCTGGACCTTTGGCATCTGTTAGGTTTGATAAGTTTGCTCATGACCCCCTAGATTGACCCTTTTCTGAGACACTGAACTGCTGCCCGTTTACTCCGTCCCTTGTGCTGTCTCAGAAGCAGTTAGAGTGGTCTGTATACTAAAACCTCTAACAAAGTTAGGCTGAAAGGAGGAAGCGGGACTAGGAGTCAGATTCCCTGGTAGGCAGACAGATAGAGAAAGAGGCCATGACTAAGTAACAAAGATGGTGGACTTCCAAGATGGCTGGTTTCTCTCCCATCTTCCTAACCCTGGCAGCTTAATACAAAGGCCTTGTGGGCTTTTTCTCCCTCCTGTAGAGCCCCCTCCTGATGGGTTGTCTCAAGAAGTTGAGGGCCAGACCAGGGCATGTTTAAAGAACTGTTGGGGTCCAATCAGCTTCCCTGCCTTTCTTCAAACTGACCTCTACTAAATCACTCAGTTGACAGTCACTACCCAGCACTGGCAGTCTTATAACTTGCACGGCCGCATAGATGAACTGTATAAGACCAGTGACCATGTAACCAATACAAACCACACCTTGCTCAAAGTGTGAAACTATGCCGGCAGCTGCTTTCAAAGGGAGCGATTGCTGTGTTCCCAGTAGAGCTATCCCCACCGCCATGTAGTTAAAGACATTTTTTTTTCTCCTCCCCCTGAGCAGGAGACAACTAGGCTTGAAATTGTCTGCCTAATGTTTTATTTTTTACGTGAATTGAGGCCATCTGGTCACAGAAACTCCAAAGCTTCCCGGTTTAGGGATTTAGTTTTATGGCTGTGAGTATTTTTAGTTTCACTTCCAATTAGTGGAAGATAAGGTGCTAGGCAGTGTATAACTCACAGGATCCACTGAGGGAAAGTCCACTCCAGGCATTGCGATGTGTCCAAGAGTGGATCTCCAGAGAGGACCAATTAGCTGGGACTAAAGTCTTTCTCTCTTTCGTGAGGCAGCACTTATGTGTTGTGACACTAATGTCACAGTGTCAGTTTTCCTGCCAGCGGGGGTGGGGAGTGGGGGGCAGCTTTAATCCTCATTTCACATGCATCGCTGCCTCTCCTTCATTGAGGAAACTTGGCCGGAGGCAAACAGTTTCAAGTGACAGAGCTGTGCTTTGCTAAGTGCAGCTAGCTGACACACACAAAGACCTTCCGAGCCTCCTCTGAGGGAGTGGCTACTTAGGAAGTCTTGGGATGAGCATGGTGTTGATACCTGCCCAAAGTACTTCTTGCTGTGCATGCTAGCCACAATAATTGGAGCATTGGAGGATGATGGGAGCAATGATGGTTGGTTGGTCAATGAGCGAGATTCCATTCTCTCCCCAATTTTCTGTATGTACCAAAGGCTACCACAATATCTATTGGAAAAAACAAATAGACAAACAACTGTCCCAAACCTTCAAATTCCATTTCTCATCTTTCATTTTAATTTAGGGGAGCAGTGACTGTTTCTGGGACTGACTTAAGGTATTTCCGGGGATTAATTCAGGTTCAGACGTCTTTGGCTCTGCCCATGGCCACAGGCTTCTCGAGTGAAGGAAGGGCACGACTGTCGTCCTAGCTTAGCGCAGTGTCTACTTCTTGGGTTGTTGACCCCAGGGTTTCCAGGACTTTATCCGTCTGAGGTGTGATTTGCTTTTCCAGTCTCAGGACCAGTAATTAATCATTTCTCTTGGATAATTGCTAAATGACAAAACCCAGACCTGTTTGTGTGTTCAGAACTGGTCTTCAGAGGGGACAGTGGCGCCATCCTGTGGGACCCTTGTGTAATGACTGTGCTTGCCTGTGCTGACCAAATAGCAGCCTTTGCACACATGGGCTAGTGCTACTGCAGAAATGAAGTTTTACTTTTAATAGAAAATTTAATTTTAATTGAAATGTAATAACTCCATGCAGCTGGTAGCAGCTCTCACGTGGGATGGAGCATTTTTTTAGACTTGGGATTTTGTCAGGGTAGGTTTATGTCTTTGGTCCTGATGCTTTGAGGAGGGGCTTGTAGATCGTAATTGTGGAAGCCTTTCTTTAGACAGCAGCACTTTGGGGGGGGGTGACTTTGTTCTAGAGCAAAGGGTCACAGCTCATCTGTGGTTTGGAAGGCCCCCACTTCCTCATCCAGATGCTGGAAAGGACACATAGGAAGGACATCTGCGGTTCATTTGAATTCCAGTGATCCAAGGGACATCCAGACAAGGTTTTGCCAAAATACTTAAAACTGCAGTCCCCATGAGCCCTTCTTTCAACTTTATATATATATTGAAACATAAGAAAAACTCTTTGTTTTTTTTTCTCCTTACACACTCAAAATACTTTGCACACCAGATGTTAGGGTCCCTTCTTCCCACTAACCAAGCATTTCGCAGGTAGAAGACACCCGTGGGTAATGTATAATTTAACTCCAATAGACACTAGATACAATCTGGATTTAGAGTCAGATCCCAGCTCTTCAGGGCTCATACATCTGTCCCCAACCTTCTCAGATGCTGGCCACAAGCCCTGGATGGTGACCTCTAATTCTGACTGAACAGCCATATGTAAATCAGTGGGTTCCCACGACCCACAGCTCCTCCCCTCATTTGGAAATTGGCTAGGACAGTTACTTCATTCCAGTCATCAAGCAGCTGAGATGATTCAGTCAGAGGGTGAAGCACAGAGCAGAGGTGTGGAAGTCCACGCTTCTTCAGGCACACACACCTCCCTGCAGGAGCACCCAGTTCACCTGTCCACCATCTCTCTGTGGTAGGCAGCCTCCCTTCATGCTGACAAATACCCAAGAGAAACAACCTAAAAGGAGGAATAGGATGTTTAGACTCGTGTTATTTTAAGATCTCAGCCCATGGTCATGTGGGAGGCTGTGACAAGGTGGAAGGAATTACACACTAGAACCTGGGAGAGAGGAAGCAGCCAACTTGATAGTAGCTGAGAAGGAGAGAGAGAGAGAGAGAGAGAGAGAGAGAGAGAGAGAGAGAGAGAGAGAGAGAGAGAGAGAGAGAGGAGATAGCCCAAATACTCCCTTCAGTAAAGGGCTAAAGGGCTTGTCACAGGGACCTAACGTCCTCCCCCTCTTTGCCACCTCCAAAAGGTTCCTTCACCCCCTTTTAGCACTATAAGCTGGGACCAAGCTGTCAATGCCTCTTGGCCTTTGAGGGGACATTTTGGATGGAAATCGCAAAACTCTTGAATCCTTTTCTTGTGGCTTTTGTGACAACTTTGTCACATGAGTGTAACCAATGACACCATAGGCTCTTGAGATCAACCTGTCCTCGGCTTTTTGCTCTCCAGGCTGGGGTTGATTGAGATAGAGCTAACAGTCCTTGCCTTCTGATCCCGTCTTCAGTCTTTCCTGCGAGGAACCCCCTCCCCTCTACATCCTTGGGGATAACACATGGAAGGCTGTTAGCTTCACAGAGTCCCAGGGGTTTAGGCACTGTGTTGTTCTGTTCTGGAAATGGGCGATGTATTTTTCAGTACCACACACGTTCAAACACAAGTACTGTGCCTCCTCCTCTGCAGTGATGGTCCTCGTCCTGCCTGACACTGAGAGGGTAACTCGAGGGTTCCCCCGTGGCTAGGGCGGCGTTAGTTATGACGGGAAACTTAGCTCTTTGGGGGTCTAAGTCTTAGCTCTTTTGAGGGTGCCTTTCTAGTCTTCAGCTCAGTTCAGAAGCCACCCTGTTCTCTCTTTTTTTAAAAAAAAATTTAATTTTAACTTATTATTTTATTTTATTAGATATTTTCTTTATTTCCATTTCAAATGCTATCCCGAAAGTTCCCTTTACTCTTCTCCCACCCCTGCTCCCCAACCCACCCACTCCCACTTCTTGGCCCTGGCCTTCCCCTGTGCTGGGTCATATAAAGTTTGCAAGACCAAGAGGCCTCTCTTCCCAATGATGGCTGA
>NC_034597.1:50971716-51025683 GCF_900095145.1 Mus pahari | reverse complement strand
CATTCTGACTGGTGTGAGATGGAATCTCAGGGTTGTTTTGATTTGCATTTCCCTGATGACTAAGGATGTTGAACATTTTTTCAGGTGTTTCTTAGCCATTCGGTATTCCTCAGTTGAGAATTCTTTGTTTAGAAGCTACCCTTTTCAATGGGGAAAATGGACTCCATGCTCACACCATGCTTCACCTCCCCAATGAGAGAACTGCAGATGACGCTCTCAGGCCACACAGGGTTTTTCTTTTGGCAGACAGCTTAGCTATGCTTTCATGCCAAAGTGACAAAATGTTTGTAATTTAGTCTTTTGAGTAAATATATCCAGTCACAGACATGTGTTTGCAATGGCAAGTGTTCAGCTGAGTTCTGAAAGACTGAAGGAGGAGGCCCTGTTGGTTTGTTTAATCCTGCAGCCTGTTCATCCCCTTGGCAGAGAGCGGGAGCGATTCCTCATGAGCTCAGGCCCTCCCTTCTAACGATCCCCAGAGATGTTTACAGATGCAGGCCCAAAACACAGCCTTATTCCAAAGGAGTAAGAAACATTCATTCTAAGCCAAATATGAGTGACCAAGAACACAGATACACGTTGCTCTGAATGACCTGTTCCAACATAGAAAGACTTATATACACTTTTATTAGTTCCAGAACAAAAGAGAGTTATAAATATAGTTGGTGGAGACATGAGATTGACGTGTTGTGCCAATCCAGCTGAGTCTCTGTTGCAGGTTTTAAGTGCTGTCTGCTGAATTCCTAGTTCCTGGGGATTTGGAAACTTGTGTTAAGTTAATGCAATCCAAGGCGTTTTCCTTTTGTCAAAAGCGTGTCAGGTCTGAGGTGGGCTATGAAAGTGACTAAAAATGTTTGATATCATTTTGGCTTTTGATAGGCAACATTCCAACTCTCCAGAGTAAGACAAAATGTAATCAGTTGATTGGGCTTCAGATCTTCAGTTTAAGGGTCACCTTCAAAAACTAGAATTTCAGTTCATACAACTATCAAATGGTACACTTGAGAGTCAAATGTGTCCAGCAGATAAGTTAATCTTTCTTCCACTGTGGCATGTTAAAAAAAAAAGGATGCAGGCAGACTCCTGAACATCCATTACATATCCCACAGGCAGTGCTGGCAGATTTGCCTTCTGGGTGTCTGGTCTTACACAATAGCATGGTTTTTTAAGATGAGAGGCAGTAAGATATGTCATTATACTGAAAAGAGTTTGTTTGAATTTCAGCCTTACTCTCCTTCAGACAGAGAGAGAGATATACACACACATGCACACACAAGCACACCAAGATAGGGGCATGAGCAAGATGATAGAGATGATCATCTATCCTTTTGGATATCTTACATATCATCAGCAAATCAATTGGCATTTTCTATGCTGCTTTTTAGACACAGTGACATCGTCATGACAACGACAATGATCTTGCAGTAGCCACTCCTATAAGTTTGCTCAAGGGAAGGGCTCCCATCCAGAAATTCAGCTGTGAAGTGAGTTGGCGGCTAGCTGTGCAGTGCCGTGAACGAATCAATAGTCAAGATCGTAAGGACATAGACTGTCTTGCACATAGTTTCGATTGATGGGAAAAAAAAAGCCTAAATATTGGCTGATGGGTAAATCAGTCAATATTAATTTAATGCTGACCTGAAAGCTATAAAAACTTTGCAGAAAATGTAGGAATTTATAAGGATGACTGGCTCAGCCAAGCTTGTCACATGACTTAAGGAGGCAGCCTCTCCCAGTGAACCGTTAACAAGCCTTCAGGTTCCTAGTGAGACAGAGACAACAGTTTGGGACTGTGATCTCAAGGGAGAAGGGAGAACTACACTGGGTCCCGGAGTGTTAGTGGTTTCTTAAAAGCCCATGCACTAATATCTCTAGCTCAGAAACGTGGGGACAGGATGCTGTCCTCGAGGTAGGCACTGAACAGGCAAGTCCTCTAACCTGTCCCTCAGTAGTCTCCTACACTCCCAAACTGAGCTATGAGCTATGGAACTGATGTTGGAGAGAACTTGGTGTTCTTAGTCTCAGGGGCACATGTAAATCTTAGCAGCCATCCAGAAGAGGAGGGAAGGAGAGAAGGAACAACACCTCTTAAGGGAGCCTGGAAAGAGTGAGGAGGCTCCAAATGTTAGGGAAAGCATGCTTAGAGACAGAAAGAAGAAAGAGGGAAAGTTACATTTTTCTTAGCAATTTGGAAAAGTGGGCAGATTGTATAGCTGCATGGCTGTGGACCAGTAATCTACTGAGCTAGTGGGGAGAGGGGTTCTCTGGGAGGGAGAAGTCCAGCATCTCATCAAAGGACTATTATTCTGTCTATTTCTCTAACATGGCTTAAGCTGAGACAGCTTTCTCAGGAGTTGCTTCTTAGCCACAACTGGAATGTTAGATTTCCACCTAGGCCAGAAATCCTTGGCCAGATACAGTTTTTTCTTAATGAATGGTAAGTAGTATGTCTGAAGGCATTCAAATGAGGGCTGACATGATCTCCTACAGCTTCTCTCAGAGGTTTGCACTAAGGTCCCCCCTCCCACTCTCACTCAGCCAGTGTTGGCATTGAAAGTCCACAAGTGTGTTTTGGGCTGCCTTTTCTATTGCTTCCTGAGGCTGTGGTATGTGTCCACATGTCCCTGTGTGTGGAAGGAATGGAAGGCCTGACTAAACACTTCTTCATTTCCTTCCTCTTACTCCAATTATAATTAACTGTGATCAGACATAGGCCTCTCATAGCTGGTCAGAGACACAGTGAAGAGGAACCTTGAGATATTTATCATGGCGTTTAGCAATTAGTTTGAACGTTATGGAAGCAACTATTTGGTACTTTCTTGGTTTATTTATTTGTGAGTCTGTAAACTATACTGTATGATTACCTTAAGGAATGCCCCTCTAACTTGAAAGGTCAAGAAGCAAAACCAAGAGGTGGACTGACATGTTTGTGGGGATGGATTTTGAAGAGAGGAGGGGAGATCTTAGAATTCTGCACATTTTTATGTTAGGTAACTTAATGCCAGATGTTGTCCTTTGGGGCAGAGCTGTAAAGAAACCCATGTCATGTCTCCATGTGAACTGTTTCCCCATACAGGGTACACATCAAGAAGCAGTGATCTGTGATGGAGGATGTGGGGAGCCTGTGACCATATGCGTACAGGAAAACATCACAATGGAACCCAGTAGCATATCTGTTTCAGAAGGATTAGTCCATCAAGTTGGGGAGCATGGCAGCAGGCTAACACTGTGCCAGTCTAATCTAGCTCCAACAGTATAAAATACACAATACAATAAAGACTGACCAGGAAATGTAAACTATCTCATTAAAAATTCTAAAATCTTGGCCATGCATTGAAATTAATTTTTTTAAATTTAATTATTTTTATTGCTTTTATTGCATGTGTATAGGTGTATGCAGTGCCCATGGAGGCCAGAAAAGGGCATTGGGTCTCCTGGAACTGGAGTTATAGATTACATTTATCATTGTTAGCTGCTGTATGAGTGCTTGGAAGTGAACCCAAGTCCTCTGGAAAAGTAGCCAATACTTTTAACCATTGATCCATTTCTACAGCCTGAAATAAAGAATGTTTTGATATTACTGAGTTAACTAACATATATAATTATAATTTATGGAACAGGAATAAGCAGGGGCTGCAGAGATAGATAGCTCAGGTAAAGTGCGTGCTGTACCACCATGAGGACCTGAGTTCAGATTCTCCACACCCAGGCAGAGGTCAAGTGTAACTATCCATACTTATAGCCCTAGTTCTGGTGGGAAGATGCTCACTGTGCAGCAACTGTAGCTGAAGTAGCGAGTTCAGGCTGAGTGAGAGATGTTGTGTGTAAAGCTGAGGCAGAGCCCAGTAGAGATAGACATGAGCACCAACCTCTGGCCTCTGCGTGCCTCTGCACAGGTGAGAACACCCATGTGACCAAGCAGGAATACACATATGACTCCTACACACTCAGAAAGAATAAGTTGACAGATTGCTATACTTGACAGTGGTTATTGTCTTTATAATACTAAATATCAATGCTCATTCCATATACATCCAATAAGTAATGGCATCGGTTAAAGCGTGGCGAAATTGTATTGGGAGCATTTGCCATCTGCAGTCAAACCACATTCAGGCTTCTGCAGTCTTGTTTTTTAAGCATATTTAGGTATGGCTTAGAGCAATATGTTTGCATGCCAAGGTGACAAGAAGTGAACTTGTAGTAGTTTATATATACTGTCAACCTAACAGAATCTAGAACCATCCAAGAGCCAAACCCTTGGGCATGTCTTTGAGGCGTTGTCTAGATTGTGTTAACTGGGATTTGAAGACTCACCCTAAGTGAGTGCAGTACCGTCCTATGAGCTGTGATCCCAGGCTGAATAACAGTGAGGAGAGAGAACTCTCAGTCCCCTGTGTCCTGACTGTGGACACAGTGTGTGATCAACTGACTCTAGCTTCTACTACCATGCTTTCCCCACTATGAAGAACTAACTGTACCTCCCAATAATGATCCAAGATAAACCCTTAATTAAGGCACTTTTGGCAGTATTTTATGTCATAGCACTGAGAAAAGTAATTAATACAAATGTGAAGGAAATGAAGTCATTGTCAAAAATGTCTGCTTTGCTGCCTCCACTGTATCATTACTTACAGTGGCCAAGATAGGTAATCAACATGACATCCATTAACACATGGATAAAGAAATATGGTACCTATGCATAATGGAATTCTTTTCAGCCTTTAAAATAGTAAATCCCATCATTTTAAAAACATGTATCATTTATAAAATACTTAGCAAAGTATCCACTATGCTAAAAATGAGCAAGACTAAGAAAGACAAATGCAGCATAATTTCTCATGTGAAGTAAAAATTATTAAATTTATGAAATCGGGGAGCAGAGCAGGGATTGCCAGGAGTGGTGGCATTAGAGAAATGTCAGTGAAACGATACATAATTCCAGCTGGGCAAGAAGAGTATGCCCCAGAGATATATCATAAAGTGAAAAGACCATATTTAATAGTGTACAATCTATTGGGAAATTGACAAGAATAGTTTTTAAGTGCTCTTAAAACACAGAAAAATAAGTATATGAGGGATCTTGTTGCATGTATTAACCTGCTTTAGTCATTCCACAGCATGTATGTATATCAAAGCATTACACGGAACCCTAAACTTCATTGACACAAAAGAAATACTTTTGGAAAATTACCAGGAATTGAAAGTTCATGGGCAGCTGTCCAGATGTCACCTGATTGCAATATACGGCAGTATGCAGGCTCCTCTTCCTCGTGGGGTCTTATCTTTTCAGCCTTTCAACAAACTGGAAAGATCTCCCAGGCTGGGTTCCATTTCTGGGTCTTACAGTGACCCCATGCTGTGTGACCTGGGACTCAGTGCTGAGACTCTGTGCCGTTTTACTGGCTTATAAACTAGGGTCCACAGTGAGCCTCTAGCAGGCTGTGAGGATGGTAGAGGAGCAGAGTGGGCAGGGCTTCATGAGCACGCTGCCCTGCATGGGAGAATCTCTTACTCCTAAAGCCAGAAATTTACAATTTTCAAGATATGTGCCTTCCATAAACTTACAAACACTTAATGGGTATTACAGAAGGCGCCAAATAAATCATAGCTTTATGTAGTCGCAGTGACAAAATGCATAAAGCAATTCTTAGGAGGAATACTTACTCTGGCGTGGCTTTCGGTTCATGACGGGCACTCTAGTTTGCAAGCTGTGCCATGGCAAGAAGATATTCCTTCTATTCAGTAAGTTCTTCCTAGAACAATTTATATCCTGTAGCATAGGATATGTTGAAGAAGGGCTGTCAGGTAGTTACACTCACATTTTTCTGTGAAATCTATTGTGCCCACTTTTGTTATTTGGGGGCACACCTACTGAGTGAGTTAGCACACGGGGTAACTCACATTTATCTGCGAGAGTGAGCTATTGATAGTTCCAGGCCCAGAAGCACACACTGCTGTTCTGTGCAATGTCTGAGCCGCCTGTGGTTTGCTTTATCTCATTCTCTGGTCAGATGGTGGTGATGCACCTTTTTTTCTGTTTAGTCCGTGTAATTGACAGCACCGTGGTTTCCTGAATGGCCACCTTGAACTCAGTGAAGCGTTGGGGATCTAATTGAGAGTGGGATATGTCAGGCCACTTGGTACCAAGCCCACTCGTCTAGATGTGCAAACCGGTGCTTCAGTGAGTCACAGCTGATTGAATTACAGAATGATTATCTCAGCAGACCAGCACTTGCTTTTGTCTCAAAAATCCCCTAAGTTATATTACTTGAAAAACAAGGATAAAATAATTAGCTGGCAGATGTTCATCTAGGATTACCTGTGTCCAAACCACAGAAAGGTCCAGGCAGCTTCCTTTGTCATCGAAGTTGATGGCTGCCTCCTTTACTCTTTGGTGGTTTTAGCGAGACTTCGTGTAGTCACAGTGACAAAATACACAAAGCAATTCTTAGAAGGAATATTAACTCTGGTCTGACTTTCAGTTCATAAAATGGCCTGGCCGTGTTGTGCTTAGGTCTGTAGCAAGGCAGAGGAATGCACTGGAGGAGAAATGCCTGGTGGGAGAAAATGCTTACCCCATGGCAGCCAGAGAACAAAGAATAACTGTAAGATCTGGCTGCCCACTTACCCTTCCCATTTACTCTGGCACTGCCTACATCCAGGGCAGAGCTTTCCCCTTAGTCAGTCATTTGTGGAAACATCCTCAAGGCACTCAAGAGGTGCTCCACTTATCAATCAAGTCGAACCATTAATATTAATCATAACAATGGATCGGTCTCCCTGTTGTAGTCTCTCTTCTAGATAGTATCATTTGCTTTAGACACCTCCAATCCAACAAGCCCAAACCCGTGGCTGGTTCCACACAGTTCTCTGTTCTGACCACCCAGAGCTGCTTGGCTGCCTCACTGCAATGGGCAGATGAATCTGACCTGCTTTTGCAAAGTTGACGCCTAGTGACCTGTGGGCGAGGGTGGTGATGTTATCTGTTTGCACGCTTCTTGGTGCGTGTGAAAATGTAAGGTTCCAGGAAGACGTCCCATAGAAAATAATAACTTTTAAAGGGAGGTTTCTGGTGAAAACATGCTGGTGTATGTAAGCAAAAGGCATTTAGCAAGCAGTGTCCCTTAAAAGGCTGTGCGCATTGATGGTCTTTAGTGTCCAGGAATGCTGGTAAGTCACACCAGAGAGATTTGCTGACACAGTTTGATTAGCCTTACAGATAGAAGATGAGGGTGCCCTGAGACCCTCTTAGAAAATTTTCTTTCTAGAAGCTATCGATTGCACTGATTACAATCACAGCAGGTTTCAGCCTGCTGCCCAAGTCTGGAACTTTAGACAAGTTAAAATCAACAAGCATCCTGCGATCAAGTTTCATTTAATTACACTTTGCTGCCAAGTCCGGCTTTCAAGGCCAACTTCCCTGCCAGGTGCCTTTCAACAGTGCCCAAGCAGAGAAGAACCTGCAAGAGCACCCTGTGCTGTAGCCAGCATCGCTCTGAGACCAAATCTCTGATTGATCCCGTGATAAGGCAAGGTCTCTGCACCCGTGGAAGCAGACTGCCTTGCTGCTAACTCGAGGCCGTGAGAGCAAGTCCAGCCCAGTCAGCTTCCCCCAAAGGAATAGAGAAGCCTTTTAGGCCTTTATCAGGAAGGTATGTTCCAGGAAAGAGCAACCTTAGCTTTGACTTCCCTAGATCACTTTCCTAGCAAGCCTGCGAGGACCTCAGCACAGGTTTCTCCCTTTGCAAACAGGCAGCCTCTGCTCGCCAGCTTATTGCATTAGCTGCGGAGACTAGCTCAGAAGTCGGTTTGGCAGCTGTGCCTTTGGGGAAATCTAGGGGAGAGTGACCTTCCATTTCTAATAAGCATGCTATTATACCAAGAATTGAATTACAGAGAGCCTCATTACTCTCTCGAATTTGCCGTTAGCCTCTTCCTCCATTTTACTTCTATCAAATTCTTCTGAATGGACCCCAGTTGTTCTTAGTAGGATACCATGAGCAAGGAGCTCAAAGTCTTTCAGGTCAAGCTCATTACTTTGAATGACTTTGTCGCTTGTAAATGTTAGAATTTGTAAAACGTCGTCGTCTCTGAAGTCTGTTTCTTTCTCCCTTAAGTTAAATGGAATAGGACAACCCATTGTCCACCCACTCTTCGCGAGGATGGCATGCTTGAGTTTTCTTCCTTGCGGCAAAACAAGTCACCTTTCTTGAAACTTCTTTGTGACTCTAAAATTCACGTGGAACCTTAATGGGCCAGAAATCCCCATGATAAATTCTGTAACAGAAGACCTAAGAAGAGGGTACACCCATCACTTGGTGGAAAACACCCAGTTCGAAAACAGTGCGGGGCTGGGGCTGATGGATGGCAGATACCCAGAAGGCAGTTGAGAGGCAGCTAGCCAGCCAGCTGGGTCTACTTTAATATCAAACAACACTTCCAAATAAGATAAGAGATTGTTATGAAGAGAGTTAGCCCAGAGAGAAATGAAGGACTATAACCAAATGTTCAGATCCCTACAAGTAGATCTAAACTGCAAGAAGCAATGTTATAGATCAGCTGGGGATAAGAATGACCCCAGTTACTCTGTGACCCAGAGTATGCTATATAGTGAAAAGTGACTATAATACTAACCTGAGCCACAGTGCTAAAAGCAGCCTTTTCTTTTAGTAAGACCTCCTTGAGTGGGGTCTGCTGAGGAATCTTTGGTTTCTGGCAATGCCACAGCTGGTTGACTGAATCCCACACACAGACATCTGCTAGGGCAGGTTGATGAATGCTAGAAATGCTCTCGGCTTTGTCCCACTTACAGATGTGAATGGTTAAGAAAATGTTCGCAAAGAATAACTTTCTCATGGTGACTGTATTGTTGATGCCTATTATGAAAAACCCCTTCATGTGTCTTCAGCAACAATGAAGATAAGAGTCACTAAGGCTTGACCCAACAATAGCTCTATTGCTAGGTTGTTTGGTTTGAGAGTAACTATATCCTTGGTCGAACACAGTGGGTTTTGGAGTTCCACGTGCTAGGCATTTTCTAAGAATACCTTTTAGATCTTCTAGCAATTGAGTGAGATGTAGGATGTCATTTTAACAGTAAATCTGTGATTGAGTCTTATTTCTGTGTTGTGTGCTGATAGGTTGATGAGAAGCAGAATAAACTTTATGCATGGTGTGCCATATAGGTTCTACTGGGACATAGGTTCCTTGGAAGTCAAGATTACTGTGACATATAAAGTCTTAGGCTAGGTCTGTAGTGAGGTCTACTTAGCAGGTATTGCCTATTGAATCCATCTGCTCTACTCTTCCTTACTTCTGCCACTGCCTAGGGTTACCCCCACTGGTTATAGGAGTTTATGAGCATGATAGAATGCATAGTATAAAGGGCCAAAATTATTTTCTACTCGTACCTTTATTGATTTTGAAAATACTTCATTCATTTTGTTTGTATGTATATATTGACTGGTCTTCAGTCTCTGTTAGTAAAAACCAAGGTGGTATAGCTGATCTATAATTACACATCTTGACCACTGAGGTAAGGCTGGTCCACTGCTCTTATTCTCACTCACTAACTAGTGTATCAATTTTGCACTCAACTGAAAATTCTTTACAACAGAAATCTGAGGGCTGTAGAGATGGCCCTGTGGGTAAAAGTGCTTGCCACACAGGTGTGAGGGCCTGAATCCACACCTGCAGTACCCATGTAGAGCTGGCTTGGTAGTGTGTGTCTCTACTACAAGTGTTTCTATGAGAAGATAGGTGGAGGATGCATGGAGCACTTCTGAGTGGTAGTGTTCCTACAAGAAGATAGGAGTTAGAGGGGAACATTTCCTGGAAGCCCCCCAGATCAGCTACATGGACAGCAGCAAACAACAAAGAGACCTGCCTCAAACAGGGTAGAAAGCAAGGGACCCACAATTGTTTTATGACTCCTACATGTGTGGATTGTGGGTACCTGAACTCACAAATGTGTATGTGTATGTGTAATTATAATCACATCATTTCTCTCTTTCTTTCACTCTCTTTCAAATCCATGACCTCTTTTTCATTAATTATATATACATACATATGTGTATGTATGTATATATAAATATTCCTAAATAACTCCAGTCTTCTCAATCTGTATAATGCTATTTGTCTGTATGTGTTAGGTTTTCTACACCAGTGAGCATTAGCACTTGGTCGAATACATCCTTGGGTATTGCTGAGCAAATATGCTGTTTTCATAAAGTCATTAAAAAAAATGCACTAGATTAAAGTATGAGCAAAAGAACAAGATACCACTTTGCAATGGCTGTATGACAGTGTGACTGGATGACATCATTCATTTGGAGAGCCAATGGGAACAGAGGATTCTATGCATTCAGCTTTCTTCTAGGAAGTGAGGTACCAGATTGCCTGTATTTGAAGTCTTCTTTGGTTCCCAGTTGCCCTGACCAGGGACCCATTACTTCACTTTTCTGTGCCTAGGCTTCCCCATGAGTAAAATGATATCATAGTAAAACCAACCTAAACTGGTTATTATGCATATTTAAGTGAGTTAATAATGTATGTGAGCATCTGTGAAGGATGCACAGCCGGGCGGAAGCTGGGCCAGCACGAATTTGCTCACTCAGCTTGCTGTGACGAGCACAAGCTAAGCAGGACAGGGCAGTGGCCCACAGAGTCACAGCTGGAGGAAAGATTCCTTGGTGAAGCTTTGAGCTCCCAAGATGATTTCCCCTCTCAAAGGAAAATGGAGCCCAGAAGCTAAGGGTCTGAGTTCTGTAAGCCTGCCTGTTGTAATCTGGTCCCAGAGAGGTTATGAGCCTCTGCTCCACTTCACTATTCCAGTTTTACCTAGAGAGTATTATTTTCTTAATTTTATCAAGCACAGGCAAGGTCTAACTTCTTTTGGTATTGCTTTTATATGTAAATAAGAATCTGATTGAAATGTTCTTTCTGAATGGTGGATCAAAGCATGAGTGGGAATTCACAGTGGTGTACTTAGACACAAGCACCTGTTCACACTCACTGCCCTAACCTGAATTAGGGATCAGTCTGGTGGGGATGCATGAGCCCTTGTTAACAACCCTGTTCTTCAGGATCCTATGGGGAACTGGCTTCAGGCTACAGATAGCCCTTAAAGCTGGCTGCCGGTTGATTTGAGGAGATACAACTGAAATTTATAAAAACTTGCGTCTGTGCTTAAGGTGCCTTGGAGCAAGGTGTCTTAATTGCTCACGGGACTCTTATTGCATAGAAGAAAATTTTGTACATGCAGCTGTGAGCTTATTTCTAAGTGCTCTGCCAATTAACAGATGGATGGCAGTCACTGGCGTACAAAGGGAGAAGAATCACCTCCACTCGCATGGCAGGAAGGCGGCAAGGGTGGAGCATTTGACATCTGATGGAGACATCCCAGTTAACATGCACGGATACCTCAAATAGGATGTGGCAGTGCCATTGGGCATGTTTGTGGGGACATCAAGGCTTGGTCAGAAGCATATGTCATAAGTGACAGAGCTAAGATTAAAATTCAATTCCAAATAAATAAAATAATATTAAGGCAGTTTCTGAAATGTCAGTTAAAATAATATGCATCCTGATGCCGTCCAAACTTTGTTCATTGAGGAATGACTTTTGCATCAGGATTAATTTTTTTTCTCTTGTAAGTTGTTACATTGAGTACCTACATTGAAGTTAAACTTTTTATCCTACTTTTGGACTAGTGGCATTAATACTTTGAAGATGAAGATAGTGCTCTCTACAAGTCAGCTTTACAAATGAAGTTGAGTAATGACCAAGAATGCCTCCATTTTGCCTTGTAAGCTGCCATAGTATTCAAATTACCTCAGAATCATACAAAAGCAAAATTATACTGCCAGCTGGTGTCCCATGTTCTGATTCAAGAATTATAGACTAGTAGGTTTTTCAGAACCAGAATCTACTTTATGACTCTGTGATCTAGAGACACAAAGCACCGTTGACCCAGTTAGTTCCTGGTAATGGGGCCATTGGAACAATGCGTCATGCACAGAACTACTGAAAACTTGGCAAATCAGTTTTATGCAACTTTTAGTTTATGTAGTAGAATGAATGGATGGGAAAATGCTCAGAGATCTCATTAGATATGATAACAGAAGCTGGAAAAGTGAGTTACTAATTTCCTTGGATGCTGAGCCAGAGTCCTTAAATATTGACTGCATTGTAAGGCATGAACAGGGAAGCAGATGAGGTTGCAGTGACGCTCAGCTGATTTAGCACTAGTTTAGCTTCAGCTAAAATACTGCACACAAGGGCTCTGTCCATCTGGGCCTCTGCTCCTGTGCTGTATTGTCACGGATTTCATTTTCATTCATTGTGTTAGTGCAGATTTGTAATTGGCTAATTCAGCCATCATTTAGTAAACAAAATGACACAAAATACACATACACAATGCTAAGCCAACGCTGCTCTCATGTTTGCTTGCATGGTCTTACTGGTGGCCTTTATTTCTTTAGCTGGTTCTGTTTCTTCTGGTAGCGTTCATATACACCACCTCTCTAAGGTGGGTCACAACATTGCACAGGTTTTGACTACCTTGGGCCAGCTTCATTTTCCCCTCATTTTTACTAGTTTCTTTCACTTTAAGTCTTTTACTCAAGTGCCTTGGGCTGCCATGATTTCTGCTGGGCACATGGACACCATGGCTGCCTAGTCACTTCTTTCTATGTCTTCCAGATTCTTTGTCTTTGGTGGTGACAGTTTGATCGGATGGGTCTTACCGTAGGCCTTGACTCTCTCCTTCAGAGAATTTGTTGGGTTAACTGGGTGTATGAGTTTTGTGTTGTAAACCTTGGGGGACTTCAGCCAGTATTTCTTCACGTCTGCTCTCTATCCACTGGTCTCTTTCTCTCTTCCTTCCGGAAGTCTCACGTACATATTTAGCAGCTCTACCAGTGAACTACTCCAGTGAATTTTTTATTTCAGTTATTCTACTTTTCAACTCCAGAACTTCTACTCCATTCCACTGTTTAACTTCTACCTCTTGGCTGAAAGTCTGTTTCTATGTTAATTTCCTCTGTTTGTTGTTTCTTTGTGTAGTTTTAAGATAGTTGTTTAAATGCCATATCTAGAGAGTCTAATGGTTAAGTTTCCTGGATAGTTCCTGCCAGCTTTGTATTGCATTCTTTACTTCTTTACTGTGACTGTGTTGTTGCTTAAAGCTGAGTATTAGAATTGTGTCATAACTCTAGAAATTTGGTTCTCTTGCAAGAATTGTCTGTTACTTACTGCTGAGAATGGCAGTGGAGGATTGAATATGAGCAGCCCCATAGGTTCACAAATTGAATGCTTGGTCCCTTGGTTGGTGGAACTGTTTGGGAAGGATTAGGAGGTGTGGCCTTGTTGGAGGAGGTTTGTCTTTAGGAGTGGGCAGTGAAGTTTCCTACAGACAGTTCTCAGCTATGCACTTGTATGGCCTCTGAAAAGGCACAGAGAAGCAGTAAGGAATGTGATGGCCCCAGAGTTCACCTTGACAGGGACTGCTCAGAATCAGGTCTTCCTCTCGGTCCCTCTTTACCCTGCTTTGTGTGGAAGAGTCCTGATATTCCCAGAAGGGCAATATGAGATGCCCAAGGATACTCTCATGCTCTTTCAACTTGTCCTTGCCAAAGCCCACAGAAAAGGTGTCCTGTATCTCTTGTGTTCTTAGCTTGCAGTGTCAACAGCCTTTCTGTCAGATTCCACTGCCTCTCATGATGCCACCACACCTTGTTTGGATGCTGTCAGGATATTTTCCCATGTTTTTAGAGGTGAATATGAAGGGTAGGACATTCTTTCCTAACATATGTGTTAATGGGTGTTCAATCCCCACTTGAAGGGATTGTTTCTTCAAATGTGTACCTTCATTTAAAAAACGGTTTGTACTTTTACAGTTACTTCTAAACTTGTCATTTGGAATGCTGTGTATTTTCTTCATTCTCTGAATTTTCTGTCACTCATGTCCCTGGCACATCTCCTGGTTGCCACAGGTTAGTTCTCTTGGCTTCAGAGCTACACCTGTGATATGGGAGGACCAAAGCCTGTACAGTAGACTCTACCCCTACACTCTAAGCTTTTAAAGATTTAATTCTGTGAATATGCTTATTAAAGGCTAAAGGAGACTGAGTGACAGAGGAGGAAGGAGGCAATTAGAGAGTGAGTCGACAGGCTTGAGTGGACTGGGACTCTAGCAGATGTGACTAAATAGGGCATTGGTAGAAAAGAGGAAAGGTAGGCCAAGACAATCATTTAGCTGCCAGTTTGTGTGATAATGAGCCCCTTATAATAATATCTCTACCTTCCCCATGCAGAATAAAAATGTGAGTAATAATTTAAAAGTGCAGGGTCCCCTTGTGAGAAGTGAGGTGACAGTCAGTCCTGGTCTCTTTCTGACTAGGGTGAGGGCTAAAGACAACAGAGGCTTACATCTCTTCTGCTATTAGTGGGTTCTGCTGAACTTGTGTTGGCAGTGCCATGAGGCTCTCCTCTGGGTACCTGTGGGTTCTAATTGGTAATTGTCATTTAACTTCCCAGAGTTTCTGAGTTGGTTATAAGAAGATTGCCATGCTGTGGCCAATGACACCACTCAGTGTAGCTCTGAAGCCAAGAGTGATTTCTCTATCCCACACAGGAAGTGAGCCTCAGAATTCTGACTCGACCATGTATACAAGCATAATTACAGGGACATAACTCAAAAATATTTGAACAAATGTGGCCCTGAGAATCGTACCACCATACCAGTTTCTTTTAATTTCATATTTTACTAATTAGCATTTATTCTCCCATGTGTTCTGAGAATGTTTTTACTCCCCTAAGCTTGCTCTTTCCTATGCCAGGATCAGACCTGTTTAAAACCTTCCATGTGTCTCGCCAAACACAGCTGTTGGTGAGTAGAGAAAATGGCTTAGGCTCATTGGGGATGATTTTTAAAGAAAGAAAATGAAGGAGGCAAACCTTTGAACGAGCTTACCAAAAGAACCCGGTAATTCTAAAATACATGTATAATGTTATTTGCCTGTGTGGGCCTACTTATACTTGGTTTCACAGAGGGACAGGAAGGGCAACAGTGTTAAGGGAAATAAGTAAAGAATGGTGACAAACATTTGCTGAAGATTAAATTGTCTATAACCTACTTCGCCTTAGTGAATCTGACATTTTAAACTCTGCAGCATGGCCCTGACTATGGGGTCCTGCTAGGGTTTGACTCCACCGTGGCTGGGTCCTTATCATCACAAGACTTAGGAACCACCTAGGAAGTTTCATGGTGTTGACCTCTGAAATTAAAATCCAGCTATGCAATGGCTGTCATTTCCTGGCTAATATCTCTGCAATCAAAGGAACCCCCGGATCATTGCTCCTTTTGGGGTTTGCATAAACAGGTTTATCTTGGCCATGGTATCTTTCCAGATGGATCCAAGAGACTATATCTGTCTTCTGAGGTCCTGTGTACCCTCTTACCTGCTTCTTCTAGTTTTCAACCATGTGTGGGCATAAGTGTCCAAATCAAGCCCTTTCTTTCTCTTTCTCTTTCTCTCTCCATATATATATATATATATATATATATATATATATATATATATATATGTAAAAATTGTGCATTCTTAAATGGTATGTTTTCCTGTTCTGTTCAGTCTCAGGCTCCCAAGCAGGCTTGACCCCTCTGGGATGTTCAGGTGCGCCACCCTGTAGCATCCCTGATACGTGGAGACCCTGTCTGTCTGAGTAGGTTGCCATGCCTCCATCAAACATGGAAAGCTAAATGAGAGTGAAACTTCAAGCTGAAGAATGTTCCTGCGTAAGTCTCCTCAGTGCTCAATGGTGCCTCTCTCCTTCCTGTTTCCTAGCCAGCAAGTCAGTGAAACTTGGAAAAAAATTCAGATTATAACCTAGCTATAATAGTGACAGGATGGCAGTGATAGAAGAGTTGCTTGTAGGGGCAAATTATTTACCAATTCTCTAGAAGTTAATTTTTAAAAACTAAAAGTGTGCACTTAGTGCGTGTGTGCATATGTGTGTGTGTGTGTGTGTGTGTGTGTGTGTGTGTGTATGAGCACGAGCACGTGGGAGGGCAGCTAGTGGGAGCTAGTTCTCTTTTTTCCCCATTTGAGTCCTGGGGACCAAACTCAGGTCGTCAGACTTGGCAGCAAGTATGTTTCCCAGCTGTGGAGGCTTCTTATCAGTCTCCCCAAATCATCTTCCTGGTGACCTTTTGGACGTGTTAAGTTCAAAGGTTATGTTTCTGAATTGTGTGAGAGCAAATTACTTAGTTACCAAAGGAATGTGAAGTTGTCCTAGGAGGTGCTGCCTGGGTCGCCTCCGCCTTTCTCTTTGTCTTTGTCCCTGTCCTTAAATTGCAATCAATCACTTGCCTGCGTGAGATTTCCACAGTCTGTTTTGTGAGGGAGAGTGGTCGGTCGGTTGGGTCGAGGCAGACACAGCGGAGCCTTAACACCATGGCAGGACGGAATTTTTGGAATGGTGTTAGTGTTGTGTCTACAGCCTAGGCTTTGTTTGAGGCTCCTGCTCAGCGGCTGTCACTCCTTAGAAGCCTTAGAATGCCTAGCATTCCCCCCCCCCGCCCCCATCCAGAGGGCACCCTGTCTTTGCATATGCACACCATGCATGCCTGGTCTGCAGAGGAGTCCCTGAACTGGGGCAGAAAGAAGCCACAAAGTTCCTCTGGCTGTTAGCAGATGCTTGAGAACATGAGCATGTGGTTGTCTGGGGTGTGAGGTTTTCACATGTTAATACTTTGGGAGCTTGACGACACAGTGTTTTCTTGCCACGCGTCTGTTGTATGGAACACACATGCACACCCTCCTTAAGCTTTAAATCATCTCCAGGGTACTCATTCTACCTCACGTATTGGAAATGCTGGGCAAATCATTTACTAATTGGTTCAGGGAGAATGGTCAGAAAAGGGTCGTGCGTGTTCATTGCAGATGGAATTTCTTTTCTAATATGTTCAATTCAAAGTTAGTTTAACCTGGGAACACAGAGGACTAGATGTGTTTTTATGTCTGTGCGTGTGTGTGCATTGCTGGTTTTGTGTGTGTAAGTACATATAAGGATGATAAAGTCCTTGCTGTCCCTTATGTGATGACTGGAGTCAGGGTACCCAGCTTCACTGGAAAACCTATGGTGCTATAAAATAAGTTTTACGTATAAGTTATTAAAAATTTTGAGTTTTGTGAAATCAAAGGGAACATATTGACAGTATATGAAGTAACCTCCCTAGAAAGTATATAGATCTTAACTGGTGAAAATATAGCCATATTAATGACCGATCAGAAATGTCTGCCTTGGTCAAGTTATTCAACAGGAAACTTACAGTTTGACAAGATTCCCAGACCAAAAAGTAACCTGTATTCTGCACTCTTGTTCTTCTGAAAGGATTTAGATAGCCCCCACCCTCCTTTTGTTAGAACTCTGATGATAGGATACAGTGATTTCTTTCTCCTTTTCACTGGAGAAAGGGGACCATGCTCAGATCATGGCCAGGCAGGCCTTCTGCCTAGCTTCTCTGACTACATCTCCACTGCACTCTTCCACTGTGGTTGAACTTCACTGCCATTGTAGTCTCCCTGCAGCTAAGAGGGGCTGTAAAAGCTAATTAAAATTAAATGTATTTTCTCATTCTTTAGTTGCATTACACACATGGAAGGAGTTCTTGGGGATGGTGCAAATAACATCTTCGTCATTGTAGAAACTTATTATGGTTAGTGAGGCGGTTTGAATGAGAAAGGTCCCCATAGGCTCTTCTTTTGCACGTTTGGTCTCTAGTGGATTAGTAGGTGACCTTGTTGGAGGAGGTGTGTCACTAGGGGTGTGCTTTGAGGTTTCAAGAGCTTCATGACATTCCTAGTTCCTAGTCTCTGTCTCCCTCCCTTTGTCCCTCCCTACTTCCCAGCTACTGCTCCAACACCATGCCTGCCTGCCTGCTACCATGCTTCCTGCCGTGTTCATGGACTCTACCCCTCTGAAACTGTAAGCCCAATAAACTCATTCTTCTATAAATTGCCTTGGACACAGTATCAATAGAAAAGTAAGAGCTGGGCATGGTGGTACATGCCTTTAATCCCAGCACTTGGGAGGCAGAGGCAGGTGGATTTCTGAGTTCGAAGCCAGCCAGGTCTACAGAGTGATTTTCAGAAGAGCCAAGGCTACACAGAAAAACCCTGTCTCAAAAAAAAAAAAAAAAAAGTAACTAAGACAGACAGTAATGGTCTAAACTCATGATTCCCTTGTTTATTAGTTGGCTGGTTGGTTTGATTTTAAGGCTTAAAAGGTGAACTTTTTGCCCACCTTTGGAAGCCTTCAAAAATCTTACCATCTGTTCAGATTGACTATAGTATAGGAGCTGGTCAGGAAAATGTTGGCTCAGTGCTTGAGGGACTCAAGTGGTAATGGAAGGTATTCAGTTCCTTTTGAGTGAGTGGTGAGTTTGCCAACAGACAGAAGGTGGTAGAAGATGGTTCTAGGAAAGGGACAGATCAATTGGTGGAGCATAGATCATGGTACTCTCATGAGGTATACATGGATTAAAGCCAACAGGAGAAAACCAGGTGGCTTCAGCTCTCTCCATTAGGGATGGAGACAGATGTCCTCATGGGCTTGGTTTTCATCTTCTCGTTGAAGCCATTCACCTCCAGTCTCCTCTGTCACTAAAACAGAATACAAGAAACATGTTCCATATTCGTAGAAAAGCCAGGGTGATAGTTGACAGTGTGGACTTCAGCGGGAAGACCAACAGTAGTGGAGTCTTGCTCAATACTTACGATATCTGTTATAAAGGAAAGAAATGAGAGATTGTGGGAAGTGGAGCAGGATCGCAGAGGCTTAAGATGCAAATGATAACCTCAGAAAAGCCTGATTCTAATGACTTTTTACAAAGTCGTTCAAGAACGATGGGATTCAAAAAGGTGAAGATAAAGAGTGTTCATCCATGGTATCTCAGGGGTCCCATGGGATGCAGCAGGAAATATAACAGATGGGTACACAAGTGGTTGCAAGAACTTAGCCTTCAACCATATGCAAATTATTTTGTGATTAATGGACTCTATTAAACATTTGTGTTCTGTAAGGAAGGTTGGGCTTCCAAGGTGAATGGTAGTGGAGTAAATGGACTTCCATGTCTCGTCTTCGGTGAGAATTTAAGGAATAGAGTTGACAGAACTGGCTGAGGAGAAAAGAGGAGGTGTCTAGGGGTTGGATGGCTGCAAGAGGAGGGTGTCATTGGGAGCACTGACAATTTCACTGAAGCCAAAAACCTTCTGGGAGCCACCATATTGACTGCAGATCTAAGATGTCAAATTTGCTGCCACCACCGCTGCTGCTTCCAGCTTCCAGCATTCCCCATCAGTGTGACCCGGCCTTGAGAGCAGAGCTGAGAGGGGGTTACTTTTGAGACAAGAGTTCAGGGCTGGGAGAATCATCCCACCATACCACAGCCACTCTGGAAACTGTGTCCCAGGAGTTTTCTCATCAGTACTTGTCTAAAGCAGATTTGCTATCTGAGCTGTTCTTTCTTTAGAAGGATAATGTTGGCAATGGTATAGCGGTGGATCTGTTTAATTGGCTTCAAACCCAGGGTTGGATTAAAGCTCTTCCACTCACTTGCTCTATGATTTTAGGCAAATTCCTTGCAGTCTTCAGGGTTACTTCCACTTTCTTTCATCTGGGAAACATGGGACCAACATGATATATATGAAAAGATTTAAAACCCTTATGCTAGCAAATGTAATTGTGTGTGTGTGTGTGAGAGAGTGTGTGTGAGAGTGAGAGTGAGAGAGAGAGAGAGAGAGAGAGAGAGAGAGAGAGAGAGAGAGAGAGCGAGTTGGTGTCAAAGGGAAAGGGTTTCAGAGAAAATCCAGTGAGAGAATATCTTCATAATAATGGTTGATATGAACAGAAATCAAGGCCATGGTAAAGGGAAGATTAGGGAGACAAAATGACACAAGATAAGGGGAAAGAAGGGCTGAGGAACATTCCAGGGTTCTGAATTTGAATGGTCCGGTTAGATGAGGGATGGAGACTGGGGACTAGCCTTTGCTCTGGAGTTAACGAGTGCCCGATACTGCTGGAGCATCTTGATACAGATGGCAAGAGGAAACTGTGGCTGTAATCTCAGAGGGAAAGTTGAAGCTGAAGATGGACGACAGCCTCTGGTAAGAAGTGTTTGACGTTTTGGAATGGAATGTTGTCAGCAATGCTTTGAAGAAGGCCAGAGGTAGACCTAAAGGCACATAAGCGAGTTCGCTCCCTTGCTGCTGGCTCTTCCTCAGAGCAGCCATAATCTCTGTCCTGGTTAGGTTTCTGTTGTTGAGATAAAACACTGACCAAAACTAACTTGTATGAGGCAGGAAACTGGAGGCAGGGACTGAAACAGAGACCATAGGAGAACGTTGCTCACTGGCTTGCTTTCCGTGGCTTTCTCAGCCTGCTTTCTTATACAACCCAGGACCACCTGCCCACAGGTACCATCTATCATGGGGTGGTCTCTTCCCCCATCAATCATTAAACAAGAAAAGCCCCAAAGACACGTCTATGGGCCAGTATGCTAGTGGCAGTTCCTTAATTGACATTCCCACTTTCCTAGGTGACTCTAGTTTGTGTCAAGTAGACAAACACCAACCAAAATGGTTTCTAGAGTTGATGACTGGAGAACTTGCCACAGTTAGTAATAGTTACTCTTTAGTTTATTTTTTTTCTGACACTTTTAATTCTTAGAGTGTAGGGATTGGCTTAACCACAGAATTCTGATCATAAGGCACATGTGTGCTGGTCTGCAGTGAATATTCCTAATGTTTCTTGTAGTTAACCTGTGACAGAAAAAGGGGATGCTCTGAAGCCAAGGTGGTTACTGTGGAGGGAGTTCAGGAGGGACTGGGCCAAGGTGGTCACTGTTGACGACATTAGGATGGAATCACTGGCGTTAAGTGCCTTTTTAGTCTGATGGTTTATATACAGAGAATGCGGATCGAAACATTAGATTGTTGACTGTAGATTTAAAAGTGTAGAAATGACAGGGACCTGGGGATTATGATGAAACTCAGAGAGATCAGACAGGGAAGCCAAAGTGAGAGAAAACTGTTTACAAAACATGTTTGTAAAAACAAGATAGGAAGCATTAAAGAGGGCAGAAATGGAAGCAGCTTTATGCCTAAGCCTCTTAGACATGGCCATACCAACTGTGTAGCTTTTGTGGGCCGAAATGTTTGTGTCCCATGGAAGACGGGACTTTGTAAATGGAGTTGTTGCAGGCTCTGGCCCAAGATGAGGCTTTAATCAAATGGCTGGTGGCTTTATCACAGGAAGAAGAGACACAGAGGGAGATTGCCATGGTTGCCACATGATGACAGGCAGGGATTAATGTTGGCTGAAACTGCACATGTGCCAGTGATCATGCAAAGTGGGAAGGAGGCTCCAGAAGCATTGGTTCTTAGTGGTTCCCAACCGGTGAGCCATGGCCTCTTGGTGAGGGAAGGATAGAAAGACCCTGTCATGGGGGTCTCTTAAGACCATTGGAAAATAGATATTTGCATTACAATTCTTAACAGTAGCAAAATTACAGTTATGAAGTAGCAACAAAAATAATTTTGTGATTGGGGGGGGGGGTCACCACAACATGAGGACTGTTTTAAAGGGTTGCAGCATTAGGAAGGTTGAGAACCACAGCCCTAGAGGAATCACAGCCTCCATGATGCCTCGAATCCCACATTAGCATTAAGATCTGTGAGGGAATAACTTTCTCTTTCTTCAAGCCACTTAGTCTGTGGCATTTGGTTATGGCAGCCTTGCTTAAAACAAAACAAAACAAAACAAACCCCAACTACCTGTGGCACAAGGCAAGAGGAAGTAAAGGCTATGAGAACATGGTCTGCCTCATAAACAACATGGGAGTTCAGAGATTGGTGTGAAAAGACTGAGGGAAGGAGGCAGGGGCAGAGCTCTGGACCTCAATGTCTTCTCCATGGTCTCTGCATCCCAGCCGCATTGAGGGAGTCCCAACCCACTCTGCACTTGCCTCGAAGGTGCCGTCTGCTTTCGTAGTTCTGTGCACCTGGGCGAAGCATAGCTGTCAGTTCCTGGCATTTGAGTTTAGAGGATGCCTCGTATGGACATTTGTTTGTTTAGGGAAGAAACATGAAAGAGATGCGTGAGATTCTAAATGGGGCCGAGCGTTTCCTGATGAAGCAATCTAAGGGCCTCCCACTCTCTGCCTCAGCAATTCCCACTGCAGAGAAACACATCAGCAGTCACCTCAGAACATCACTCTGAAAGAAGGAAGCAAGTAGTATTGAAGTGACTGCTTCACAAGAAACCTGGGAATTCGAGACAGCCTTTCTGGAGAGAAGCGCCATTGATTGCTGGGGAATTATGGAGGGAGGAAAATGAAAAAGTAAAAGAAAGAGAAAGAGAAAGAGAAAGAGAAAAGGAATCTGTATCTAAGAATCCAGTCGTGACAATAGTGAAGATTTATAGTAGCCCAGAGACTAGCACGGTTCATCCCCTTTCTCGCCCAGAACTTCAGACACTGTTATGAAAGTGAGTGTCATTTGTTATCCTGGGATCCTGGGCTAGAAAATGAATTTAGGGTGGACGTCAAGAGTGGTTTTTCTCATACCAAGAACAGAAGTAAGTCTTGCTAAAAGATAAAATAAAGTCAGCCAGCAGGGGCCACTCTGTGCACCCATTGGTGTGAGGTGCAGGAAAACTGTGGCTTGCTGTTGGTGGAGCCTGTGTGAACATGTGGACTGGTTTGTTTCCACCAGTCAGAGGAAGTATTTGTGTCTTCTCTTTGCACCTCCCCGAGACACCTATGGAAACAGCAAACAACTCCCTGAAAACTCCTTCAAAACTTTATTTGCCCAAGAAGTGTGAAAATGGTGATCTTACATATTAAAGGAAAAACCCAAACCTCTGTGGTTTGTTCCGTGTGTGTGTGTGTGTGTGTGTGTGTGTGTGTGTGTGTGTACATGCGCGAGCGTGTATACCTTCTAAATGAAAGGGGAGTAGACAAAGACCTCAGACTGGCTGCCTTTGTAACTGACAGGGATAGGTCCCCACTGAGTGGCAGTGTTGGAATGTGATCCTGGCCCCAGAGTACAGTCTGGGCTTGGGCCAATGTGTGGGGGAAAAAAAAAAAAAAAAGGCAGAATGGTTGTGTATCAGTTTCAGTGCATGGCTAGCTGGAGAAAAGCAAAATTAATGACTATTGCTTTTTTTAAAAAGGAGATTATTTCCTCATTAGTAGGAGCTGTGTGAGAGAGAAAGGAGGGAGAGAGAGGAGGAGGAAGGGAAGGAGGAGAGGGGGGAGGGGGAAGGGGAGATAGAAGAAGAGAGGGGAGGGGAGGAGAGGAGAGGAGAGGAGAGGAGAGAGGAGAGAGAGGAGAGAGGGGGCTGGTTTGGCTCCCCCTGTGGGCTTTATGCTCAACTGGACTCTTCTAGCCCCTCTGCAAACTTTCTCATTTCTGGGTAATGCTAAGCAAGGAAGGAGCTCCTGGTCCACGTCTGTGCTGGGAGCCTAGTCACCTTCCAGAGTGCTGTGGCAGCCCTTCACACTCTGCCAATTGCTTTTATTAGTCATGCTCCCGCGCTGACTGGCCTCTGTCTGTCAGGAACACTGGAGTCACCCCCCCCCCCTTTCTATTTGCCTCCAGTTTTCTCTTGGTGGTGACACATTGCTGGCACTTGAGTGGGTTTCTCTGTTCCCTTCCTTCAGAAAGCTACTGACATTGAATGTGTGCAGGCCCAGTGACCGAGTCACAGCTTGAGACCTTGAACTTCTTGAACCCTGAACTCAGCTGTGGTCGTCTTTCCCTGATGGACCTGCCCCAAGAACTGACACATAATGGAATATTAAAGTATCCTTCCTTAGGCCAGTTATTTAGGACTCGTTATAAAGCAGGGTAACCTTGGGGTTGCGGCTCATGAATGGCTGTGGGGAAAGCCATAAAGTCCCCTTAGACTGGTTCCATGGCTAGTTGGGACTTTCTTCTATGCCTTCTAGCCTTTGGTTTTCAAGGAGAAATTCTCCATGCAATTAGAAATTCTGTGGTCATTTGCCTTACAAGGTTGAAAATATGTAAAAGAAAAAAATTGATTTTTAAAAAAATTGAACAAGTAAATGTGAAATGGCCTCTAATTTGATAGAACACAGAATAAAGGGCCATAAAGAGGAAAATGATTTGGTAGCTTGCCATTGTAAGTATTTCATATGTATATAAGCACACACTTGTGTCACGGTATTCTGGTAATGGTGCATAGGACGAGATGGATGAGCAGACAATTTAAAAGGAAGAGGGCTGTATTGGCCTATTAGTCTCTGGTATGAGGCTGAGGCATCCAGGATGAAGTCCTGGTTGAGTGGCTCGCTGTGGTCCCCATGTCAACTGACTCTCTGGAGTCAGTGGTTGATTTTCTTGGTTGTATGTGCCATAGACATACTAGGTCTCCAATGCTTGGGTTGGTAGCAGAGGGCCACAGCTCTGCTGGGCTTCATGCGCATGTAGGTGCGTGCGCACACATCTGTGGGGCTTACTCATTTTTTCAAGCTGCGCATCTGTGGTTTGCTCATCAGTAGAGCCGTGACATGAGTACTGGTAGATAAAGAGTTCCCACCTCAGCAGAGCTGCCTGGTGCCATTAATCTCCTCTAGCCCAGACAGGAGGGGGGGCAAATGCAGATTACAGATGGCAGCTTCTGTGGACATGTGTTGAAATGCTCAGAATCCCGAGAGAATGTGACCTGAGCCATCCTTTTCTCTGTCCCTGATCATGTCTGGCTTTGTGTCTGATTGAGGACCAGCAGGCCACAGTTAGCCTGTAAGGCTGTTTGTTCAGATGGCGCCAGGTGAGGCAGGTGCTCTGCAGGTGAGTTCATGCTCTTTAAATGTCTCGGCCACACCTTTATTTCTTGCCTGGTGTACTGGCTCACTTGCTGTGGATTGTGCCAAGTGCCGTGGTTCTTCTCCAAGACGAAACAGAACTTTTAGTAGGTTTATACCCTCTGTTGTTTCGCCAACTGTCTCAGTGATTTAAAACAGCAAAGTGCTCCAAAGGCTCGAGAGACCAAAAAGCCCTCTGTTCAGGACATGGTTAACCCATTGGCTTTGGGGCTGAGGAGCCCATGTTAATGACTGAGTTCAGCAGACTCGGTAGACTGTGCACTGTGAGTTTACTATGTGTGCAACCTAAGTGCTGGAGACTTTGTCACAATGCTCTCACTCTCTGCAAACATATTCTGAGGTCTCCCCTAGTGCCCAAATGTGGCTGAATTACCATGGGCTTTGGAACAGCCTAAAAAGTATCGTCCTCTCACACATGTGTCTCGCTCTTTCAGTGGAAAATGTCAATCTCGGGACGAGCTGAAGTCAGAGGTGGGCCCCTCTGATCTGTTCCGCTAGAAACTCCACAGCCAGCCTTTCTGGAAGACGGTATCGAGTTTGCTCACTGTTGTGAATGAAAATAATCTATTGGTGAAAGCCTCAAATTAGAAGCCTCTTGGTATATTTATTTCTGTGTCTCAAGAATTCTGATTTAAAACAGACTTTATTTCAAGTAACGCGAACAGTAGGTTGTTCAGGAGTCTTGGATGAATCAATGTTTTCTTCCCTCCATTCCAGGAAAATCTATTTAAAAAAAAAAAAAAGGGTCAGCTCTGGGCTGAAGTTAGGCTCATTGAATGCAAGTCTGGGGCACAAGGCTACTGCTCTTCTCTTCTGTACAGTTGTGAGCCTGGTTTTATACAAGCCAGTGGTTTACACATCGTTTCCTGTGTGGTCTTCCTCTACAGGGAGCGTTGTGTGAAGCCAATAGTGTATGGCCTGATAGCCTTCATAGAGAGAGATACATAGAGAGATACAAGAAGATGAGCTCTTATGGAGCTTGGGAATTATTAAATTTAGGAATAATTTAAACCCTGAAAATACTGCCTGAAGACTTTTGTGTCCTCTAGTTATTCCCAGGAAGGAAGCATTAATAAATACTAGTAACATAAGCATTAATAAATAATAGTAACGTGCTTCTTTGAGATGCTCCAGCCCTTCTCACCCCCTCTCACCTCTCTCTGCTCTGGCCTTCTTCATCTCTCTCTCTGTGAAGGCCATCAGGCGTTGTCTCATTTAACAAACCTTGACCCTGACCCTCTCGTGGGCTCTGGTGGATCTCTGCCTCTGTGCCTTGTGTCTCTTGTCTGTCTCTCATTCAGCCTTGGCCTCAGTAGACCCTGGGAATGATTATGGCCTCTGAACTTGACTCCTCTCTTCCAGTTTCAGTCTCTACTAAACCTTCCCTTTATTCCATGAGAATCTGAACATTTTCCATGACTTCGGGATGTTCGTTGAAGAAAAAAATAGCAAAAGAATTAGCCAAAAAGTTACAGGTTCCCAGGAATTGATATTTTAATGGGGGAAGATGGGCTCAGGGTGTGGTGTATGCCAAAGTGGCGTGTTGACATTCCTTAAGTGTTACAGGTGGGGGAAGGCTGGTGGCGGAGGGAATCAGGAACTCAGTTTGGGACATGCTATGCTTTGGATGCCCAACTATGTGAAGAGACACTAAGATGGTTGGAGCTGGAGTTGGGAGGAAAGTTTGTACCTAGAGACAGAAACTTGACAACATTAACCTGTACATGGTATTTAAAGTCAGACCAGAGGGAAGCCAAAATATACAGATGAGAAGCGTCATTGAGCTGACTCCCAGATAGTTTTCTGATAGGATTCAGAAGTGTCATCCCAGGAGTTCCCTCCTGTTCCTGGCCCCTCACTTCTCTTTAATTTCTATCATTCTTAAAAACAAAATGAAATGAGACACAGAAGCAGTTTTCTTGTCCTCTTTGCTTTTATTTCCCTGTGATGCTGGTGATGGAACCCAAGATCTCACAGATGCTAGCCAAGGGCTGGAGAGTGAACGATATTTTGCCCTTGTCTGTTCTAGGTTGCTGGTATAAAGCGAGCCCCTGGAGGTTGGTGGGTGGGGTGTTGGTGTCTACATTCCCAGGATCTGTCCATCACATCCATGAAACAGCCTAGTAAATATTGAACTGTCTAAAGTCTGTGAAAATAGTTTCAAATATGACTTGCTCATTAAAAATGCATATGTATTAAATATACTCATATTTTTATGTATGTATATATGTGACTATCTGGAAGGCTTATAAGTGACAATAAGTGACAACGTCTTCCCAGACATGCATGTCAGTGTGCAGAGTCTCACAGAGAGAGTTGTGTCTCTGCCCTTTATACAGTGTGCTGCACTCTTATATTGTTGTATGAAAGTATATATTTCTTCCCTAGAATAACTATTATTCATCCCTTCTCTCATGCATTTTGGCATTAATTCTTGGGAGCCTAGAAGTGCAAATGGGAAGAAGGAAGTTTTCAGCCACCTTAGAAGTTGCTGACTTCATTAAATTTACTATTATATTTAAAATTAAAAATAGTAAAACTGACATCTTATTTTTTTTCCTGTAGAAATTCTGGCTACTTGAAATGTTGTGTCTCTGTGTGGGTGCGCACGTGTGTGTGTGTGTGTGTGTGTGTGTGTGTCTGAATTTGTATGTACATGTATGTATGTATCTGTGTTTCTGTGTTTTGTTTTTGTGCATATGTATCTGTATGCATGTGTATATATGTGCTTGCATGTATGTGTTTGTGTATATGCATCTGTCTGTGGACATGTGTGTGTCTGTATGTATTTATGTGTGTGCATGCCCTCGCATGAATGTGTGTGCATGCTTATATATGTTTGTGTTCAGGATGTTTCTGTGAGTGCATAAGGTAAATTCTATGCTTCAGGAAAACTAGTTCTTTAAATACTTTTTGGTTTTTAAATCTGGGTACTTGGATATTCTGTAAACAATTACTAGTATAATTTTGAAGTCTGAGCCTTCACCCATTGGGTGGAATAAAGAACCAGCCCCCCCCCCTCTCTCTCTCTCTCTCTGTGTGTGTGTGTGTGTGTGTGTGTGTGTGTGTGTTTGATGATCACCCATGATTTCCCCAAGAAATGTTTGGAGTCCTTGTGACACCAGTGTCCAGTCAGAAATGGAAGGGCACAGTGTTCTTAAAATAAGAAAGTATGAACCCACCTGCAGGCAGAAACACAGAGAAGCTGTGCCCCCACACACCACGTGGACCTGTGCCAACCCATGCCTCCGTGCCAGCAGTGTGCAGCCACTGTGCTGGTCTCAGACTGTCTTGATTGGAGAGGGGATCAGAGAGGAGCAAACCAGTGCATTACCAATGGCCAGTGGGCCTCTGTGGCCTGCAGTATAAAGGATGGGGACTTTGAGCCTAAGGGCCACCACCACATAAGAGAATTCCTCAAAGACAAGCAGACTATGACTTGCCGGAACTGGGGTAGAGGATAATGTTTCAAGAGAATCTGGGTATCAGTTTTTGTGAGAAGTCTCCTGTCTTTTACATCTTGGATAAAGCACATTTCCCCCCCTTTAACATAGGATGAATAGTTATCAGCTTGGCCTAATGGTGTTCTTTCCTGAGCACTCAGATCAGTGGTCCAGGACCTCTGTGCTCCTCGACATGGCCTTTGCACTTTGGCCCTTGACCCAGTTTCAGCCTTCTGAAAGGCAAGGCCTCTATGTGTGCCTTATTCTCCAATTCAGCTTTCCAAGAGGTGTGTGTTTCCTCCAGCACTTGCTGCCTGTGCATTGTCCTGGCTCACTTCTGTGATACCTGTGTGCTCACTCGCCTTGAAAGCAGAACCCTTGCTGGTCTGCTAGTGTGTTGTCATGGTGACCCTTCATGATTACAACCTGGATGTAAACACCCCATCCTGGGCTCATGTCCCAAAGACTTCTCCAATATTTGCTAGAAGGCCATTGTCACAGTGTAGATACAAATAAGAGCAGTGTAGGAGAGAGGGAGAGAGAGAGGGAGAGAGAGAGAGAGAGAGAGAGAGAGAGAGAGAGAGAGAAGAGAGAAGAGGGGAGNGGGTTAGTAAATGGACACCATATCTGACAAGGAGTTACATATCTGGATCAACAGGCAGCAAAAAAAAAAAAAAAAAAAAAAAAAAAAAAAAAAAAGAGCCTGGCTTGAGCTTCTGAAACCTCAAATCCTACCAACGGTGACATACTTCCTCTAATAAGACTACATCTATTCTAACAAGGCCATACCTCCCAGTAGTGCCATTCCCTATGGGCCTATGGGTTTGTTTTGTTTTGTTTTTTTTTAACAGCGCACAAACCAAACACAAAGAGAAAGGGGGTGGCAGCTGGGGTAGGGGGTATTCCAAGAGTTAAATCAGCATGGAAACAGAGAAAGACCAATGATAGAGCTTGATGTCCTGAATGCTACTTCCAAAAAGGAAGCCGACCCTTCAAGTATACTACAACTAAATCCTTTCTTTAATGTGGTCAGAACTGAGCCATGGATGGGCAACCAGTTGACAAGCAATACACCAAAAGCAGCAGAGGCAGAATACTCAGATGCATCCTGACCTTTAGAATATGAGTGTTATTGGAGACAACAGCGGATTTTCAATAAAATGTAGCAAGAGAGCCAGCTATCCTGAATATCACTCTCCAAGGGAGAGGGGAGAGGAGAGAGGGGGGGGAAGGAGAAGAAGAAGAAGAAGAAGAAGAAAGAGAGAGAGAGAGAGAGAGAGAGAGAGAGAGAGAGAGAGAGAGAGAGAGAGGAGAGAGAAACACCCTCAGAACCCACAGCAGCCGGAGCCGCTGCTCTGGTTGGGTCAGAGTTCAGGCAGGAGCAAATATTCCTCAAGGGAAAGAGAGCTGACTTGGTTTTCAGCACCTGCTCTGGGCTAGGTGATTCGCTTGTTGGTTTTGTTGACCAGGGAGCATGGTAAGGAATACCTCAGGCGGTTCCTTTTTCTTCTCCTCATCAAGTGCCACCCGAAAGGTTATGTGATCCACACAGTGACAGCTGCTAGATGCTCAACTGGAATTTACTGATACTCAGAAGGTTGCCCTTGTTGGGCAGAATTTTTCCTGGCTGTGCAGCGCCCTTACAGGGCCTCTGAGCAGGGAGGGAGCATAGTCCAGGCCTGAAGAGGCTTTTTGACTGCATGATCTGCTCATGGGCCTTCCCAGTGAAACCTGGCTGCAAACATAGGTGACATCAGTCAACCCTCAGGCAGCACCAGCCTTGATCCCCAGTCACAAACGTCCTACATCCCTTTCAGCATCTCCTGCTCTTTGACCAGTGGCAGAAGGTTTTTATCTGTGTGGGTTGCTGCCTATCCCCTCCTCCTCGCCATCCTCTGATGCTCTACCAAGTACTGTTTCTTCTTTTCCCTAAGCATGTTTCTCTCTCACACTCATTCTGGTGCCCTCAATTCCCTTCTCCCTTTGTCTCACTCATCCTCTCTCCCTCCCTCCCTCCCCTCTGTCTCTGGTCATTTTGAGACTGGGCAAGGACTCACTATGCCACCAGTGCTGGCCTTACAGCTGGGATTGTGCCTGTGAGTGACGGGACTCACACAAAAGCACACCCAGCTTGTAAGGACATTCTTGGCTTTGTGTCTTCTCGCAGAGCTAGACACGCATCTTCAGAAGCCCCTGTGTGGACCTGTCTAATCCTAGCCCAGTCTAGATTTCACACTGTGGATGGAGATGTTATATGAATATTGTACTTTTGTATATGACAGCCTCTACAGATTTCCTTGGGGCTCTGGATAAATCCAAGGCTCCCTCCGTATCTACGAGGCTCCCTCCGTATCTATGAGGGCCCCCTGCACTATAGCTTCTCGTTCCTCTGACCTGAAGTTCACCTGCCTTTCAGGTCTGTGGCTTCCATGTCTATCTGTGACAGATACAGAGGAATTTGACTTCTTTGTACATTTGTTTGTTATTCTCTGTCTCTGGGACTGTATATGCCCTAGAGTTTTACGTGTTTCATCAGCCCCTATTAGCAAAACACAACTTCTAGGACTTTTTTTCCTTGTTCTCTTTTAGCACCGATATCCACCCCCATTGTCTCCACTCTACTGTCTATGTAGAAAGACAAATGGGGTGGCATCTGCCCAAAGGTCCACTCACTAACCACCTGCTTCACTTGGTGCTTCTGTACTACCAAGGCAGCCTGCAGGCCACAAATGTGGGTCACTGGGACGCTTGTCCTCAGTCTGTCTCGAGTGGAGGGCACTCCAGAAGAAATGAGAAAATCTTTTCTGTGCATTTGCCTATTTGTTTGGTTTTATTTATAAACTCGGAGCAGCACATACCGCTCAATGCCTCTGTGATCTAGAGAGCGCCTCTTTTGATATGATGAAGTTACAAGCTTTAGTCCTCAAGGGGCAGGAACTGAGGAAGCTTAGATACTTATGTGCAGCATCAGAGAGCTAGCACAGGTGATTTGGGAAACTGGCTCTATCCTGAAGCAGGTAAGGCTGTCAGCCATTGAAACATAGCGTGCTTCTTTGCATGTGCAGTTCATGTGTCCTGGCAGACATTAACATGTGTTCTCTTGCACTACATGCAGATAGTAATGTGTTTTGTAGCGCTCTCTTGGCTGAAATATACCTGACCTGCTCAGTTAGGCCATTCCTTGAGAACACTCTACAAACTGTAGTTGCCCAGAAAGCAGCGTCCACAGCTGTTTCCTTTATACATTTGAGCCTTGTGTTTGATTTGGGGGTTGTACCTTCCTCTGGGAATCAAGGGAATCAGCCATTGCAATGTCGTAACCTGCAAATGCAAATGCAAAACCATTACATGACTGTAATAGATGTGTTACAGGCACAAGACTTGACCCTAAACGTTAAAGTCCTTGGTGGTTATGCAGAAGTTCTTAGTAAAGTCATGGTTGCCGAGTGTGAAGATGCTAAATATGGCAGATGTGTCACCCTGTGCCAACTGTGGGTCATGCATCACTGGAATAGGGGTCATCTTACCTTAGCTGAGTGACAGCTCTCGTGTGCTGCTGTCACATCTTCCTTACAGGAGGGTCACTGCTTAAAATAATTGGCCTGTAGGAAATGTTTCCCTAAAAAGAGTTTTACATTTTAAAGAATTGCTTAAAGGATCCACAGTTAAAATTCAAATTGAAATGCTTCTTAAACCGTGTAAGTTGTTTTTGAGATCTTATTATACACAGCTATTCAAGAATATGTTTGCTTCCTCTGCAAGAGGATTTACGGGTCTAAAGTGAATAATCTAGTTTTGGGGAAGAAAACAAATGAAGTGTATTAAGCTTGCTATTAATATCCTTTGGGAAATGAAGTGCATATTTTTAGGGATTGCCTTGTAAACTCGGTGATTTGAGCTGTGTCAAATGCTGGTCACATTTTCCTCCAGTGAACAGGGTGGCTGGTGGTTGTCAAAGTCTGAGGGCTCCAAAGCGCAAGTCAGTAAGTAGCCAGCTACTCCTTGCTAATTTATGAGCAGCCATGACAATTTTCTTTCATTTACCACTTCCCACATCTCTGGAGTGTTGTCTGGAGTGCCTTTTTAGGAAAATGAGAATATTTTTTAGAGAGATTTGAGATGAGAAGGAGGAGGGGAGGGGGAATTTAAAAATAGGGTTTCTCATTCACTACACAGTGAGTCCCTTAAGACGGCCCAGTGTATACAGTGAATACTGTACACAAAATGTCCTCAGTGGGCTAATTCATGATTCTTCCTTAGTTATACTTCTTGAAACCTCAGCAAAAAGGAATCTATTTATTTCAGTGGTTGTTAAGTGAAATCCAGAAATAATTACTACTAGCTTAAGACTTCTGCTACTTTAAATATTACAAAACATGCATACGATAAGCATATACTCTTTTATTTTCAATTAAAATGTAAAACCCTAATAAATATTCATCATTTATTATCGTTGAAATGCAAAGTAAAACCAGTCACTAATTGTAACACCACATAGCACTGTGACAACAAAGATTAATTGCTGCATCCGTGTTTTGGTAAGGATAAAGAATCAGCAGATTCTATCAGGATTGCAGGCAACCCAAAGCGGCACAGCCACTTTGGAAAAGTCTCACAGTTTCTGTAAAGTTAGAGATGCTCTTGCTTTGGGTCTCAGTAGACTTTCTGTTACTCTGGAAAGATACTGAAATAAAAACCTCAAAAGAGAAAGTCTGTTTGGACTTACAGTTCCTGAGGTTTCTCTGCATGGCTGGTTGGTCAGTAGGTTTTGGACCTCAGATGAGGAGGTAGTACACCATGCTGGAAGCACCGAGTGAGGAAACTACTGTCCTCATGGAGGCCGGCATGGAGGGATGACAGCCCAAATGTACAGTAGCACGAGTGGATAAATACACTGTGGTCTATCTTGTATTGGAATACTGCTTAGCCTCAAAAGGCGTGGTCTAATGGATACAAGGAATATCAAACCTCAATCCTCTGGAAGAGCAGCCAGTGTTTGCTCAGCTACTCCTGTAGAGAATCATGGCGTGGTGTGAGTTCAGTAAACGGAGTTGATTTAGTCTAAGGAAATAGCACTTTTAAGAATGAAAATAGAGACATTCTGTGGTAGGGTAGCATGGATGAGCCAGGGAAGTGTGAAGTTGGGGGTTGGAAGTGCAGGAGTACTCAAGGGTACCTGGGTTACACCATGTTGGAAGACCCTGGTGAGGAGGTTTTAGTGTTGCCTGCCAACACTTCTTGCCTATAAAGACCAGAATGGTGGAATAATGTGTGTGGCATGCCACTACCTTAGCTTCTTAAAATGTTTAGAATTCAGTCTCAGAATCCAACACATTTAACCAAAATTTTGCCAGTGTACTTATGGACTTTGCATTCAGGGATGTTCACACATGCGAGGAAAGCAGACACCCAGAGCCTTGAGGGCTACTTTGGCAGCTTGTGACAACCTACCATGATTTTGTTGTGTAAGGGTTGCCATTAAATTTTCCAAACTTGCATTGCACCCATCAGGTTCCCAAATGCAAAAGCACCGAGCACACCAGTGCTGTGGAGAAGAAGGTATGATTCTCTTAGAAATGAATATGAAGAAACAGAAGGGTAGAAGACAATGACGTCATCTACCTGGATGGGAAAGCTGGGCAATCAGAAGGATCTGGAGAGTGGGAGATGACACGATGAGGAAGGCTAGAACCCACACGCAAGCACAGGCAGACTGGGGCAGGATGGTAAAAACAGAAACAAAACACAATGGGGCCTGTGGACTATGGGACGTGTATCATCCTTAGATACTTATTGGCCCAAGATCAGTTCGCAGACAGCTTACTCTCCACCTAAAAGACTAAGTATGGTTTGGTTGATCTACTGCTGCTGCTGCTGAAACTTGAACCTGCCTGGCTTTCAGCATAGTCAGCTCAGACACCCTTGGAATTTGCAGAACATCAAAGTCACAAATGAGGCAGCTGCCACTCCCATGGCTTCCAAGAAATCCTTTATGGCTCTGCTGAGCTCCAGGAGGGGAAAGGCTCTTACCTCCTTGGATTGCAGAGTTGCTGAACCACATTGTTTTTGAGGAGAGACCCCAACTTGCTACAGATTGGAAAGAATATAGCCAGGGTCAGACAGCTTTCCACTCTCCTGGTTTGTTTATTAGATGCGAAGTGATTAAGACCTGGAGATAGGAGCTCTATCTGTTCATGAGTTAAGCAAGTCTGCTCCTCACTAGAGCTCCAAGGACCATCAGATTAATATGGGGTGGGGGAGCATCTATAATGAGCAACTGCAGAGCCATCCCCTGAGATGGCTGCTGGCATATGGTTTTATAGAGTTTTCTTTGAACACTGGAAAGGCAGCCACAAGCACTGACCTGGTGACAGCCTCAGAGTCACTTGAAGCACAACCACGGGACAATGACCTTGTGATAGCATCAGAGTCACTTGAAGCACAACCACAGGACAATGAACAAGTGCAATTACCCACTTTGGGCACATGGTCCCATGTGCTTTTAATCCCAAGAAAAATGAAATTATGAAACATAAATGAGAATCTGAAAAACGTGAAATTCAATATTAACACCTAGAAGGCAAATGCCAATTAAGAATGTTGGAATGCATCTTATCCTTCCGAGAAGGAACTCCCCTGCTTCAACTCCCTATGGCCCTCATAACAGCAAAGTCCATTGTAACTTTTAGTAATTGGTTTTTTTATTAAAACAAAAGGAGTACAGTATAAATTTTAGCAACCAGGCTAAGTAGGCATTAAAGACCGTGGGATCCAACCACAGTGCATAACATCATCCCTTTGGGAAAAGGATTCTAAGTGCTCAATAACTACCTTACAAATAGACTTTGGGATCATAGTCCACTTGAGAATAAAGAACTGTGTGCAGTGGCAATGCCTTCCATCGATTCGTCTGCGAATGGCACCAAAGGGACCTATATTCTTCCACACATGTGTGGTGAACTCAGCTGGTCTGGGTTTGATCAAAGATTATTGCTGAGTAGACACAGAGAGTGTGCGAGTTAAAACCAAGGCATAAACACAATAAAGCTAAGGGTGGTGCTGGAATGATAGAGCTGCAGGTGTGTGAGAAGTTTAAATCTCCAAGGCAAAGGCAGTGGTGTGAATGGATAGAGTGGGAAGAATCCACTATGGCAAGTATGCTGAAACTACTACAGGCAAGAAAGCCGCAAGGTAAGAAGGAAGAATCGAAGGATCAATCATTTTAAAGGAAAACACAACAATATGTGTACCTGTAAGGCTGACTAGACTATATCGACGTCAAGGAGGTGCCTGACCCCCAAGACCTGGGCATGGTTTCCCGTCGATATTAAAAGGGAATATTTAAAATCATTACCTAACTACATCAATTCATTTGAGTTGAGAACTATAATTTATGTGCCTACTGTGGCTTAGTGTGGACAAAGGACGGCAAGTGGAGTTGACATCATCAAGCTTGCAAGTTACTATAATTCCAGCCAACAGACACGAAGCAGAGCAAGATGGCGAGGCAGGACATAATGATGGCGGCACACAAAATGCTCAAAGGATATACAGGCTGCCTTACTTAATCTTCACTTTTGTTTATACCATGTTTTTGTAAGGTGTCGTCTCAGTTGCACTGTAAGATTCACAAGAGCAGATTACATACAGTGTGTATGTCTGGGTTGTATTTTTTATTACCCGTGTAGAATGATAGTTACTCTGATGGGTAGGTATTGATTAATTGATTAAAATAGGTTTAGCTCGCAGAACTGTTTTATGGAACTAACATGACTGATTTCTTTGCTTGAGAGAAAGCCACATGTGCACAGTAATCTATGTGAGAAAATTCATGGTCAATAGAATTTAAAACCAGAAGCTTCTTAGTAATGTTCAGTTCTCTCTTTACAAGTTGAGAGGGCATCCACAGTGGATGTGCAGTTTGATGTCTAAGACGTTCGTAGGATGCTGCCATTCACTTTTATAGGTATCCTACTGTACGATCATCACCCTGGCTACTCACTGTGTCAGGGGCCGATGCTGTGTGAATGTGCCCCTTCAAGGTCATGTGTTGGAAATTCACTACTATTGTTGTAAGGTGGTACCAAATGATAGGTAATTGTGAATGGGCTAATGCCATGTAAAATAACTTAAGGCTTTGAGTTTTGTCTGTCTGTCTGTCGTCTCTTTCTCTCTCCCTTCCTTCACTCCTTCCCCTAACTCCCCTTCTGCCATGAAATGTCACAACATGGAGGCTTGTCAACAAATTCTGGCTTCCTCATCCTGGACTTGGAGCATCCGTCACCAGTAGCCAATACATGTATGTTAATTATAGACTAAGGTATGCTGCATTTACATCACAGAACAGACCAATACTATGACTTTCTCCCATGTTCTGTGACCTGCTATGTATGTGCTTTTCTCCCAGGCACTGTGCAGGCATGTGTAATTGAGATCTTCGTGCTCTCCTATAAGGTCTCTTCCACACTTAAACATGGCACCAGCATTGCTCTTCCAGTCACTGTGGTCTTGCGGTGCTGTGGTTGTTTCATCCAAGTGTCTATGGTGACAGGAACCTGATACTTTGTGGTTTAGTCTGCCCCTCCTACTAATGCAAAACCACTATGAGCCCTGAGGCTAGAACAGGCTTTTCCTTCATGGCTCTGAGGGCTTGGAAGTCAAGATCAAGAAGAGATGTTACTGGTTTGCAGATAGCTCTTGTCTTGCTATGTCCTGCACATGGTGGGGAGGAGGAAAAAGGAGAAGGAGAAGAGAGGGGGAGGAGGAGAGAGGACAAGAGAGGGGAGGGGCAAGAAGAGATGGGAAGGAGAGGGAAGTGGAGGGGAGGGGAGAGAACTCAAGCATGCTTAGGTTTACTACCTCGCACTAACCCCATCACAAGGGCTCCCTGAGGCTCTGCTTGCTAACAGGGCTTTGGTTTAGTAATTTGGAAGTATTCGGGCAACACCTTTTATAGTTAAGACTTGTGCTTCCTGAGTTGTAAGATGGGAAGAGACTCTCAGAAAGAGTGGATGCAAGTGCCCCTCTGTTCCAGGGCCTCTGTTGCTGTGGAAACCCCAGAACCCTTCCAGGTCTTTCTTTTGCTTGCCTGGGGGAAAGAAGGTTGTGCCCCTCCCAGAATTGTAGCTTGCCCAGGCACAGTGGCTTAGTCTGCTTTCTGCTCTGTAGCAGAATATCCAGGCTGAGTAGTTTGTGAGCAAAAGAAATGTATTTGGCTCATGGTTGCACGGGCAGGGAAGTCCTGGTTTAAGGGCCCCGTCTGGGGAAGGTCTTTGTCTTAGCTTTTTTTGTTTGTTTTGTTTTGTTTTTGTTTGTTTGTTTGTTTTTGTTTTTTGCTGTGGTAAAACACCATGACCAAATGCAACTTGAGGAAGAAAGGGGTTCCTTCAGCTTACAGCTCTCATGTCATACTCAATCACTAAGAGAAGTCAGGACAGGACCTGGGAACAGGAACCTGGAGGCAGAAACTGAAGTAGCAGGCATGGGGAGTGCCGTTTACCTTGCCCCTCCTGGCTTGTTCGGCCTGCTTCCTTATAGCATCCAGGACCACCAGCCCACAGGTGGCAGTGAGCTGTGCCTTCACACAGTCATCAATGAAGGCAAGACCCCACAGGCTTAATCACAGGCCAATCTGGCCGGGGTCAGTTTTTTCAACTGAGAGCCTCTGTATCCAAATGTATCCAGTTGCAAAAGTAGCCAGTGCGCCTGTGCGGTCTTCCAGCTCTGTCTTCCTAACTAGAAGAGCCAGAGTGAAGGAGACAGCTGCTTTAAAAAGAAAAAATTCCACCCTGGCAATGCGTCTGTCAATTCATTCTGGGGACAGTGACCTGATGACCCTTATTAAGTCTCACTTTTCAATACTGCCATATTGAGATGAAGTTTCCACATGAACTTTGGGGACATGTTCAGTCCATAGTATCACCCTTCTGTCCTTTAACTTCCCACTGCTTATTCTTATTTTGAAAACATCCTCCTAATTCTGGTCCCAAAGCCCCCCACCCCCACCCTGCAGCCAAAGCTGAGGTCTCTACCTGTGATGACAAATGGCTATTAGTCTATCCTCATGCACAGTCTAGAAACAGCCTAAACAGGAACGCTGCCCTCCCTAATCCCATCCCCACGCCCTAACTCCCGATGTCTCTATGCTCTGACCTCTTCTGAAAACTGTGATCTCCGTGCCTCAGGGAACTTGGACCATCAGCTTTCTCCTTTTCATGTCAAAGCCTACCCATGGGCACCCTCTGGGATTGAAGGCACTGAGCTAGACTGCGGTCTGGGCATGGGCCTTCAGAGTTGTGGTCTCAGGAGGGTTTCCTGTTCTCATGAGTAGATGCCTGGCAGAATCGCCCTGTCTTGGCGAAGAAGGAAAGTTTTTCTTCTTCCGTCCACCCAATTGCTAAAGGCCAGGTTGTTCCATAGATAAATAAAGCTGCTTCTAAGGTGCTTATTTGCGACTCAGAATGGTAGTGCTACGGGTGAAATGCATACTGTTTCTATTTTTAATGGAAATCCGTGTAACTTTGACTGCAGGGCATTACTCTGTCATTCAGCTCTTGTGACACAGACAAAGCCTGCTCAGTGGTGGCATCCATTCACTCTCATGTGCGTTTTCCTCAGTACAAGCCATTCCTCATGACTAAAGCTGCACTGATCTGAGTGAGTGCTAACCTGCTCAGTTCCTGATTCTGGTCAGCTCACTTGTTCACAAAAAAGATGTAGGGACGTGTTCTAAGCCCCATTTTGTACATGGAATAAATGCCAAGTGTCAAAGAGGAGGTGGTAAGTAGGGACTTAGGAATAGAACAAACTAAATTATATTGATTTTTATTCAAAACTAAGATGTGCAGCCACAGTGTGAGGATCCAGAACATACATCCGTATGACTCTTACTTAGAATGGAAACTGGGGGGGAGAGAGAGAGAGAGAGAGCGAGAAGCAGTTTCTCACTGTCAGCAGCAGCAGCAAGCTTCAGTGGAACCAGGGCAAGAAAAATGCCCGTCCATTAAACCCACCACTTCAAAACCATAATTTAGCTTACCAGAAGGTAAATTACATGAAAATGTAACTTCATAGACAAAAGATCTATTGTCCAGAAAGAATAATTTCAGTGTATTTTTGTGCTTTCTGAATAAACATAAGCTTCATTTTTTAATCAGCCGAAAGGTGCATTCTTCTCTTTGAGCCCATACATTCCTCTACATAAGAACATCTTTTATTAATTATGGGAATGACTCTCACGCTTTGCCTGTAACAGTAGACACCCCACAGTGTTTGCTGAGGCTGGTGGCAGTGGCTTGGTTGTTATGGGCAGTTTATTTGGATTAGATAGTTTCTTCCATGTGAGAATGACCAGCTCATTTCTTACCTCCATGATACGTGGAGGCAAGAGTATAATCTGAAGCACTCAGTAGATATGGAAGTTTATCTCCTTATATACACATATTTTTATATCACATCTCTACTGGGCTGTTTAAAGCTTTATCTTATGCAAACTGAGAAATGTTGGGTTTTGTCATGTAAGTCCCAATAGTGCTCCCCCCCCCCAAAGGCATATGTGCTTTTCTGGAGGTCCCTTTTCTAAGAGCATTAAAAGAATATATATATATATATATATATATATATATATATGGATATGTGTGTATGTTTGTTTACATATATGTATATAATATATACATACAAGTGTATATAATATATGCATACACATAAATATGTATATAATATATGATGCATATAATGGATATGTATATGTATATAAATAGGTATATAATATATGCATATACAATGTACATATATTGGACATATATACATACTTATGTGTATGTGTGTATGTATAAAGAGACTGACAATCCCATTGGAGAAGAGTTTCACTTTCACTAGACTGTATACTTCAGCCAGATCGAATCATTGTGAATAATAAGGAATCTCACTCTGAGGATGTTTTACCATCAAACAGCCAGAGTGCATGCCAATGACAGGACCAGGTTGGACTGGGTGCATTTCCATGTTCCGCGTTCTCATTTCAAGAAACTTCTACGTTCACCTTTTCTGTATGAAGCCCACAAACGTTGTCTTCTTTCTCTTTTTCCAGGCAACAAGGGCGGCCATCACTCAGCACTGCACAGATCTTGGAAATTTGCTGGGCAAAGAGAATGATGTGGCCCTCATCATCGACGGCCATACCCTGAAGTATGCACTCTCCTTTGAAGTCCGCAGAAGTTTCCTGGACCTGGCGCTCTCGTGCAAAGCCGTCATCTGCTGCAGGTGAGAATTCGCGGGTTGTGCCAGTCAATGATCTTGATGTGTCTGTGCTGTGGGCTTTGGAAATTCTAAGCAGAAATTCTAGGTTTCAAATTCCATGTTAAAATTAGAAAAAACTAAACTAAAACATAAGTGTATCTTCAGCCGTTGTCTCCTAGATTTTTTCACAAAGCAGAAAGTAGCTCTGATGTGTTTGTTTCTTGCCACTCCATGAAATGGCAGCATGCACATTTAGCATGAGTCTTCTCTCCCAGTTAAACCTCTCTGAAAACACCTTCGAAGGCACACCCAGTGGTGTGCTTAATTATAGCAATAAGTGCTTCTTAATCTAGTCAAACGAACAATTAGAATTAACCATTATGCCACTCAACCAAACGTCTTCATTGGTTTTTTGTGGAGTTGGGGAAGACTTCTGCTGCTAACAAACTCTTGACTGTACATAACGTAGAGGTCCCCTTCTGATGGGGATTTGGAAGTCAGAATTATGAAAACAATCCACTAGGGAGATGAGAGACCATACTAAGCAAAGGGACCGTGGCAGCCAGAAAGGTGAAAGGCTTGCTGGGTGGAAATCCTGTCTTCTATAGTTTCTTGTTGCATCTAAGATGCTGAATTGCTAAGTGGATGGGGCTTGATCTGTGTAAGTATTTCAACACTGAACGCCGTTCTTCTACCTGATCCTCGAGTCTTGGCCAGTCACTTCTGTCTACCACCTGCATTGTTCACCAAGGAGCAGTCCCCAGCTTGTTTGTGGCTGAAGCCAACAGTAGAACCAGGGACAGCAGGAAGTCATATGGACCAGTCTAGTAAAGTGCAACTCAAAGCTAACATGCTAACTTCTCATAGATGTTTTCAGGGGACAATCAAAATGTGCCCATCTGGGTCTCCAAGGGACAATCAGGCAGGCCTAGAGACTGCAGGAATAAACTCCTTCCTAGCCAGCTGCTCAATGCTAAAGAAAAACCATTTCTTCCTCTTGATGAGGCTGCCTTCGCCTGACTTTGTGGGTCACATAGGTTCAAACCTTAGCATGACACAACAAAGAGCTCAAACTGCAGTAGGCACTGAGAGCCATTTTCAAGTTAAATAACACTGACCATCTATTACATACAAGTGTTCATTAGAAAGAAGACCCCAGGTGATTTCCCCACTTCCGTGATCTCAGATAGTTCTTGGCTGATCTCCCACTCTGATTTAAAAATAACAGAAACTGAAGGCAATACTTTATAGACAAAGCACTCAGGTGCTTCACCTGTGTTTAGAAATGTAAGCCAAATTTCATGTAGCTTTTACACAAAAGGTTGGCTTTAATTCTCACTTTCCATATTGAAAATACAATCATTTTAAGTCACTCTTTTCCCTAAGTACAGAAGAAAAAGGAATTTGTTTTTCAAAATGAATTTGTAGATGGTTGAATGTTGTATAAGAACTAAAATGTCATTATATAAGAGATCCTTCAAACTAAGACAGACTTAAGTAGTAAAAAGGGAACTCATGGACCACCTACTCCCCAGGTCTCCAGTCAGCCCAGGCATCTCCAAAGATCTCATCTCTACCCTCTCTACACTGAAAACCTCTCTGTATTCCAAGAGCAGGAACCCCATAAAGATACCCTCCAATCAGGTACACAGGAACTCAACTGTAGTCTTAGCTACTCAGACAACTGAGGCAGGAGGATGACTTGAGCCTAAAATATCAAGCCAGTTTGTAGAACAGAGCAAAACCCCATCTCAGTCTTAAGATCTTTCTGAGTGATGCATCTCAGGCATTCAGGTGTGCCTGCTTCAACTGATGCATGCTCAAACAGCCACGCCATCACTATTTAGGTAAACGAGAACAATGAGTCTTTACTTGTATAATTCCTGACCTTGGAAGTTTCTTATGTATTTTGATTGCATTATACCCAATTTTGCTAATTGCAATCTGCTGTGCTTCAGTATTTTCTATGCAGTTAAAAGTTTTAGCGAGGTTGTATGTAGTCAGCAGGGTAGGTGCCAGTCAGTTTACTCTCAGGGTTCATAGGTTTGTGGTCTTCGTTGCCTTATAAACTTCCACCCAAAACCCAGCTTCAGTTGTGAGTTTGATATTTGCGTTGTGCATTCTAGGTGTTGTGTTATAATTAAAGATGTAGGACCCCTGCTCTTCTGGGACAGTGTTTTAGAGCATTGGTGTTAATTCTTTGCATCTGCCTTACACCCTCAGTGAGGCCAGGTGTCCCACATTTCCATTCATCCTAAGCAACTGGCACGGTTCTCTTTCTCATTTGATTCCTAGTTCTTTTTAGCATTTGTTGTCGATTGTTGGTTTGTTCTAGTTTTCTTCCTGTTGCTTTGAAGAAACACTGAGCAAAAGCAGCCTGGGTGGAGAAAAGGGTTTCCTTGGCTAACAGGTCATAGTTGATCATCAAGGGAAGCCAAAGCAGGAACTTGAGGCAGGAACGGAAGCAGAGGCCATGGAGGAATGATGTTTAAGAGCTTGCTAATTTTTTTTTTTTTAATACAACCCAGGTTCACCTGCCCAGTAGAACCACACCCATAGTGGGTTGGTACCCTCCCACATCAATCATTAATCAAGAAAATGCCCCCATGGACTTGCCCACACGTCCATGGGAAGCAAGTCCTCAGCTGAGGGCCTCTCTTTCGTCACGATTCTAGTTTGTGTCATGGTCACAAAGACTAACCATTGCATGGTTTCTCCTTCTTAAAAGCTTATTTATTATTGTTATTATTGTGTGTGAGAGTGGGGAGAGAGAAGGGGTTGTGCATGCCACAGTGCACCTGTGAAGGTCAAATGCTAAATCCATGGAGTCCGTCCTCTCCCACCTGTAACTGGGTTCTGGAGACTGTACTTGGGTTGCAAGGCTTGTGCAGCAAGTAGCTATGCCATCTTGGTGCCCCTGTTGGTTACTGCCTGAGGTGATTTATTTTTTCTATTGCTGTGGCCCTCTGTCATCTCCCCACATATCCTACTGTGTCTGATGTATTTCTGGAACCCTCTGAATGTTTTCCTGAGCTTTGAACACATGGCCCATCATAGCCTCGTCTATATGTCTTCTCCTTACGTGCCTCTCTCTTCTCAGTACCAGCTTTACAAAGAACCATCCAGAAAACCGGGGAGGGGGGTGGGGGCATAAATGTGCCAGATGATGAAGCACAGACACAAAGAATTAGAAACAAATACTTATGTACATGTATTTATAGCGGCATTGTTCACCGTAGCCGAAATGTGTAGACAACTCAGTTCACAAGTGGATAAGCAAAGTGAGGTCTATTTGTACAATCGTAGCCAGCCATAGAAAGATGTGAGCCACTGGCACGTACTGCAGAGTGCTGAACGTCAAAGCCTCAGTTTTCAAAGGAAGCCAGTTGCAAAAGAGATGGCATATGGCAACATTGCATCCCTGTGAAATATCCAGAGTGGATGGACCCACAGAGCTAAGCAGCTAAGCAAAGCGGGGAAGGGGGCAACTACTTCATCGGTGCAGGCCTTGCCTTTAAAGATGCTGAAATGTTCTGGAGCCTCCAGCTGAGGGTGGTTGTGTTGTGATTATGCTAAGCACCATTATATGCTTAGTCTTTAAAGTGTTTGAGAGATTTGTTTTTACTTCTTTGTGTGTGTGTGTGTGTGTGTGTGTGTGTGTGTGTGTGTGTACCTGCCAAGGGCATCTTATCTCATGAAGCTGGAGCTGGGGTTACAGGCATTTGTAAGACACTCAGTTATGGTACTGGGAATCAAACTCAGGTCCTCTGGAGGAGAAGCAAGAATCTTAACAATGAAGATATCTCTCCAGCCCTGAAAGGGTGAATCTTATGTTTTGTTCATTTTTTTTTATCACTATAAAAGTAGATGTGTGAATAAAAGAATTTACCTAATTAAAATTAAATTTCACTGAGTTAAAGAGAACAAAATATAGGTCAAGAGGTCAATCAATCAATCAAACAAAAAACAGTTGCTAGGCCATTCCCCCACTGCAAGTAAACCTGAATCTGGGAACTTTACCAGCCACTGAGGGATTGTGATGGGTAGTCGGGACCAAGACTGACAGCGCCCTGGTCAGCTTGCATATGCTATCCCCAGCACACACCCATCAAGCCGGGAACACACTGGTGTCCCAAACACTTTCACTCCTGCATTCTTTGAGCACCTTAAACTCAAAACATCTCAGTAGCATTGAGCATGTTACCTCCTCCTCTACTCTACTCTCGGGGTGCCACAGGACATAAGAATTGCTGCCTCCCTCCTTGGTGGCTCAACTTTCCACCCCATTGTGAGGGCCTTTTGTTGCCATCAGTAGAGATGGGCTCATACACAAACTAGGAACCTTTTGCGACAGAAATCTAAACACATCCCACGGACAAGTCTACACTGGATGTACATTGTAAGGGCCACAGAGGCCATCATTTGTATTCTTGGGTGTGTTTAGACTTCGGTCTGTAACTTCTGTCTACAACTAAGCCGAATATACAAATTAGGAAATCAAGGTCAGAAGTTCAAGTATTTTTACCTGTTAGTTCCCGACAAGCATTATCTTTGTTTTTCTGTTTGATTTGGTTTGTTCATTTTACAAATGGGTAAATAAGTGGCTATAAATCATCTTGCACATGGTCTGAGACAGGAAGGGAAAAGACGGCATGGGGGTTGATCTGCCATCATCAGTGGTCTGTCTAGCTGGCTGTGCCTGTTACTTCGCTCACACATGCGTAATACTCTCAGTGCTCAGTTTCACTAACAGTTTGCCCAGTTTAGGGCCTTTCGCCCTAGTTACAGAGCTTTTGTCTCTCTCCAGAGGCGAATGAATGTGCAGCCCATTCGAAACTCGAGCAGGAACGACTTCTCCGTTTTCTTTTTTTTTTTCCCTTTTGCTTTGGAGCTCTCTGTTCTTGTCAAAATGGAAATAAATTTCAGAGCACAGTCTAGTGGGGGTGAGCAGACTTTTGACCTCCTGAGAGCATTCAGAAACGTTAAGTGGCTACCTCATCAGGAAGAGAGTCATGAGAGGCTCATCAGTGTCTCCCATGTGAGGAAGTCAGCAATGGCCTCCCCACAGACCCCTATGAGCGCAGGTGACGATGGTGGCCCCAAAGCAACGCCTCCTTAGCAAGTATGATTTATGGCTTTAAGTATCTGGGCAGGAGATGAAGTGGAGATGCAGCTCCTGGTGGAGTCTACACTGGATGTGCGTGGTAAGGGTAGCCGAGGTCAGCATTTGTGTTCTCGGATGTGTTTAGACGGCCGTCTCTCAGAATAGATTTAAAAGCAAACTCATAAAACCCGGCACAAAGCCACAGATCCGAGGCAGGACTGAGAGGCAGAGGGTATGCTGGATATGTTAAAGGACTTTGGTGCATTATTTTCCTACCTAAGAATCATTTATGTTTCTTGTAGAAAGAGAAATCAGAAAATAGAAGTGAGTAAAATGAAAACAGGAATCACAGCGCCACCAGCAGTCCACTCACCTGGAGTTAGCACTACAGTCTAGACTCTACCTGTGAAATGGGTTTTCTTGCACCAGGGGTTGGGGGTGGGGGATGGGAGGGAGTGGGGATGTGGGGGTGGGTGGGGGAATGTGGTGCACAGGTGCAAATTTGAAAGTGCATGAAGTTTCTATGTGAAGCAGTAATATAAACCATGTTTGCAGGCAGCTGGATAATGAGACTGGGCTGTAGCTCAGTGGTAAAGAACAGTACTTGCCTAGCACATTTAAGGCCCTGGGTTCAATAAAGAAAAAAAAGTGCTGAATGGTGTTTCATTATTGTGAACAGCACTGTAAAGATTTTTATAGCTATAATTTTAGGAAAAACACTTGAGAAATTCCATTAGATGATAATGAGTCCAAGGGTAAGCAACCTGGAAATGCATAGCAAAAACGTGTGCCCTTTGACTGAGAGAGTGAAGTGATCTGTAGTAAGAGAGATGCCAGCAGCTTTGTCCATGCTGGGATAGACTTGGCTTTATTGTATAGCTATGTATATACGTATATACATATATATGCATATATTCATATAATGCATGCCAATGTGTATATGTGTGTGTGTGCAAACAATATATGTGTATACATATATATACATATATATTATGCATGTATGTATGTATGTATGCTTGACCCACTACCACACAAAAATAAAGTGACAATAAGCTGAAAAAATTAAAAGAAAGGAAGGAGGAAAGAAAGAAAAGAAAGAAAGAAAAGAGAGAGAAAAAATCAACACACGCTGCTGTGGTGAGCCGAGGTGCCCAGCTTTGAGCTCTTCAGGGCATTCTCACTGCTGCCTCAGTCGTCTAGCATGTCTGGACTCAAGCCTGTCACTCACTCCACCTGCTTCCAGAGCCCTGTCCATCTGCCCTAACTCTGATTTCTTAGAAACGGCTTCTAGTTTGGCCTCTTCCTCCATTTAGTTTTTTGTGTTAATGACTCACACTCCATAGCGGGAAATCAGAATTCTGGGCATCTTGTGTGTGGTACCCTTCAACCTTCAAGTGACACACAGAGTTATGTCAGAGCAGAGCTCGACACAGCAATTAGAATGCTATCACCAATTGTGTTTTCATTGGCCTCCATGTTGGTAGGGATCCAATCACACACTTGCAAAAATAAAACTTGTCTTTAGTTTCTTTCATGATATGATTTCTCGGCAGTGTGTGTATGTCCAGCTGTAAGCCAGCTTCCTGCTTGACGTCTTAATACACGGAGTATTATTAACTTGTCCAGGCACACACCTTCCTCTAGACTGTTTGTACTGCGGCTTAGTGCATTTTCAGATTTGTTGATTGCATACGGTTGAGGCAGAATGCATAAGTTGTCTTTTTTTCCAGTTTAGCTCTAACAGTGTTATTTTCATGATTAAGGCAATTTTCTCTCACCCTTGCTAGTTCCGATACTCTTCTGAAGATGAGTGTTCTCAGATGTGATGTTTCTTGAATAAAAACAATTTCTAAAATCTGAGAATTTTGATAATATTTTCCATGTATATCTTACCAGTGTATCTCCAGAGTGAAAATCCACACTGATATGCATCACCTGGTCTCTACAAACATAACTCATTTAAGCCACGTTAAGTACCTGAAGATCTCTCATCTTTGCACTATTAATCCAAACTAGGGAAGGGAAATGCTTTCTTAAGTAATTGTTTCTGATTCTGAAAACAAAAATTATTTCTTTTAGGTTGAAGATGACATGTTTATAAAGGATTGCTTTTGTGTTAAATAATTTCTATGCAATACCAACCCTATACAAGATCAACTCCTGATTATTAGGGACTTTAATTCCCTTCCAATCAATCATTACAGGTGTGTGTGTGTGTGTGTGTGTGTGTGTGTGTGTGTGTGTGTGTGACTGAACCCAGGGCTCTGTCCATACAGTGAGCTTTGCCCCACCAGGAAAGTTACACACCGTCACTGTATTTAACTCAGAGGAAAACTAGAAAATACTTAGCCTGCCAATTTGGTTGGTTGCTTGTTGAACTGGACAGAGATATCTATTATATAACTGACAGAAATATTGACAAATACCTGTAAGATGAAGAATTAAAGAAGCTCTCTGTGAAAATGTGGGGCAGATACTGAGGTGAACAACAAGAGTTCGTGGACCCTTGGCGATGTGCAGTGACGCTGGGGAGGCAGCCTGGGAGGAAACCTCTGCCTACTTGCTTAGGAAACTTCCATCAGTTTCCTTCCTGTGATGGTCAGAAACCAAGTTTACAGGGAAGAAGACCCCCTCAGTTGACTTTCACACCAGGGTTTTTCGCACAGAAGCAGGGGTGAAGAAAAACCCTCCAAGCCCTTTCCTGGGTGAGTTAGTCTAGAAACGTCAGCAGTGTCTGCTCATGTCACTGCCTTTACTGCTGTCCACGTTAGGAACCACGTGCTGTGCCTCCAGGACAAACAGACGCACCACTCTCCAAGCTTTTCCGTTTCCCACTTCCTGTGTTTGTGAGTGATTAATTCATTGCTGCCTGTCATGCCTGACTATGCTGCTTGCCAAATGAAACAGGGTGATTCCAGGCCAAATGTGGTCCAAAACACCGAAGCAGAGGCTCATAATATTTGGGCTTTTTTCCTACTGGAAAAACAAATGAAAGACAAAAGTACAAAATAAAAAAATTAAATAAATAAAAATTAAAAATAAAAAACCAGAGCTTAATTAAACATGTGGAATGTGCCTTGAATATTTATGCCCCAAGTCCTGCTTTTGATGATGCTTGTTCTTCAAGAGAAGATGTTCAGAATGTGATTTGTCAACACAGGAAAGCGTCACATTAACTTTCATTATGGGGGGGAAGCCCCCAAACCCTTTTCCCTCACAAGGCTGACACCTCTGTGACTGAGAGAACTCAAGCAGTTCTTACATTAATTGGTCCCAAAGAAAATTATGCTTTCCATTTTCCTGCATGTACACCTGCCATGTTGCCTCTTGTTGTGCTCCTTGAATTATTGACGTGCCCCCTTTACTGATTCTCCCAAGCACCCTGAGGACCACGTCATTGTAATGAACTCAAAACAGCAGACAGCTAGATGAAAGAAGCCACGGAGATCTATCCTAAATTCTTGATGCTCTGTTTTCAGTTGGCTACACTTAGGCCATAGTTTTCCACAGTTGCTGTGGTAGATGATGGAGCTAAATAAAGTTGCTGCATTCGGGGAGCCTGTGAGGGGCACAAGTCTTCCGGCTGTAATAAAGTCAGGGTAGGGTACCATGCCTGCTGAGTGCCTGGGTTTCTGTTGTTTCCCATTTGATCAGTTGGCCAAACTCTTCCATGGCTCCAGGGTTGAATCTCCTGTGGTTTGTCCCCTGACAGGCATACAAACGAGAGTGAGGGGAAGACAGACAGACAGACAGCCTCTCCTCACACTTGTCTATCAAATTCTTGACACTGGGTCATCTGAGAAATGCAGCAAGCATTTGTTCTCATTCTAAGCAACTGTTCCTACTAATGTCTTTCACCACTTGGCCTCAGCAGTCATTGAGACCAAAGTGAACCAGTTGGGAGATAATCCCTGTGCAAACATACAAGCGCCAGGCTACATCTGTCTGTCGGTCTTTGTGCATTCTTCTGTACTTTCGTTTGTTTTAATGGGTGGGTGGTATCTGAGGGTATTAGAATTTTAGAAATCAGAGAATCCTATGTTATCACAATATTTTCCCTTTTTTAATAGATACTTGAACCTTACAGCTTTGTTTTCTTTTTAGGAAATCATGATGAGCACATATTTAATTAATTTTCTTGAAATAGAATATATCAACAGTAAGAGATTAAAGGCTTCAACCTAAAACATGAACGTATGTGTGTGTCTTCAAGTCCAGTGCTTCCAAACCCTCGTGCTCTGCTTCAGGATATGACATTGAATTACCAAACCTGGGAATTAATGTAAGGGGATAGAATCATTTTGAAAGGGGAAATTTTGAATGATTGGCATTATTAATTTCTTTTTTTGTAGAGAGTATTGCTTATTCATCTAATACACGTGTACAGTGTGTGTTGGTGAGATTGGGATAGTTGGGGTTTACATATGGGTCACTGCCCTGTCTTGAGACAATTCTGATGTTTCCTTTTTGGTTATTTGAGATATAACTTGGAGACTGTAGTTACCCTACTGTGCCATGGAAGCTAGAATAATCCCTCATGTGTATTTGGTACCTGGGAGCTTGCTCTCCACTCCTCCCTGCTCTTCCAAGTCTCCAGTCTCTAGTCTCTTGCCTTTCTGCTCTTACCGTGACAGACTCAGGTTCTACCCACTAGGCTATGGACAACTGGATTTCACCCTTTCTTCTTTAGCGGATGGCTAATAATCCTCTTTTAATCCACCCATCTGTGGATGGACACTATGACTTGGCTGCTGTGGATAGCTGTTGTAAACATGAGAATGTGGCCATGTCTAATATAACAACGTGCTCCCCTTTGGATTTATACATAGAAGGGCTTACTGGATCGTACTGGATCATTTAGGAATTCTGTTTCTGTCTTTTTTTTTTTTTCTTTTAAGAATCTCCTACTGTTTTCCATAATGAGTGTTCTAATTTATATTTCTACTAACTGAATTTCAACATTTCTCTTTCTCTGCTTTTTCACCAATTTATTCTTTTGTTGTTGTTTTCATTTTCTTTTGTGTGATGGAAACAAGGTCTTACTCTGTAGCCTGCAGCTCTTCCCAGGCTGGGCTCAGATTTGCTGTGCTTGTCCTGCCTCCTCTCCCAAGAGCAGGGTCACAGGCATGAGCCACCTCTCCTGGCTCTTTGTTGTCCTTCTGGATGCAGACACTTTAACTAGGGTGGTGTCTTGCTATGCCTTGTTAATACACGTCAGCGGTGATTAGGATGAATGTATATCCTACAGAGCTGTAATTAGATTTAGTCCGGGCTACTGGGAATACAACACATAGTGAAGTGAATTAGGACCAGCATTAGTAATAAGTCATCAGTTTCAAATATTCACGATTCAGAAAGGTAAAGAACAAGGAACAAGCTAGGTTTTCCTTCCATTGTTTGTATTAATATGTCTTTGATTTGAAAGTCGCTATCCTGGGTCTTCAGTGTGAGTCCACAGCTTGGTCCCTGGCGTCTCTACACTTCGTTCTCAGTGCATCTCAAGCTGAAGATTTCCCAATCCAAGCATCACACACATTTATTTAAATCATGTAGAGGAAAAGCATACACCCCTCATGGCCTTCTGCTCTGTGTTGTCTATGAAGCACTTGCACTTTTTATTACTATTATTATTTTAAAATGTTTTTATTTCAGTGTGGTTGAACAGGTAGGCTCTAGGGAAGAGTCATCTATTTATTGAGAAACGATATTTAATAAGTACAAGTGATATAATCCTTACCTGCCCTGTAGCTCAGTCTGTTAGAGGGCCAGTCCAGGTGTGATCCGGGAACAATACAACCCAGTGTGTTGTTTGGGGGGGAGACTGGTTGGTTCCAAGTGAGGGGCATTCACCCCAGTGGTCACTGTGTTCTGATTCTTTGTAAACAGTGGTCATGTGCTGCCTCTGGAAATCTGTAAAGAAGGACCCAAAGAGCAAGCCCATGACCCATTTAATGCTTTTCAAAACTAAGACACAGGAGAGCTGTGTTTTCCCCGAGGGCCTGCCACTGTTAACAACGGATTGCAAGCAGTCTGTCATAGTTTGGATCTTAAATATCTCCAAGGCCCCTGTGTTTAAAAAGGGCTTGGTCACCAGCTTGTGGCACCATTGGGAGGTGGTGGCATCTTAAGAAGGTGGGGGTCTAGAAACTTAGAATACCTAAGATACAACTTTCAAAACACAAGAAAATCAAGAAGGAAGACCATCCAGTGGATACTTCATTCCTCCTTAGAATAGGGAACAAAATACCCATGGAAGAAGTTACAGAGACAAAGTTTGAAGCTAAGACGAAAGGATGGACCATCCAGAGACTACCCCACCCGGGGATCCATCCTATAATCAGTCACCAAACGCAGACAGTATTGCATATGCCAGTAAGATTTTGCTGAAAGGNCCCTGATATAGCTGTCTCGTGTGANGCTANGCCAGTGCCTGGCAAATACAGAAGTAGATGCTCATAGTCAGCTATTGGATGGAACACNNGGCCCCCAATGGAGGAGCTAGAGAAAGTACCCAAGGAGCTGAAGGGGTCTGCAACCCTATAGGTGGAATGACAATATGAACTAACCAGTACCCCCAGAACTCGTGTCTCTAGCTGCATATGTAGCAGAAGATGGCCTAATTGGCCATCATTGGGAAGAGAGGCCCCTTGGTCTTGCAAACTTTATATGCCCCAGTATAGGGGAATGCCAGGGCCAAGAAGTGGGAGTGGGTGGGTAGGGGAGCAGGGCTGGGGGATAGGGAACTTTCGGGATAGCATTTGAAATGTAAATGTAGAAAATATCTAATAAAAACTGAAAACAAACAAACAAAAAAGAAGGTGGGGTCTAGCAGAAGGAAGTTACATCAATGGGGGCATGGTCATGGAGGGGACATTCTTGATGCTGGCCTCGCTCTGTATTCTTTGCTTCTCAGATGCCATGAGGTAAGCAATCCTCCTCCATCACCTTCTCTTACCGTGTGCTCCCTTAGCACAGCCAACACAATAAGGCTGAGTGACCAGGGGCTCCAACATGGGCCACAATCTTTCCCGCCTAGGTTCACTATCTCAAACATTTTATCACAGCAGTGAAGAGCTGACTAACAGAGTTCAGTCCAGCGTCTGGGCTGAAAGACTTTAAAGATAACAAAGTTGAAGCCGTTTGAATGCTTTCACAATATAATGGTTCAGACAGGGTCTGATGTGGTCCACAGTCACCAGCACAGGGCTATACAAGTCCCCATGAGGCGAGGATGCTTCCTTCCCTCTCTTGTGAAGAGCCCCAGAAATGTCCGTCTGTTTTCAAGGCACTGTGATGGTCTGCACTGGTTACAGCTGCTTCGTCTAGGACCATGGAGTCTGGGGAATAAACCTCATGAGAGATCATTCCATGTAAGCACACATTCAGGACATGGTGAAGAAAGATGGCTTCTCCCATAACTCAGACCTTCTGAGAAGGCAACTTAGAGGTATAGAGATGCAGAGGCAAGGTTCTAAGGAAGGCCAGACTTGGAGCATCCTTGCTAAGAAATAAGCTTATTTGATGTAGGATCACATACCACCAATGGCACAGCTAGCCCTGTGGGTTTGTTGAAACCTAAGACCCTGAGGGACCAGATGATGCGTAGGAAGGATATGAGGGCTCGATCCTGCCAACGCTTCGTCTGTGCACTAAAGGCAGCAAAGCTAAGGCTGATGCCGAGCCCCGGGCTCCATGGTGCCCAGGCATTAGTAAAGTCTTCCCCGTCGTTGCTTTGGATCAGCTGGGGTTTCCTTAGTAATCTCCGAGTTTGTGCAAGTAAAGGGCTCGAAAGCGGGGATGGAAGACGATTGGAGGGGACGGGAGGGAGATATGTGTGAGCAGGGGACGACAGCTTTATAAATATTTCCTTGCAAAATGGACCTTTGAATTCTCGTCTTAAAAACTCTGCCACTCCAGCAAAAGGGAGTTCTGTCCTTTGATAAAGCATAACAGAAGGAATACCTGGTGGAAGTAAAATGCTGTTATAGTCAGTTTGCTGAGCCTCATCCTCCATCAAAACTGTACTAAGATCCGCTTGATAAGCCTTGTCTCAAGCTCAGCAAGTTAAAATTGAAAAACAGAGGCAGTGCTTCTTGTATAGAATTCTTTTCTTTCTACCTGGTTTATGTTGCCCGGGGCTTCTCCTACCTGACAGTCTCTCCCCTCCTGACAGCTTCTCCCCACCTGACAACCTCTCCCCACCTGACAGTCTCTCCCCACCTGACAGCCTCTCCCCACCTGACAGCCTCTCCCCCTCCTGACAGCTTCTC
>NC_034597.1:50926039-50971078 GCF_900095145.1 Mus pahari | reverse complement strand
CCTGACAGCCTCTCCCCCTCCTGACAGCTTCTCTCCACCTGACAGCCTAACCCGCCTGACAGCCTCTCCCCACCTGACAGCCTCTCCCCTCCTGACAGCCTCTCCCCCTCCTGACAGCTTCTCTCCACCTGACAGCCTACCCCACCTGACAACCTCTCCCCTCCTGACAGCTTCTCCCCACCTGACAGCCTCTCCCCACCTGACAGCTTCTCCCCACATGATAGCCTCTCCCCACCTGACAGCCTCTCCCCTCCTGACAGCCTCTCTCCACCTGACAGCTTCTCTCCACCTGACAGCTTCTCCCCACCTGACAGCCTCTCCCAAACAGACAGCTTCTCTCCACCTGACAGCTTCTCCCCACCTGACAGTCTCTCCTCACCTGACAACCTCTTCCCACCTGATAGCTTCTCCACACTTGACTGACAGTTTCTCCACACCTGATTGACAACCTCCCTGCACCTGACAGCTACTCCTGATCTGACAACTCCTCCTGCCTGACTGACAGCCTTTCCCCACCTGACAACCTGTTCTCACCTGATACCTATGCCCAGCTGAGTGCTCCCCCACCACCTGAGGGCCCATCCCCACCTCAGAGAGCCTTTCCTTTCCTGAGAGCCTCTCACCCTGAAAGCGTCTCCCCATGACAGCCTCTCTTCCTGACAGGTTCTCCCTGCCTGCATCTCTCCTGTATACACTAATCTTTTGTCTAAGTACTGATGACTCCTGTCTCCACTACAGATTCCTGCTTCGTTAGAGCAGGGATTTTTTTTCTCTTTTCCCCTTTGTTCTGTGGCCCACTCCAGCCTTGAGGGTACAGGCCAAGCCAGCATCCATCTCATGACACCTGCTGAAGCTGTGGTAAGAATGAGGGTGGTTGTCACATGGGCAGTGACATCATGAATGGTGCCAGAGTCACCCTCACTCTCCTTTATAGTTTTTCCTCTTCAGGATTCTTGCTCTTCCATCCCAGTCCTCCTATTCTAGGAAGCTGCCATCCATTGTCAGGAAAGAAGAAAAGCCTCTGGTGTCTGAGTTCACATATTCTAAATGATAGCTGGATACTAGAAGGAGAAAATGAAACACAGACCAAATATTGGGCAAATGCTTTTTATTTTTCAAACACATTCCTTATTCTTTCTTATTCTCATGTCACTTATTGAGAGGACATTGGCTTTGTCTGTAACTGCTGCACTGTCTGTCTCTACTACTCTGTGCATGCATGGTATTGGAGTCAGTGATCCAGGATGGGCAGGAGGAGCAAGCTGGAGCCAACACCCAGATCTCCAGGTTTGGGTGAAATTGGTGTCTGATAATCAGCGGGCACAATATGAAATGGAAAAGTTGTAATCTCTGAATGACTACGCAAGGCATTTATGTAATAGTAGCTTGAATAGATTTATTCATATGCATGTACCATATAATTCACAGAGTTGGAGTATATGACTGAGTCATATTTACTCTGTTCATAGACCTGATTAGCTATCAATGCTATCCATTTAGAATATGTTAAAAACAGAGAGAGAGAGAGAGAGAGAGAGAGAGAGAGAGAGAGAGAGAGAGAGAGAACGTGAGGAGGGCAGAGGACAACCTGAAGGAGTTGACTCCCTCCTTCCACCATGGGCGTCTCCAGGATCAAACTCCAGTTGTCAGATGTATCATGGTGGTAAGCTCCTCTACCCACTGGGTCATCTCACTGGTCCTGTATTAGAACATTTTCCTGTCACCTTGTCCCCAAAAGAAACCAGGACCCATTTCTCATGCCAAATTCCACTCCCTGTTGCTCCTGGGCCCTGGGTAACTGCTGATGAACTTGGTCTCTGGAGATTTGCCTGTTTGGGGTGATACATAAAACTGGGACTGTGCATGGTCTGTGTGATTGACCGAGCCACATTGTCATGCTTCATTGTGTTGCAGGAGCCACTGCATGGCTTTTTGACATCCTGTGTGCGCACTTAGCACCAATGAGTGTTGGTGTTGTGCTTACTGTGGGCATTTATGAATTGCTGTTCTAATGTCCACAATCCGTCTTGTGTGGACCAATGTTTTCAATTCGGTGGTGCACCCAGGAGCTGAGTAGCTGGGCCTTATGGTGATCTTATGTTTAACCACTGGAGCATTGATCAAACTGCTTTTCTACTGAAATGGACTATTTTGCATTATCAGCTATTTGGGGGGCTCCAGTTTGACCAGGTCCTTCCCCAAACCTCATATCTTTGTATTGTAACCATCCTAGCAAGTACAAAGGATGATTTCATTGTGACTTACATGCATGTTTCTCTAAAAATGAATGTTCAATGACTTAATGTGTTTATGAATCATTTGTATATTGCTCTTGAGAAATACGTAGTCGGACTTTTTTTTGCCTGCTTTTAAATATCCTTTAAAAACCACAACTGGGTTATTAAGTGTTCTTTATTCAGACTAGATGCCATATCTTATCAAATATGTGACTTTAAAATATTTTCTCCCTTTCAGTTGGTTGTCTTGTCAGTTTTTTGTTTTTACAAAATCACATGTACCTGGGCTCAAGCTTGCTATGTTGCCAAAGATGACCTTTAACCCTTCACTCTCCTGCCTCCATGTTGAAACACTGGGACTTCCAGTCTGGGCCACCATGCCCAGCTTCTCACTTCTGTATGACGTAATTTGTTTCATAGAAGGTTTTTGGCTTTTTTTTTTCAGCTTCATTTTGATGAATCTCAATTTATTTCCCTTTCTTGTTTATATTTACATCATACCCAATAAATTGTTGCTGGAACTAAGGTCATGACAGTTTCCTCTATGCTCTCTGCTAAGAAGTTTCCAGTTTGGCTATTCCATGTGAGTATTGGATCCACTTTGAATCCTTCTTTATGCACGGTGAGGGGTGAGACTGCAGCCCCACAATCTTCCATGGAAATGTTCACTACCGTGTGTTGCAGAAAGTGGTCTCTCGTTTCTGAATGGTCTTAAGCTTGGTATACTTTATATTTTTTCTTTTATAACTGAGGTAATATGATTATTTCTCCATTCTCTTTCCTCTCTCCAACCCCTCCCTGCTCACTCCATTTTCAAATTCATGGTCTCGTTTTCCGCTGTTACTACACATATTTGTGTATGTGCACTTACATAGTATGTTTCGAAATACAACCTGCTCAGCGTACCGTTACTTATAAATATGTGTGCAGGGCTCACCAGTGAGTATTGGGTAATCAGTTCCTGTGCTCCTCCCAGGGGAAGATGCTCTCTCTCCTCAGCATTCCTTAGTTGCCTGGAGTTCTTTGTGCAGGGTTGAGACCTTCTTGTCTTTCCCTCGTCCACTTCAGCATGTCGATGGGGGTCCTTGTTCAGTTCATGTTTAGGCAGCCATGTTGGTGAGACTCTGTGGGCTGTAGCCTCCGACATTCCTGGGAGACACAGGAAACTCTCTGATCTGGTCCATCTGGCTCTTACACTCTTTCTGCCTCCTCTTCCACATATCCCTGAGCTGTGGGTGTTACAGGGTGTTGTTCCTATATTCACTGGAACTGAGCTCTATGATGCTGCGTTTTTGTTGGTTGCGGTGTTCCGTGATGGTTCCCATCTATCCCCCAAAGTAGTTTCCTTGTTGAAGGGTGAGGATACACATGAGGCCCATATAAGGACAAATACTTAGAGTGTGGTTAGGGATTGTGCTGGGTTAGTAAAGTGCTGGTTGTAGGTTCTCCAGTACCGGATGTGTTTTTCCTCTTGTTGAGCCAGTCTTACATCCAATTAGACAGATGTTGGTTACCACCGAGGTATGCGCCACTACCGCACCCTTAAGGTTATTGTGCTATGGCAGTCCTTGATGTGGGTCATAGGCATCACAGCTGGGTAGGACTGCTGATTGGTTCCTTCCTTTGGAAGCATGCATGATGACTTCTGGTACCATGAAAGCTAGTCTGTAAGGGAAGGAGCATTCATCAATAGGGACTTACCTTCTCAATAGGAATAGCCTATTAATTTTGAAAGTCTGTTGTATAACCCTCACCAAAAACTCAAAAGAGGGCTTTCCATGCCTTGATGTCCTGTGTTTCTTGTTGCTGTCATCGTTGTTGTTGTTGTTGTTGTTGTTGAGTGGTCTTTGGGTCTTTGGAGGAAGCATTATTACCCCAGAATATTTTATTTAAACAATATATGAATATTTATACACAAATGTACGTGTTTTTCTTTTTCTTAATAGTATGATTTCTTGTGACTTTTTCAGACATCCTACTGTTAACCTAACCTTCCTGCTCCCCCTTCTGTATTTATCTCTTCTCTTCTCCCTAATCAGGGACCCTCCTCCTTTTTCCCATTCTCCTGACCAAATGACTGGTACCTGCTACTCCTCTCTCTAGGGATCGCCCATGGCCCTACCTCATGTATGCTCCCTTTTGATTTTCCTGGTTGCCAGGCTATGTACACTCCCACCTGAAGATCTGGAGTTGGGAGCTCTAATGAGCAAGAACATGAGGTTTATCTTTCTGGGGCTGGGTTTCCTCCCTCTTCGTCAGATTTGATGCTGCTGTGATCAAACACCATAAATAAAAGGAATTTGTGAAGAAGGGGTTTCTTTGGCTTATACTTCCACATCACTGCTCATCATAGAAGGAAGTCAGGACAGGAACTCACCCAGGGCCAAAACCTGGAGGCAGGAGCTGATGGAGGAGTGCTGCTTATAAGTTTGTTCCCCTTGGCTTGCTCAGCTCGCTTGCTTATAGAACCTAAGACCATCTGCCCAGGAATGACCCCACCCACAATTGGCTGGGCCCTCCCCATCAATCACTAATTAAGAAAATGCCCTACAGCCTGATCTTATGGAGGTAGTTGCTTAATTGAAGTTCCCTCCTCTCAAATGACTTCAGCTTGTGTCAAGATGACATACAACTATCCAGAACACTCTTCCATTTGCTCTAGCTGTAAAGAAAATGAAACCATGAGCTTTGCAAGCAGATGGATGGAAGTTTCTAAAAGCTCACTCTGAACTGCAATGTGGGGAGGGCTTAAAGAAGGTGGGAGCAGAGGAGGAGTATTCATGTGACAAACATCCATGTAGTGACTATTGTAATAGACACGGGAACCGTGGTAATGAGCCAAAGCCTCATGGGGTTTTAGCAAACCCAAGAGGAAAGCAGAAAAAAAAAATATAGTGAGGCGATTTGTGAATGGAGAAAGCAATAAATGGCGTGGCTATTAAATATGGATAGCATGAAATGCTCATTTATTCTCCAGTTACAGAGTGTCTCAACATCTGGGTTGAAAGCCCCAAATCACTCTCATACACACACACACACACACACACACACACACACACACACACACACACCATGGGCATCATGCAGTTGGGTAATTCATCTCTTCTGGAAGGAAGGGCCCAAATCCTGTAGCCAGATGCACGCTATTGCCATTTGGGATGCTGTGACATCACCAGGGAGCAGCAGGCTGACAGAACACTGTACTTAGGGCATGGTGGCTTGGGTCAAAGTGGTGTCATGGCAGGTGCTCTGCTGTCACAGGAAAAGTGAGGTGAGAAAGAGGAGCTGGCAAGAGTGGCCTCGGGGACGGTTCAGGATCTGATGGGAACACTAGTAGAGTCCTGAGGAAGAGCTAGGCTTTCTACTGAGCTCTGTTTAGGCATTATTTTATGTGACACTCAGGAAATGACACAGACCTCCAAACTGAGGCTACCACCTTCATCAGCCAGATCCTCCGCTTAGGGGGGTAAGTCACTCACACTAGGCCCTGAGGCTGAAACACTTGATACACAAGGGTGTCTTTTACCAATACTCTCCTTTTACTTCATTAGTTGTTTGCAAGCAGCAAATAAAACACGTATAGCAGTTCCATCAGACATCCAATAATGAAAACCTGGAGGGAAAACTCAGATAAAACAAAACCACTGTGCCCCATACCCTCAGACCACGCACTGTCTTTCAGCAGCTGTGTGTCCCTTCCGAGGGGGGTCAGCCCTAACCTGATTGTGGCTGGTATCTGTCTTGTAGAATATGCCAGACATCTGGTTTCTCAAGGCGTGGCACATGCGTAGAGCACAGAGGTGGATTTAAGAATGGAGGTGAAGCCTGCTTGCTATTGACGTTATAATTTTTTTCCTCTGAGCACCCATTTCATTAGTTAAAGGTCCAGGCTAAGGAGGAAAATGAAGCGACAGTTACACATAAGTAGTCAAGGATTGGGTGAATTAATGACAGGAGGGCTTTGGCCTGTGTGTGTCTGTCTGTCTGTCAGTCTGTCTCTGTATATGTGTTCTAGAATTATGTCATGTGTACCTCAGAACCTGTTCTCTTCCTGACTATATTGGGTGATCACTGGATTATAACATATGTAGTGGGTTTCAGATCAGCACAATGTGTTAAGAAAGTGGGGTCAAGATTAACCTTTTGCCGTAAGGGAGAGCAGATATTTCAAAACTTGGTCTTTGCATATCTTTCTTGAGTTGAAACATGTCTTGAATTGTAAAGTCTATGGGAAAACTTCTTAATATCTCTGGACCTCTGATACAGGAAGATATAAATGAGTATACCTATGCATATGTGGGTTTTCCAGTTATTATTCAGTTTTTGAGCTTTTGCCCTCATTTTTAGCCCTGGTATCCTGACCCTCACAGCCTGACCGGTGCACCATGGCTTTGAGCGTGAGTAATGGCAGACACACACACTGAGAGCCCATTTGCTCTTGCCTTGCCACTATACTACAGTCTAAATAATTAATAATTCATATTTTTGTTTGCTTGCTTGACTTTGTGGTGTTTTGTTCTGATGAGCTGTAAGAGTTAATGCTACCCTGAGAAGAAAACCAAAGGCTGTGGAGAAGCCAGCAGCAACTGGGGGACATCCGCCTAAGACACCTCTGGAGACCCACTGTGCATCCAAGGAAGGAGGACAGGGCTTTGGTGACTCTTTAGCCAAGAACAATAAAGATTAAATCACCAGTGAATTGTTTTAAATTGCACTTTTAAACTTTTATTTAAAAGAGAAGATTTATACATGTAGCGTCTTTTACTGAGTGACAGTGAGACTGTCTGTTCTAATTAGCTCCTGGCGTTGCTAAGAACTGAACAGATGGTCATCTGACACAGAGACAAACGGACATGGCATGAGGTAGCATGGCAGAGGGAGTGAGAGGGAGAAGAGCTCTCTCAGTTCATATGACACAGCATTCCTGCAGGCGTGTGGACATGTGGGACACGAGCATCTCTGGTCTCAGTGGGCCTTTGCCTGGGTCTTGTTTGAATTAGGGTTACAGCAAGGAGCACTTTGGTGGTTTGGGGATGCAGTGTCTCATGGGATTCCTTGGTGGACCACTGAGATCCCATTCCCAAACCAGTAGGCTTTCCTTTTGGAATATCTTCCCGCTTCATTTCTTCAAGGCTGACATAGTCCAAGCCTGACTGCAGGGTCAGCCTGCGCCCTCCCTTAGGGACTGACCAGATGGAGCAGTTGACTCCCACAAGGAAAATCAGACTCCTGGTCCCTTGGGCATGCTGGGCTCTCTCAAACCCAGAGAGCAGCTTTCCTGAGGTGATTGCAGCTGTGCATCCTCTCTGTGGGGCAGTTAGTGAGAAGGGTACTTTGAATTGTAAACTTCTACAAACCCTGTGTAGTGGCCTTCATGAACTCAAACTTCATGGACCTCCTACTAAGTGCTTACAAACTAATGGGTGGGTATATATGCTATGTGAAATTTCCTGAAGAGATAAGCAAACATCGCTTCACCTCAGACTGGGTGCCGAAAACAGGTCAAGGACATGATTCCAACTCAAAGGGTGAGCAAGGGTTTAATGCAAGTTGCTACAGGAGCAGGGGCAACTTACCAGGGGCTATACCACTGAAGATGTTCTCAGAGAGGGGCAAGGCTTTTGGGCACTGGGGTGTGTGTGTGTGTGTGTGTGTGTGTGTCCTTTCAGGAGTGGCTAATCCCCGGGGAGGGGAGGGGCCTCATGAGCCTCGACCTACCTCCATGACAGATGATTAAAAAGCAGAATCTTCTTCACACCTCACATGGTTATCCTGGCTTCTGAGCGTTCAAGAGATAGTCGGCTTCACTAGTGTAGGATTTGGACACCAACTAGAGCCCTAGGGGCCTCAGGTCTCCACCACTCAGTGCCCTACTGCACAGGGTTTACGAATCAAACTCAGATCTACATGTTTGTAAGGCAAGAGTTTTACCAGTGCTCCTTGATTACTGATGAGTGTTACAGCCTTCTGCAAGCTCTGTGTAGTGGCCTTCATGAACTCAAACTTCATGGGCCTCCTACTAAGTGCTTACAAAAATCTCGTGCTTTGGCTCCAGGCTGATCCAAATACTAGAACTGGAGGCTGAGGTCCTGGTTCTGAACAGTCCAAGCCATGAGTGTCTTTAAAAAAAAATAATAACTTTATTGAGATACAATATGCCAAGCATCCAGCCATTTAGGTGTATAATTCAGTGTTTCATAATCCACTCAAAGATATATACACTCTCATCTCAAATCAGTTCTACAGCGATTTCATCACCTTGAAAAGAAACCCTGTGGTACTTTTGTGGCCACAGCCCTAAGCAGCTACTTACCTACTTCTGTCTCTCTAAGATGCACCAATTTTCAGCTTCCTGTGCAAAGAGAATCCTATAGCCGATGGCATTTTTCATCTGGCATCTTCTCGGTGCCTCGTTACCTCTTGGGGTGGATAATCCTCTGTTGCATGGACATGGTATATTTGCTTATCCGTTTGTCGCTGTTGGACAATGGATGATTCCCATCTTTTCTTCCATGGACATGTGTCAGCAAGTTTGTTCGTGAATGTGTTTTCATTTCTGCCGGGTGTGGGCCCAGCAGTGGGTTGCACTGCCAAGCTGGTCCTGCATCCACGGTCCCCTTTCCCTCCAACAGTGTTCAGGGTTCTAATTTCCTCAAGTTGTCACGTGACATTTTATTATAATGTGATATATCCTGTGACTTAGTTAATGGCCATGATGCTAGATGCACAGTTGGCATCTCACTGAGGGAGACGTGGCTCTGAACCCTGCAGCAATGTTCCCTGCTAACAAATGGTCCTTGGTTGAGTTTATTCTTCCTCCGCATGGCTTTAGCTCATCCCTTTTTTACTGGGGACTCTGTAACTAGGCTGTACCCTCAGAGACTCACCAATTCTAGTTCTCCCTGACTAAGGCCCTTGGGAGGTTCCCAGTCTCCCAAATGGTATCTACATGGGAGAGGTACAGGACTGCACGACTGACTTCAGCCTGTTTTCAGTTTTCCCTCAGACACTGATGGATGTGTATGCGCATCCCCGGTGTACATGTGATTTGACACGTCTGACCTTCCTTCCTGCAGGTCTTTTACATAGTGGCTCTCTGCCAGCTGGAAAAGACTTCTCTCAGACTACTACTATAGCTCACATGAGTATGTGGACATGAGGCATTGTTTTGCATTGGTTAAGACTGTTGTTTGTACATACAAGAATGCATGGGGCATGGGAGCCACAATAAAATATCTTTCCAGTCTCTGAGCAAGGAACCTTTCCTTTTTGAGGCTCTGCGAAACTGAGCTTGCATCCCCATTCTATGCCAGTTAGCCAATCCCACTGTTTTTATTTTTTGTAATAAATATTTTATTACAATTATTTGTTTACTTAGTGTGGTGTGTGTTCATGCACACGTGCACAAGCCACAGCACTTAGTGCGGTGTGTGTTCGTGCACACGTGCACAAGCCACAGCACTTAGTGCGGTGTGTGTTCGTGCACACGTGTACAAGCCACAGCATGCATTTGGAGGGCAGAGTAAAACTTTTTGGAAGTCCATGCTCTCCTTCCACCATGCAGGACCTTGGGATCGAACTCAGGTCATCAGACTTGGTTGCAAGCATCTTTAACCCTCCTTGCCCCCCAAGCCCTCTCCCCAGCCCCTTCTTCATATTTTTTTTTACCCTATGACTCATATTACTGTCTACTTCCTATGTAATCAAATGCATATAGATGGAATTGTATTGATTTCTTCAGAATGGTTTTTGTCACTGAAGGTTGCTTATGTTTAATCCATGTTAACTTATGTAAGTGCAGTATATTTGTTTTCACTGCTGTATGTATAATATTCCATTGTATGAATACTACCATAACTTATTATTATTCTCCTGTCAATAGATATTTGGCTTGTTACCAGACTTGGGCTTTTTCATGCAATGACTACAAAACTAGCATAAGTCCCCTTGTGCAAATATTTTTACAGTGTATAATGTATGGGAGTAGAATTGTTTGATAGTGTAGAATATACTTGTTTAACTCCACTAAATAATGCAAACGTATGTCCTTGAGTGAGTTTGTAAAAGATATTTAGGTGTAAATTCTTGCCGAGGTCACTTTTAGGGTTTGTCTAGACTGGACTATGACATGGTATCTCCAGTTCTAATTTTATATCCCTCCCATTGCTAATAAGATGACAGTTTTTAGCATTGACAATGTGCTATTGTCTTAGTATCTCTGATTCTTCTATAGGAATTGAACACAGGTTTCTTCTAATTACCATGTGACCATAGCTTCTTTTTCCCATCTTTTCCTTTGAGATTTTCTGCATTCTTATAAAACGTCATTTAGGTAGAGTTTGTTTGTCCTCAGAAGATCTGTGTAGCTAGAGAAATCTGCCCATTTGTGCAGTGGCTGTGCCCGTTGCTGATGTCGGAGTGGACAGGGGAGGAGGAGAGATAGGAGTTTGTAGCTGTGGTGATGAGCAGCTTTCTAATATGCACCAGGATTCCTACCTTCTGCATAATCACCAATGATATTATAGGCTTACTTATATCACTAGGTTCTGTTACATGGTACTATTGACCTTCAAAAATGGAGAGTAGCTGAGTGGACTTAAGTCTGGGCATGGGGTGTGTGTGTGTGGGGGGGGATGTAACTTCGTGGTAAACCCCATGCTCAGCATGTACAAGTCTCTGGATCCTCTCCCTGCTACCACAAAAGCAACCTATGGGTCAACCCAGCCTATGTTGAAAGAACATAGGTTTCTCAAGTGAAGAGGATTTAATGGGGCGTTGTTTATTTGAAGAAGGAGCAGGTTGTACAACCGAGAGAAGCAGGCAGCCTCTGGGAACCTGGAGTGGTCCGAGCGGCTTCTGGTATGATCATGGGGATCTCAGCTCCATAGCTGTGTGGATGTAAATTCCACCACAGCAGTGGAAGTTTCAAAGATGACCTAGATAAGAACTCAGCCTGGCCAATCCCTAGATGTTAACCCCTGGCAGCCATAACGATGAGACCTACCATGTTGGAGTATAAAATTGCGTGTTTTTAGATGTTTGTCAGCCTCCCAAATATGAAACTGGGATTTTCCAGTTCTAATTTTATATTTTCCTAATCGCTAATGAGATGACAGGAATCCTGCCGGTATCATAGATACCCCATACCATGCTGATAAATTCATCTCTCGTCTCTCCGCCTCTCTGTCTACGCCAACCAACAGTCACCACACACTTTACAAACGTGTAAAGCTACTGATAAATAGATGCTGTTGTTATATAGCCATGAAGAATGAGTTCAATGAATACAGTCAGGTGCTGTGGAGAAGGTCTTGCGACAATATTTGAACCATTTCAGAAGATAGCTAACATAAGTATTTAGCATTCAGGAGACAGCTCTAGCCTGGGGACAGATTCGCAGTAGCTGTTCTGGGTAGGTAAGTTTTGAATATATGACCTGAAGATGAGTGGAGCAGATGGAAGGTGAGCACAGAGCCTGGAGCAGTACCGTCTGGTGTTAGAGAGCCAAGGCCGGAGGAAATGGAAGTCAGGGCAATCTATGCTATCAAATCTGTGGGTTTCTGTTCTGTACGAACTGCTTTCTAAAAGACCGTCACCTGGTCTCCCCTGATGTTTCTCGGTTTCACAAGCTGACTCTTGCATAGGGTTTCACAGCACATACCTCTAACCCTTGGGCTGTTCTCTGAGATTGGGAAGACAAATAAGTAGTGGTTATGTTGGAGTCCCCTTCAGCAGGTATATCTTGTGTTAGGAACAAAACAATGAATGAAAACCATGTCCGTGTCTTCAAGGTATCATAGGACCATTGGCACATGTTGAGTCCCTGAAGTATCTGGAGGACAGTCTCTGGGGGACAATAAGTATGAAGTCCAGGTTCACTTCATTTTATGTGAGTGCAGGATACTATTAACTTTCCTTGCTTCTAGTTATCATAAACTAACAAACATTACCAGAATAAGCAAGAGATAGAAGGACGTATGTGCCATACCATGTCCGGGGCAATAGACAGTAAATGTCGCATGCAGTCACCATATACAAGCTCTCTGAAGAAACTAAGATAAAAAGCTAGCCACTTCATTACTGCCATCTCCGAAGGCCATGCCAGTCTTAAGGAGGCTCCCTCATCAGCCAACCAAATGCACTAAAAGACTTTCCCTTAAGTCAACTGTTCAGTTTTCTACTTCCTGTTCCCATGGTCATATATCTGGGAAGTCTTGCCAAAAGTCTTAGCTCAACAGTTGGAATGAGCCTAGAAGTTTTCCATGAACTCTGAGATCAGGGTTTCCAATGGTGATGTTGTCTATGGTGACGTATTGATGTATAAGTCCCCTTCAGACCCTGGGGTCACTTTGTTCTGCCCTCACCTTTCTGAAGCGAGGATTCCCCCAACTGGAAGGACAAACACGAGAGACTGCTCCCACCCCTCACCAGGATGCTGGCACTGTGGGAAGGGAACAGGGGTCATCTTGGACATATGGTCATTTATACTTTGGGGGTGAAGTTGTCTGTCTGGTTAAATTCCAGGTCACCAAGAGTGATTCTTACACAGGTGTAGCTTAGGAAGCTGGTGGCTGCCTTTACCTGATACCAATGGCGAGTTACTCTAGCTGGCACTGGGGGTTAATGAGTGTGAAGGGAAATGAGCAGCCTTGGAACAGGAATGCTGAGGCAGTGGCGTCTCTCACCTCACATGCCCTCTTTTGTGGTAAAATCCCTTCCAGGCACACATAGGACAGCATTTAGTGTTCACCTAGACCAGCTCCGATTATATCCCTATCTCAAGATCCAGAAGATCTCAAGATCGTGGAAATTTCCTTTTTGATTTTTAAGATAAAATTAACAGTATCCAGGGATTCGGGTGTGAACAAGCTTAGGGTTGTTGCTTAGCCCACCATGGTTGTCTTGAAAAGGGTCCTTCTCATTGGAGCTTAGGCCTCAGAGAAAAGCACATCTGTGTCAGTTAACCCCAGGATGGTAAGACGTATAAACTAGGAAATCTGACATGTATTTAAGCTTGACTGTGTAACACTCTTCCTCCCATAATGCTAAGAAGTATTACTTGGGGTATTCAAATGCTACGAAAAGAAGTCTGTGCCTCTATTGGTGTTTTGCAAAACAGCAAAAACATGATAGCTCTCAAAATGCTGTAGGCAACCAGAGAAGTGATTGTGGCATTATGACGTTTGTATTCCCTCTTCTCAAAACCAAAGGAGCCCCATGTGACAGATCGATATTTGCATTTCTCAAAACCAAATCTTGACACTCCTGGACAACATGATGTACACCCACATGCCCAAGAGAACCTGCATCCCAGATGACAAGGAATGCTCATGGCTATATTCAGCCATTACCCAAATAAACTTCCTCAGAGGGACGTTTTCCAACCCAAGCTACAGACTAGTAATAAAACACAAACTAGAAGTGTCCTTCAGCAACAAAAACACACGGGCTGTTTTTCTATATAATATTTCACATTAAATGTAACTGTAGATTAACTTTTATAGAGAAAATATTTATTCAGGCCAGATCTGCTTAAATCCTTTCATTTCCTCCAGCATGAGGAGCCACTGGGAATATAGTTCCCTTTGTAATTTCCTACCCATTTGCCCCAGTTATGGACAGGACATTAACTCTGCAAAACTTACACATGGGAAACTACCCTAGATGGAAATCTGTAACTGGCCAGAAGCCTGGCTTTGGAGAGGAAGCCCCAGCCTGGTTCTGACTTTGCGGCTAGCCCCAGGGTCACGGGGTCTTGGTCACCTGCCTGAGTGTTCTGTACTTCTGAGTTTTCACAGTTCAAGAGGGGGCAGCAAGCAGGATCATATCACCTGCAGGCTTCCTTCCTGCGCACACTGCTCGCCGGGCTCATCTTTCAAAGAGTCACACACACTGTGCCCCCATCTAGTTAAAACAAAAGCCTGTTTTTATAATCTCTATCAAATGTCAAGAACTCAGAATAAATTTAACAATGCCTAAATTCCCAGTGTGAAGCTCAGAAGCAATAAAGGCTCGCAAGTGAAGCACACCTGGCGTTGAGTCCTGCCTCCACCACTCACCAGCTGCTGAGGAAGTTGCTAGGATCACATTTTCTGTGGATACCCCATGGATGTGTTGCTCATGAACGTGCAGGGAGCACCATGCATGGCTAATAGTGTCACCTGCTTTAAAAGTGGAGATGAAAGTGTCCCGTCTGCTTTTTGTCTATACTGAGGCCCCATCTTCAGTCAAGCCAGGAATAAAGTTTGTATTGTTTTCTGGATGATGGGTGGTGTGTGATCCATGAGATGGACAGAGGATCTCTGCCTTGGGAGAGACTGGCACTTTAGGCAGTAGCACACTGTCTCACTAGCAGATAATTCAGGGAAGATATTCAGGCACTCTGCTATGTGCCTATATCACACAGTTGCAAGGGCCAACAGGACCAGCCTGTGTCCTCCACCGAGTACTGTTTCCACAAGTGTAGGCTTCTCAGAGACATCCCCTACTGAGTGCATCGTGGGAATTTGGAATCTGCACATAGAGATGCATAAGGAAAAGTGGAACTTGAATTGGTAGACTTGTTTCCGCAATCGTGCTTCTTGGAAAACAGCGGCTTTTCACACTAATTCTGAAGATCCTGCCTGTTTTGGGGAGGGGATGGGGCTGAGTGGGAGCTGCAGATAACTTCCTCTCGGGCCCTAGTAGATGGGGAATCTTTCACAAAACATGAGTTCACCATGTCTCACTGTTGTATTGACAGGCTCAGGGTTGGTCTTGAAGATACTTCCCCCTGTTCTTGGGTAGGGCTTCCCTTGGTGTCTGGAGTTACCTTCTTTGGATAATCTTTTAAATTGTACACCTTGTACTCTCTCTGAATTTCCTCTTTCCGCTCTAGGACAACAAGCCTTACAACGTAGTATCACAAGAGCCTCATCCTGGTTTCCAAGACTCTCTCTCACCCTTCTGTTCCCCCAGTCACCCTGTCCTACAGAAAACTGCTGTGTGTTGAATGTCCTCAGGGTTTCCAGGCCCTGTGTTAGGGGCTTTTACATTTCACCCTAATTAGTGTTTTTCATGGCAGGCTTGATGTCCCCATTTAACTGGGTTTTAAAGAAGTTGGGTCATTTATCTCCCTGTCACATTTAGGAATTGTTTAGTGGAGACCTCAGTCTGACATTAGTGATGACACCGAGTATTTAAATTCTGGTGACATTTTCATCCTTCCCTGGGTCAAATGTTATTAGGTAATAATGTAGTGATGCTCCCCTAACCAGACCTCGTGAAGTCAGGCCTGTCTTATACCTCTTGGCTGGTTTACTTTGGTTCCTGTTTCCTCTTTCCTTGGGATTTACTAAGCTGGAGGGAGAAGCTAGAAGGGAAAGTGAAACAGAAAAATCTGCTCCCAGCTTAGGCCCTCATCCCTTCTAGGACTGTATGACATTGCTACGTACAGTGGGAAGGCAAGGGAAATAATTTGGACGCTGTGGTACATGTCAAAGCAGATTTTCCATGCATAAATAAATACATACACTTGTATGGTGGTTTGAATAGGTATGGCCCCCATCGACTCGTGTGTTTGAATGCTTGGCCCATAGGGAGTGGCAGTATTAGGAAGTATGGCCCTATTGGAGTAGGTATGGTCTTGTTGGAGGGAATAGAGGTGGTCTTTGAGGTCAATATGTTCAAGTTCTGCCCACTGTGGAATATGGATCCAGATGTAAGACTCTTGGCTCTTCCAGCGCCATGTCTGCTTGTACACTTCCATGCTTCCCGTCATGACAATAATGGACTAAACCTCTGAAACTGTAAGCCAATCCCAATTAAATGTTCCTTATAAGAGTTGCTATGCTAAAGCATCTCTTCACAGTAATGGCACCCTAACTAACATAGGAGTGGCTATCAGGGGTTGGGATATTGCTGTGATAGGCCTCACCATGCTTTTGTTTGGACGGATGTAGATTTGGGGACTTTAGAGGGAATTCGGATAAGAATTCAAGCTGCGGTAACTCAACTGGGCTCTTGTGCCTGCAACCTTCCTGTCATCTTTCCAAACCCCTTTGACCAAAATGCTATATATTTAGGGGAAGTGCTTTCTATTCTTGAATTTGTTTTTCCTGGATAAAGGGCTGAGTCTGTGAGTGCTGACATAAGACACCTAGAGTCACCCAGGTGGTTGGTAGAACATGTCTGTTGCTATAATCAAATGCACAGAATATAGAATGTAACACTGTCTTTGGTTTGAGAAACAAACCAGAGGGAGCCAGGTGTGCTGCTGATGTCCTTAATCCCAGTACTCAAGAGGCTGGGGCAGCCTGAGGCTGAGCTACATAGCGAGACTTGTCTCAAAAGCCCAAGGGCAGAGAATATAGCTTCCTAGCATGTGCAGGGCTCTCAGTTTCACCCCAGCAATAGGAAAGCAAAACAATACACCAGGCTAGATGATAGAAGGCAATCACTGAATACATACACATACACATACAACATGCATGTGCACACACAGAGAGGCACATACACATGGGAGTTGCAGATGGGACTAATGTAAATATATGCCAGTTGGGTCAAGGCACACATCATAACAGTCCATAGCAATGGGCTTGTCCACTTTACTAAGAGCAGAAGTCCACCGAGAACTTGTGAATATGCACATTTTTATTCTAGCCACATTTCAGACTGTGAAGAGTTTAGACTTACATACATGGCAGTGATTGGTTTGAAGATAAGGTGAAACCTGGGAGTGTCCACTGTTGGTCACATGCTCAGTGTGCTGTCACTTACAGCTTTGGTGTCCTTGGTGGTCCCTGGATGAAGTGAGGATGAAGTGTGGTTGAGGAGGAGGTTTTTATTGTAGGTAATAGAGTACAGCCAGGGCCATCTGGAAGAATCCAGAGTGGGGAGAGAAAATAGTACACTGAACATGACCAGTAGACTGAACCAGGATGCAAGAGGGGAGGTAGGGGTGGGGTGTGAGAGAGGAAGAGAAGAGGGAGGGCCAAGGAAAGGGTCCAGGAGAGAGAGCCCAGAGAACAGAGATCCAAACGTGGAGGACCAAGAGAAGGAACCAAGAGAGCCAAGACTGCATGGCCGAAACAGCAGGTTTTCCTGGGAATCAGAAGCTGGGGAAAGGAAATAAAGCCCTTGTGCTGGAGAGGTTGAGGGTAGGGCCTGAGTGAGAAGAGCAGAAGAGCCACAGGTACGGAGGGAGCCTTGGGCCAGCGCGCCTTTTGATTCTGCACCACCATTTGCCATTTGTCCTGAATTTCATTGGGGACCTAACAGCTCTGACTGGACTCTTTCTCTGAGTCGCTGCTTTCCTCTCCAGCTTCTTTCCTTCTTCCACTTGGGCACTTTCCAAAAAAGAAAGCAAGCAAGCAGGCAGGAAGGCAAGCAGGCAGGCAGGCAAGCAAGCAAGCAAGCAAGCAAGCAAAACAAACATACAGGACCCCCAGACAAGCTTTCTCATCAAAGCTCAGGGGCTTAAGCTTTCCCAGCCACCTCATTGTGCTCCTAAGAAGGAGGCCACACTCTCCTAAAAGCTTTGAGTAAAAGTGGAGATTCCAATGATCTTTTCTGGACTGTTAAAGCAACGGTACAGGATGCGTGTGTTCTGCAGGGGAATCTTGGAAATGATACTTAAATTTCAATACTCAGAGTATTACACTGGGACCCACGCTCCTGCTCTCTATAGCCCTACCCACATTGTAAAGCTCCCCTTACCTGAACGATGCCAAAGCCAAGTTCCAGGTGGTGCCAATTCCCCTCCTGAATCACCACCAGGCACTCAAACCAGGACTTTATATGGAAAAAGATCCAGTTTTTGCTTGACACATCACCCTTACCCAGGACTTTAAGAACTGTCCATCTTGGGTTCCATGCATGAATTCTCTGGCCCTGTGCCCTGGGACCAGTGAACCTCACCTGAGAGCTGGACCAATAAATCTGAGCTTCACTGCTGCCAATTTGCTCTGATCTGGTCACTTCAAGTCGCACCCGAGTCTCTCATGGAGAAATAAATGAAATGCACTACTTAAACTGATATTCAGTTCGTTGTCAAGAATGTTCACTTATATAAATAAGTTATTTCTGAGAGTCTGCATTTTACTTGAAGTGTTTCTGGTCAGTTGTGTCCTTTGTAAGTACTGATTCAGCTCCTGAGCTGAGGTTGGAACAGCATAGTATGGTGACTACAGAATGGACCATCAGCCAGCTTGCAAAGAAGGTAAAATTCATATATTCATCTTTAAAGCATACTTTATCCCAGCAAAATAACTAGCCTATTGCTTTAAAAAGAGGCACGGTCTTCCACATTAGTGTTATTTTTGTCCCACGGGTGTGTGAGCAAACCTGGAAAGCATACACATTTGGAAGTTATTGACCATGTTTTAACAGCCAACCCCACCCCACCCCACCCCACCCCAATGTCGAATAATTATGGCTGGCCAGAGTTCCTGTTACATATCAGGGGTGTCATTTCCCACAAAATGAAAAGGCTGACTGCATGGGATCTAAGAACAGTGCACAGTCATGCAACAGTGTTCCATACCCCTATGATGTGGCAGAAACGGAGAGAGCTGTGTGTGTGAGTCATCAGTGCCTAAGAAGGAAGCAATCGGAGTGACAGCAGGCGTTCCAGCAAATGGAGGAGCTCATTTATAGCATAATAAAGAAGGCATGAAGGATTATATTACTCAAAATCCAAACCAGAGCTTTGGACGTCAGGAGATGACCCCTCCCCCAACAGCAAGAGTAATAAATGCTTGTTGTAGAACTGGAAAGCAGTAGAGGAGACAGAAGTCACTGGCGTGTCACCTTTCCTGTCATTCTGTTATGGACACTTGGCAAACACCATCATGCTCATGTATGTCCCCCATTTTGGTGACCTGTGTCATACAGGTTGTGGTTGGCTGAGAGAAGAGTGGGACCCAGGCAATAGGCAGAAGTTACATCCTTCCCACTAGGAACCCCAGCCAGGCTTTAGTCTGTGCCAACTTGGTAGTCACATCTCTCTACTCTGTTCTCCATAAACCTTGTCAACTGTCTCACACTGTATTTGAATCGCTTTCCCAATGACAGTGGTAGATGGCAGATGAAAACACGGAATCATATAATCGATTTTATACGAGGGCCTGGGTAAGAAATCAAAGCAGCCATGACCAGAAGAGGTGTCTTGGTAATTCATCTCATTCCTCAGAAAGAGCCCACATCCTCCTACACTGTGGAAGGACCTCTTGGGAAGGGTGCTGTAAGGCATGCACTGTGCTCTGAGCCTTCGCCTTCTGATGTGAGCATCACGTTCCTTTCGCCTAACTGCAGAACACTTCCTGCAGAGCCTCGGCCCACTCCTTTTGATTTATCTTCATTGGTAAAGGGGAAGAGTGATTGCCTACTCTGCAGAATCACCCTTTCCCAATATAAAATCAAAATCAAATTTATCCTTCCACGTTCTCTTTGTGTTAAGTTCCTTCTCCATCCTTCTCTTTTACCACAGGAACTTTGCTAGGCACAGCACAGAGTGCCTGACGTGCAGTGTGTATTCAGCCACTTTGATCTTTGAAAATTCAGCGTGGGTCGCTAGTTGGTACATAAATAAAGCATCATGTTTCTTCCCCCGTTGTGTCTCCACATCTCTATCCAGTTGAGCACACCAACCTCAGGTCCAGCTGAGAACTGGGCTCTCTGCTGCAGTACTCAAAAAGGCCATCTCTAAGGCCATGAGCAAATGCTTGGGTGGAGTTGTTCCTTCTTCCCTCTCTCTGGTGAGTTACAGTGAGCTGTGAGCTGAAGCTGGCACCCTCGGTGGTGTGGGTTTGTGTCTCCCCCCACTGAAGGGCACTATGTAGTTCACAAGTCATCCACCTGATAGTTGGGACACACTTATGGAAAGGGGTTGATGTACACACAAGCACACCCCCCCCCAAAATATCACCAGATATTTAGCAGGTCCAGGACCTCATTTTGAAGTCTTCAACTTAAGGAATCCCTGTTCAGCTTTACTGGCTAGCTATAGTACCGGATGTCAAGTAACATGCCATTTTGGATACAGCCGAAGAGCTGGGGGCCGTATCTTAGAGGACACTGGTGAACAATTCCACGCTGGAAGTTTTTGTGTTAGAAAAACAACTGATGCAGGAGGAGGATGGATCCCAAGGGAGAAAAGATGGCTGAGAGAGTCAGAGTGGTGGGGCCTTGGAGAGACTTACCAAGGTCAGATAGACTCACTTGATAAATGTCTGGTAAAAGAAGTCACAAATGTCTGTGTCTGGAATGGAGCTGCTGTCCCTAGGTGAGGTTCATGTGACATGAGGACAAGATGTTATTTATAACATTTTCATGTTGATTTGGAGCAGCCTGTGAGCCATGAAGCCAGCCTGATTACCTGGAAGCACAAAGTCAATTGTAACTTAAGAGGCATGTCTTCACCAAGAGCTGGCCAGCTTGTTCTACAAAGGGTTGGTTAATAGATAGTTTGGGCTTCCTATCTGTGCAGCCTCCATTTTTGTTGTTACTGTGGAGAAGTAGCCATGGAAAGTGTGCACAAGTCTGTGTGTCAATAAAACTTTATGAAGTTATTTATAAATATGGACGGTGGACTAGATTTGACCATGGTCTGGATGACTGCCAAAAGACTGGCTGCAGTTTATCATAAAATGGTTGAGCAAATGCCATGTGACTGTGTAAACAGAGATCCAGGAGAACAGGCCCAGCAGTTGTGAATTAACACAGAGTGGTAGGGAGAAAACGGCTTAGTGGGACTAACTTCAGTTTGACAAGGGGCGGAGGGTGGTCACCCTTGGAGTTTTAGTGGAATGCCAGGAGCAGAAGTTTGAAGACTGACTAGAAGGTAAAGAAGACATGAAGACAGAAATATAGATAATGCTTCATGTATGTTGTCCTTCAGAAATAAATACCTCGACTAATATTCAGTTCATTCCCTGCAAGAAAAGAAGGCGTTCAAAGCTTAAATCGTCGAAAATAGACTCTTGGCAAGTCGAAATGAAATTGCAAGCCTCCACCAAATCTCATGCTCCCTTGTTTGCACCTTATGCTTGAGGCGCTGTTGTGTATTAAGTGGCACTATTACCTTCTACTCAGACTGCCTGGATTGTAGCCCCTCCCTGAGCATGCACACACACACACACACACACACACACANANAGAGAGAGAGAGAGAGAGAGAGAGAGAGAGAGAGAGAGAGAGAGAGAGAGCGTTCAAATCCCAAGATTCCAGGGATTTCACAGAGACACTGATTGTAAATTCTGGGTCATAATGCCATCTGTCCCCTCCTTTGGTTGGTTACTCGGTTTCTGCCTTTCTTCTCTTTCTTTCCCCTTCTTCTGCTAGTATTTGCTGGAGTTTAGTCTTTAAGAAGGTTGTAGGGCTCAGGAATTTTTTTTACATCCTGTACTCTCATTCTGAGGTCTACCACTGTGGCTTGGGCATGCGAACTTAGCCAGTAGCAGATGATAAAAGTATGTGGTGGGGGGAGTCGGGGAAGGGGGAAAGGGTGGGGTGGGGAGATGCAAAGTAAGAAATAGGAAGGGATTTGTGGTGAAGGGAGGGAAAGGGCCTGGGTTTGAAGGACCCACAGATGTGTCTGTGTACCCTAAACACTTCAGTGTTCAGCTGGCTTGCTTCTGCTAGCAGCTTCTCAATTTACATATGCTAGAACTGCAGTTGAAATGGCTGGGATCCGGGCACATGCCACCTGGATCCTTGCCAGAGTTTATTTCCGTCTGACAACTTTTTGGATGTACTACAAGATTTCTACTTGTTTGTTCCTCCTAAGGAGGTGGCAAGGATAAGCCTGTATGTGCCCCAGCCGTGCACCACAGGGTATCATAATATGGATTTGCTTTGTAAAAAGGAACGTGAGCCCATACGGCTCCCAGCATCTGAAGATGGACTTGGCAGAAGTAAATTCCCCCTAACTTGTTGGGAAGAATGGGAGCTTGAAAAGTGTGGCAGCAAGGGCTCTTTCCTCTTGAGCTGCTGCAGGAAGGAGAGGGACTGCATTCATCTGAGGAGGGGAAGAAACCTGTTTTTCTTGGGTATCTGCATGATTCCTGAGAGACATAAGTCACAAGGCACACAGGCTGCAACATTGGCCCTGGGTAGCACAGACTTCATGGGTTCCAAGTCAACGTGGGGATGCAAGAGAGTGCCAGGAAAACATTCCACTTACTCACCACATCCTACCCAGCCCCTATAATTTATCATGAATGAGGCTTAAAGACCCGAGGCTCTTGCTTGCAAGGAAGAAGTTCATTTTTACTATAAACTAGTCATACCAGAGAATAATGATATATAACAAACACAGCCGATGCCCTCTGATATACTGCAACGAGAGCAATATGGATCAGAGAGGGCACAAACGAGAGCCTTTCTTTGAATCACTGAATCAATCAGTGGAGAGGATTTGAGCATGGCACTGGGAAATATAGGTCGAGGTGTTCTCTTTTCTTAACAGCAAAATCCCAGGCTGTTGTATTGGAAGAGAAAGTCAGCTTGGCTTGAAGATGAGTCACAGATGGAAAACAGTGGAAAGACAGCAAATAAAATGAAACATAAAAGGCAGGGGCCCCTTGGGGCTCAACGCTGTGGGGTTTGTGCAATGCATCTCATTTCACTTAAAGAGGGATAAACTTCCCACTGATGAGGCTGGCAGATGATTCCCTATTCTTGGGGGAGAGTTCAAGAATCAGTAAGGACAGAAATATTATAATTAGACCTTAAGGAGATCAAAATATACACAGGAAATGACAAAATGAGGTACGGCTTGGAAAACTCATCCTGATACAGGTGGGAGGAGAAATAACGCAGAATGCAGAGTCTGTGCAAGCAGAAGTAATGTGCACCAAGATGCTCACAGGGAGCCTTCAAAGGATGCACTGAACTGGGATGAACTGACCGGGAGGGCCCACCCAGGCTGCTCACCCCAGCAGAGAAAGCGGCTGGGTTCTGCAGGGGACCAACAGGGACTTTAGCCAGTTAGGGGTCAGAAGTGCCACTACCAGGAGGACAGGACTAGGAGAAGAGGCATGAAGAAGATCCTAGATGAGATGGTCTTTCTGGGGTTGGTTGTAATGGCGGATATGAATTAAATGTAGGTAGCAATATGAACAGCATGGCAATCCAAGATGCAGAAAGAAGAGGTCACTGATGACTACGGTGACTAGGGTCACTACCTGTGAGATGGATTCTGAGCAGGAATTTAGATCTGGCATGGAAGATGATAAATTCCATCCTGGCTGGTTTGCAGTGGCTCGTGGGATATTTGTAGACATTTCTGGTGTATTAGTAAATGCTAAGGTCCAACCAGGTGGATCTATAAGCAGAGTTTGGTATGCTAGTGCCCACTAGGACCTTTATTTAGCATTTATCTCAAAGGGCTAGGAAAATGTGGTAATCTTAGATAATTTGGCAAACAATGAAAGCCAATCATTTAAGGTTTTTTTTCCTACTTTTCATGAGATTTCAAACTGTCTTAAACATAGCCAGACTCTGTGAAAATGAAAAATAATGTTAAGAAAAAACAGCAACCTGATTTCTTACATCCAGAGAGTTTTGGTTTGGTTTTATTATTTTGCATGTTATGCGCTGGGATTGAATCTAAGGCTGAACACAGGCTGTGTGGGAGCCCCCACGTTACACTTCATCCTAGCCCTTTAGATTTATAGGATTTAAAAGCAAAAGTTTAAAACTCAACGGCAAGTTTATGAAAGGCAGAGGAACCTTTTTGAGTACTGGGTCTGATGGATATCCAACACGCTAAAGATACTAACAGTGAGTGAACTTGAAGGCAGGTAACTATTTAGTTTCTTAAGACATTGGGCTTCATTATCTTCCTGGGTAATTGGCCATTGATGACTATGGAAGTCAGAAATACTCCTCAAATAAGTGAAACACACTGGAGCAATGTTTTGCTTGTTAAATTTAGACGATTAGGAAAGTTGAATTACTGATTGTCAGTAAAAACATAACCTTTACAAAGCGAGGATGTGGCATTGTGTTTTAGGAAGGTTGATGTATTCAGAAATTAGGGGAATTGGGTTGTAGGATTTAGACTTAGTTGTGTGAGCTTGACAAGGCTCCTAGGTGCCGAGTCAAGTCCCTGATGCAAGAAGACAGGAACAGCCTTTCTCCTCATGGGGTCTTCATCAGAGGCTCTTACATGGATTTTTACTTCTAGAAATCCCCAACCTTACCCCTTCCTTAACGGTGTTTTCTATAATCAAACACCTTCTTGTGCACATTAGGCTTGTGAGATCCTGGACATGCAAGGTACCCTACTGATGACTCCAAAGTGAATGTGGCTAACATACATGACAACACGTGTCTTTTGGCACATGGAAGTGTTGGAAGTGGTTAGAAACCAAGGCTCTATGTTTCTCAAAATGGTTTTTATTCCCACTTCCTACTTATCAAAGCCACACCTATTGGTACCATTTTTTTTTCATTTTCAGAGCAGGGTTGTGTGCTATGCAATGACTCACAAACATTTTTCTTAATTAATCTCCTCATCTTTTGGTTATGAATCTTTGTGCTCACTTGGTCGAAGGAAGCACGTTGACACTCAGCAGAAATTTTAGATCATATGGAAGAAGCAGAGCTTGGCATGTCTCTTGGATGTGTACTGTAAGGCTGACATCCATCAGTCTCCTGGATGTGGAACATGGAACAGCATGTAGTATGAACAGCAGGTCTTCCTGGTGATCCGAGTTGTAGTTTGGGAGGTGGGAGACCATTTGAAGTGTGGGAGCTACAGCAGTCCTTCCCCCCACATCTGAAGCTTTGCTGTCTAACACCATAGTTTAGCACAGTAGGGTGCAACCACATTCAAAGAACTTTATCACAGTATATTGTTATAACTAGCTATTGGCATTATTGTCTGAGAGAATATGTGCCTAATTTATAAATTAAATTTTATCATAAATATTATGTGTGATACCATTGGCAGCCTGACTGGATTCAGAGTCACCGAGAGACACATCTCTAAGACACATCTGTGCAGGGTGTTTTTAGGTAGCTTTAACTCGAGAGAGCAGATCCATTCTGAATGTGGGTAGCGTCATCCAGTGGGCTGGGATTTGGAACTGGATGTAATGGAAGAAAGGGGGAAGTAAGGTACAGTCAATATTCATCTATTTTCTGACTGTGGATGTAATATGACTAGCTGCCTCCTGTTCCCACTGTCACACCTCCCACCATGATGGACATCCTCCCTCAAACTGAGCTATAGAAAACCTTCCCTTCCTCTAGGTGGTTTTCATCAGCTATTCTGTCATGGTGATGCAAAAAGTGACTAATACAGTATGTGGAGGGAAGGAGCTACTGGGAGTGCACCTCACCTTACCACACAGTTCCCTACTCTAGGAGACCCACTGTAAGGTGGACATACTACTGATGGAAGGTGCAAATATGCTTTATCAACACAACCATTGAATGCCCTAGCTCAGTTGTCCCACCTTAACTGTGCTTGGAACATTCCCATAGTCTACAATTAGGCAAAACCATGAACACAAAGCCTGTTCTATAATAAGTAGGTAGAACTGCACACCAGTTATTTAATACTGCACTGAAAGGAAAAGACAGAATGGTTGTGTGGGTATGTTTTCTCATCATTTTAAAGTTGGACAGTAGTAGGTGTGTGTAAGAGAGAGGGGGGAGAGAGGGATGGGAGAGGGAGAGAGAGAGTGGGGGGGGAGAGATTGGGGGTTGTAAGTTAAAATTTAAGTCTAAAATGGGTTATAAGTTTAATTGAAACTCCTCCTATGGGGGGCAGTCAGTGAGATTGTAACCCTGAATGTGTCACAATATAACCTTACTTGGGAGTAGGATCATTTCAAATAATCAAGATGAGGTTGTTCGGATGGACCTTAATCCAGTACAACTGTGTCTTATAAGAAGGGAAAATTTAGACACAGGCTCACAGACAGAATGCCCTATGGAGATAATGGCAGAAATCTGGGTGATGCATCTTACAAGTAATACCAAGGCCTGCCAACAAGCCCTAGGAAGCAGGGAGGGAGGCCAGGAGTAAGGTGTTTTCACTGGCTGGGAAAGGAACCCCCTTACCATGCCAACACCTCCACACAACTGCAGACATGGGCTCACGTTTAAGCCACCCAGTTTATGGCATTGTTGTTATAGAAGCCCCAAGAATCCATTAAAGTGGAGGAGATGGTGCCACACAGACAAGTCCTAGAATTTTAGCAAGTGCTGGGCCATCTGCTCAGAGGCGAGTCAGGGGTTTCTGAGAACTGTTCCATGGTGGGTGGCCATGAAGACCTGGGGGCTCAGCTTTGCTTTCACTGGAGGAATTTGGCAGTTGCATTTTTCATTTGTAATGGGAGATGGTGCACCAGCTTCTGGCAGATGTTGGGCAGGAAAAGTGTAAAGAAATATTCGACAGATGTGAGTGAGGTATTGAACAACGCAGCCAAGGGGTGATCTGCTCTGGAGCTCTGGAGCTCTGGACACAACGGCCAGGCCCAGGCCCTGCATCTGTTGCTCAGTCTTCCTTGTGCTTGGCAAGAAAACTAATCAGTCATGAAAACTTATATTGATGAGTGAGGTAAAGGCCCTCCAAGGAACACACGTGCTATCGGTGAACAGTGGACTTGCCCGTGATGAACTGTCCTTGGAAAGAGCAGCATGGGTTGTAAGGAACCCTGGATGATGTAAGTTAATCCTGTGGCTGCACCTGTTACGTATGAGAGACAAGCACAATCTCCGTATAATACGATATGGATAACATCTGAAGTCATCAGTTATCTAACAGGATAGATCTGCTTTTTTTTTTTTTTTTTTTTTTTTTTTTAACATCTACCAATGGATGCCATGATCTTATAAGACAAAATGTCCTGAATGTGAAATTTCCTTAGGCAGCTGCCTGAATCTGCTTCACTTCTCAGCTTACAAGTCAATATATATATATATATAAAAAAAAAAAAAAAAAAAAAGAGGAAGAAGAAGAAAAGAAAAGAAAAGCAGTAAATTTTACTTAATGATGAGACTGTTGATAGAATATTCTTTCTTCATTCCCTTGTCTTCTTGAGTAGCAAAGTAGGTGTCACCACTTTTCCCGAGGTTTTCCCTGCCTCTCCTTCACCCTGCCTATGTGCCACACTCTGTGTGGGAGTAGTTCTGGATGCTCAGACACACATGTGTGTGGGCCAGAAATGCTTTCAAGAGGCGGGAAGGTGCCCATGCTTGCCAAGGTTTTATCAATGCTCAACTTCTTTAGTCCTTCCAGAGAACATGAATCGTGGAAGGGTAGAGCTTAATTTTTACAGGCAGGTTTCCATGTTTTGAAAGTATGACATACTGTAACAATATTAATAATTAGAACGTATTGCTGGGATGATCATTATACTGAGCATCAAAATAGTGATATTGACTCTAGCTATGTTTTATATCTTTATGTAATATTGATTAGAAATCTCAAAAAAAGGAAGGAAAGAAAAAAGACCACCATGGACAGCTGGGAGAATATATCGATGGCAGATCATATGCTTCATGTGTGTGAGACCTCTCATTCAATCATTGATGCTGCAATACCAAACAAGAGTCACCATGGTAACAATAATGCCTCAGAGATAATGTCTGTAAACTCAGAGATAATGTCTGTAAACTCAGAGATAATGAATATAGAATTTAAAAAAAAAAAAAAAAAAAAAAAAAAAGCTGCCCCATTACAAGCTGTGCTTCGATCTTAAGGCACATTCATCCTAGAGAGAAAGAAGTCTCCTGCTTCCAGTTAGAAACATCCTGTTTTCAGGGACCAGGGACATGCCCTGCATTCTGCAGATTGTAAAAGGGAAACCAGCATCTTTGGGTAAAATAGCTGCAGATTGTGGCTACATCATGTGTGGCTGGGGGGAGGATGCAATGAGAGCTGTAGATGGAGGACCTTGCTGTTGTGAGTTGTCTGGGAATTTGAGGTACGGGGGGGGGGCAGATGATGGATTCTTCACCTTCCTGTTATTCTCCTGCCTGACACTAATATGAGGGGCTGTGCATTATGCCACAAGCCAGCCAATACTGATAAGAAGTGGCATGTTTATAGGCAGAGGAGCAGTCGAGAAGTGACGGTTAACTTAGCTTTACCATCCTGTTTTCATTCCCCAAACCAATGTGACATCATTATCGGGATTATTGCATGGGGGATCCTGAATGAATCTGTTTGATCCATGTCTGCCTAGGCTCTGGGTGATAGATCTGCTCAGTGACCAAGCATGATATCCATCCTCCTGGTAGCTAGGGTCTGCTGGAATAACAATAAATTCAACCAAGATATAATTGGTGCAAACAACAAGATGATCCACCAACTGAGTATTTTGTGAAGGAAATCCTTACATTAATTTCTAATGTAAGGATTTAGCTTAATATTGGTTAGGTCCTTTTTTTTTCCAAGTAAGATTACTTTAAAACAAGCAAGGAAACAAAAGAAGCTACACAAGTTCCATGAACACAGTATTGTTGCTGGTGGTGGTTTTAGAAGTATTTTAGTGAGAAAGGATGGGTTCTGCTCTTCCCAGGGGTCTGACAGAATGTTGGGCTAAGTCCTATGGTTCTGAGATCTATCATATTTGTGATGTGGGTGTTGTCACCTCCAGGTGCTGTTGGGACTGGCTTCTCATACTGCTGCAGCAAGCCTTTGTCAAAATGCTCTTCAGCACCTAAAAGATTCTCAAAAATAATGCTTTTCAGAAAGGATTCCTAAGCATCCGCTATTCATCTTAGTACTTTTCCTGGTGAGATGGGCAGTCTCAATGGCACGGCCACTGATAACACGGCCAGTTCGATACCAAAGAACCTAAAAACAAGGAAGCATTCCAATGACAAGAAGGGAGAGTCGGTGATAATTTCCAGACTGTCTGTGGCTTTGGATGCTGACAGGGATGTGAAGCAGGGTATGTGGCAGGCATGTTAAAGTTTCTTGTTGGTGCTCAGCTTGGGAACCGAGGAGGAAGTCTGGCACATGGATAAGTGGAGCTTTCCAGAAAGAAGCTCGGCAAAAAGAGTCTGAGCTTGAATTTGGACCCTTGGCCCTCTGATGCATGGGATAATCTTTCTGTAGAAGAATGATTCAAGTAATTTCGTACATTATTCCATATATTGTATATTACTCTGTGTATACGTTTGTATGTTGTGCAAGAGGATGCAAAATTGAACTGTAGTTAGAAAAGGAGATCAGCTGTAGTTGTATTCTCTCCCATGGACAGATGTTATTTATGCCATCCTGACCCTTAGCCTTAATAAACCAAACATCTGACAGTTGTAGCCAGGGAGTGGAGGGAAAGTCTATCCGATTCAGAACTGCAAAATCAGGTCAGTGGCAAGGCTGAGTTTACAGCTGGGGTCAAAGTCCATACTGAATAATCCATAGATATTTCTCAACTTTTGCTTTAAACAATGTACTTACATCTCCAACTTTTTGGACTGCATGTTCAAAATACCTCTTTGACCAAAGAGTTGCTTACAGAACCAACTCAGCCCTGTCTTGGAGAACCTCAGAGCTCACAGGGATCTCTGCTGAGTTCCTGCTTCCTGTGGAACACGAGAATCCTTCCTCCCTGGGTCTCCTGATCTCACCTAAGAGTTTTAAAAATCATTTTTAATAGGAATGGTGTCATCATCTTTGAAAAGGTTTAGAATAACAGAATATCTGGTTTTCTGTATGCTTAAAAGGAAAATCTGAAGTGGGGATCAATATAAACAAAGGAGATGTGTGTAAAACCTGTGGGAGGGGTTAACACAGGCAGCATGCATCCTAAGCAGAGAGAACATACTGAAAATCATGCACCATAGACTGTATGGACGTTCCCTGTCCCCATCTGTACTTCACCTTGCATGGCCCAGATGCCCATGGTCAGCTGCGCTGTAAAATAGTTAGTGGAGAGCTTCATACACCATCATTTATCTGATTCAGCCATGAGCTCTGCTGTCATGGTATCACCATGCCAGTGCTCATGGATCCCTTACTTCCCTTCCCTTCATAATGACCCCACAGCACAAGGTTGGTGATGCTGGCAACTAACATTATATGTGAGCTATAATTGTTTGAGTTAAGAAAATGTCCCTCCTAGGGCTGGAGAGATGACTCCCTGATAGTGTTTGCTGCCCAAGTGTGAGGGCCTGAATTCTGATCCCTGGTACTCAGGAAAGCAGAGGGAGGAGCCCAAGGTCTGTGGCCCACCAGGGTAGCTCAATGAACACACTCTGGGTTTAGCGAGAGATCCTAGCTCAAACAATAAGATAGAGGGTAATAGAAATAGAGGAAGACATTCAGACTTGACAGGAATATACACATACACACATAGACACAACGTTTTAAGTAAAATTTAAAAATAAGAAAATATCATGGTAGAAAATTTTTTTCCTGGAAAGAGATGATAGACGATGTTTCAATGTTTCCTCTGTGCAACTTCATGTTGGGAACATTCCAGAAAACTACCCAGCGCTCTGTCTGCCCACTGTTTGAAGTTATGAGTGTTTTGAGTGGCCTGATTTTTCCCCCAGGACACATCAGAAGTTTCTTAAGCTTACTAGAACTTTGTAAAAAAAAATGTTATGTAAACTTTTTGGTTGAGCCATTAGATGAAATGTTATGACATGGAGAGGGAAAAACCCTATATACATTAATCAACACAGGGTATTTTTCATTGGACCTCATCCAGTTTTTATCTGCGATACTTAATGGAGAGCTTCATGAACCATCATCATGTTTTATGATGGCGTAACCATCACATGGAAGACAGTGGCTGCTTGGTTAATTGTGTTGTGCTGAACATAGTTTAATGTCTTAATTGTGCTTCCAGTAATAGTAAATTCATCAAAAGAAGTCCCTGTTCTGCTGGGCAATTGGTCTGCATCTAGAGGTTTCTGCTTCAGGGCCTGTTCATCAGCTGAAACACTTCCAAGCATCGCTTGGGAGTCCACAGAGTGGCTGTGGTTGCTTTGAGGCCGGCGCTGACTGTGACCTGCTCACACGACATATGTAGTTGTTTGAATTAGCAGTTATTTTGGCGTGGTTTGTGGCGTTTGCAAGATGGGATTTTCTCCTTTTCATTTTTATGTTTTGGGGTCGTGGTGAAAATCCCACCCCGCCATCATGACCACTTATATGTACTTTTGATGTTTCACCAGCAATATGTGGAAGTTGAAATAAATGAACATTTTTCCTATGCTTTGAAAGCTAAAATATGTTGGTAACCAGAGGATGATGACATCATCGCAGCAATTGACATATCACTTCTCAGAGTGATGCCATCTTAAAATTATGGGGGCCTTAGCACTCATTACTTTTCCTTGCAGTTATGGCAAGCTGATGCTTTTATTTTTTTTAGGATTGAGGCCATTTGTGCAGAACAATTGTCATGCACAGAGAAGCTGAAGGAGGTAGATCTTCCAGTACTCACTGATTGTCTTTCGATGATTGGGGGAGGAATCTAGCTTGCCTTTTCCAGGTTTTAGGGCTCAGAGGGAAACTGTGGGAAGGTGAGATGAAGGGAGAACCTGAGACTGGGGACTGTCTTCCAAATGGAGAGAGTTAGCTCCCCCTGGCCTGGGAGGTAGGAAGGGGGAGGGGGAGGGTCTGGGGCGAGTGCTCGGGTTATGAACAGTCAGAACCCAAGCACACTGGCAAGAGGGAGAGGCAGCCCAGAGAAGAAAATACTCCTTCATGGGAGGACGCAGGAGGACCCTCTGGAGGGACCTTGTCCTGAACCAGACTGACTTGGGAGAGGCCACAGAGGGCTTTCCATAAGCGCTTTCTGGAGCATGCACTGTGCTTTGGGTCAAAAACAACTGGGTGACATTCCAATTGTACACAAACGCTCCTGGGCCTGCAGTGGCTCATGCCTCAATCACACCACAGTAAAGTGAACACGTGTGCAATGCATCTAACACATGGAATCTACTGTGTACCACATCTGGAACTAACCTACCTTAAACATATGCAGAACATTCTCTTAGCCAGAAATTGAGCAAAATTATCCAGCCCAAGGCTTATTTTATAACAAGAGTTCTGGCCAGCTCATAAAATGTATTAATATAGCGAAGATGAAAAAAAAAAGTTTGTATGTTTGTGCTTTCACACCATCCACAAAATCCAACAGGGGCTGGAGTGATGGCTCAGCAGTTAGGAGCACTGGCTGCTCTTCCAGAAGACTTGGGTACAATTCCCAGCACCCACATGGTAGCTGACTATCTTCTGTAACTCTAGTCTTGAGATATCTATGGCCCTCTTCTGGCCTCCATGGGCACTACACACAGGTGGTGCACAGACACAAAATAACAATGAGTCCATAATGAGGAATGCTTATCTGGGATGCACAGAGCCCTGGACTGCATCCCAACACTGAAAAACTATATGAAATCTTAAGGTCAATACCTAGAAGCACAGACACATACTCATGGGGTCAATTCTGTGCTATTCAACTCTCAATTATAAGATAGGCTTTGTCCTTGGTGATTTTTCCTGGCTCTGTAGGCAAATAGAAGTGTTCAGCCCTGTTAAGGTAGACCAGACTAACCTAGTGTGATAGATAGCCTGATTAGGTATACTTAGGATCTATTTTAGCATATGGTGGGTTTATCAGAACCCCATAAAGCAGACAGTAGAGAAGAATTTGAAAACAAACAGTGTGGACTGATCAGAGTCAACACAGGACTCTGTGGTTTGAGAGGTCCTGAATATAAAGTTCTCCTTTGGAACAGCCTCTCCTGCGAAATCTGTGTCCATCTATAATTCCCACTGAGTGTCAGAGCTTATGTAGCCTAAGCCAGCTCCCATGGCCCTCGGCCCTCTCCTGACACCCTCTCCATTCACCCGTGAAACTGTCCCATCCACACTTTCATACTGCTCTGCCCACTTCAGTCCCTGAGTTCAGGGGGCTTCGGCTCAGTGTCAACTGTATCCTATGCATTCAAGTCCCAGAGAGGTGGCCCGGGAGTCTGGCACTTTTACTGGGTCATCACGTCATTCCCAGACACTGACTTTGGGCCTGGCTACACTGGCACAAAGGAATTAAAAGATTTTTATAAGGAAAACTACTGAGTTTGTAAATTTTCCTATTGCATCTTCAAAGCATCTTTGAGGGTCACAGCTAGTGCCACCACCTTCAGCATGCAACTGCCCCTCTTTCCTGGGGAAACTCAGCCTAGCGTGTGGTTACAAATCAACTCAGTTGGTAAGTTTCCTAGTTCACTTAAGGCTTCCTGCGAGGGTAAATGTTTGTTGTTAACTTGACTCCCTTGAGAAGTCCTTGGGGACATATCTCTGGGCATGTCTGTGAGCAAGTTTACCCTTGGATGTGGGTGAGGCATACGTGACTGGCATCTTGGACTGAACAAAAAGGGGAAACTGAGGAAGCCATCCTGGCACCTGCAGCCATCTTTCTTTGGTGCCTGCCTGTGGATGTAGTACGGCTAGCTGCCTCTCTTCCTGCTGCCACAACTAGAGCCCTGTTTACCACCACCCCTTCTTCACCATGATGGGCTGTGCCCTAAACAGTGGTTCAAACTAAGTCCCATAGATTGTCTTTATTAAATGTCTTGTATAGTTCAAGTCTGGTTAGGTTTTGCCAAACTCTATTCATGAAGTGTCCTTGGTGCCAAGCTTCTTATGGTGATGTTTGGCCAGCACCAATGTCTGTAGGTTTTCTAACTTGCTTTTCCCAGTCCCACCTTCCTTGACTATGTACTTAGCTGGGCTGTGCATAAAGCAGTCTGACACAGGACAGGAGCAGTGTGTCAATGTATCCTGTATGCCTCACCTCATTGGGGATTTCCAGGGACAACAAAGTGGCTGCCCCGTATCTGAGTTCTCCCTTTGTGGCTTCAGACTTACTACTTGGTGAGAGAAGGGACACGCCTGGACATAGCAGAGTCACTGTGCCCTGTGTCTCTAAAATACTGTGAAGCAAAGGCAAACCATATCATACCCCAGACCACTACAGGAGAGAGAGGCGACAAACCTGGAAATCCAAAGCTCACAGTTAAGTGTAGCCTTTCATGACTGTGGTCCCCTGATGGCCTAGTTTGGTGGCTCACTGCTGTCATTTCAGCATTGTAGAAGTTATTTCGAGAGAACTGCCATCAATTAGAGGCTAGCCTGAGCCACATTGAAAGATCTAGGTAAGGCTGAGCTATGTTGTGAGAACCCATTTAGAAGAAGAAGAAGAAGGAGAAGAAGGAGAAGGAGAAGGAGAAGGAGAAGGGAGAAAGGAGAAGGAGAAGGAGGAGAAAAAGGAGAAGAAGGAGAAGAAGGATAAGGAGGAGGAGGAGGAGAAAAAAGAGGAAGAAAGGTAGGAAGGAAGGAAGGAAGGAAGGAAGGAAGGAAGGAAAGAAAGAAAGAAAGAAAGAAAGAAAAGAAAGAAAGAAAGAAAAAGAAAGAAAGAAAGAAAGAAGAAGAAAAGAAGAAAGAAAGAAGAAGAAAAGGAAGGAAGAAAGAAAACCCAGTCACTTCTAGCTTAGCTTGCTGTCTACCTCAGACAGTCTGAGCAGTGTGGTTACTGGCTCTGCTCCCTACCATGCACACTCAGCTCTGCTGTGCTAAACGGAACATGCACAGCCATAATGGGTCAGTGTCTTCTGAATGCCAGGGGTTGGGGGGAGGCCACAACACAGCACCAGCTCTGTACCAGGGACTGAGCTATGCTGGGAAGACTGGACTAGGACCCACCTGGCCAGGGGGTGGGGGCAGGGAGGTGACTAGAGGGAAGGGCTGTTCTCTGACCTCCTCGTCCTCAGGACGGTTTGTCTCTACTGGCTGCCCATGTGAGGCATGTGGGAGAGCCCCTGATACTGACAGGGCTCTCCTCATTCCTGTGCTTAAGGTGCACTCAGAAGACAAGAGCCACCTGCAGCCAAGCTCAGGGAAGGTTGACTCCCCAGAGTGAAGGGAAAATCCATTTCCTTTCCTACCACAGCATCTGGAAGAAATAGAACTGGGCTGCATTCTAATCGCCATTGAAGTGCATTAGGGCCAACATTCCTGTGCATTTTTCTCGTTCATTTACTCAAGGACTCAGGAAGAACCACTCCCCTTGCATAGCCAGGAATCTGTGTGACTTTTCCAGCAACTGTGGGGGCTCTGCGGATTTGCCTACCTCGGGACAAGCCTGGCATTCACCTAGTCCATTTTGATGAGCCTGAAAGTCTATTAGTTTTAATAATTGGATTTCCTTAGGCTGTCCGTCCGTTGGAATAGAAATTTGTGTTATTCACTTATTAATCATCTAGTGCTATTTTACATAGTTGGGCTTCTGTGTGTATATGAATACATATATGTGCATGTTAATGGGGTACATATGGTTTTGCAGCTATATATGCACTGTGTGCATGTGCATGGGGTGGTCAGAGCACATTGTGATACCATCTGGCACTCTCCCACTGTTTTTTTGAGACAGGATCTCTCATTGACCCGGAACTTACTGGATGGTAGCAGACTTAGCTACCCCTGAGCTCCAGACATCCACTTATCTGTGTTTCCTCTACTAGGCTTACAAGTGCACACCACAAAGTCCATTTGTTTTAACATGGATTCTGGGAATTGAATTCAGGTCCTTGGGCTTTCGAGACAAGCCTTTCCTTTCCCTTCTGCACTATCTCTCCCATCGTCGGAGAGTGTAGGCTTCATGTGATGACTACCATTTTCTCCTAGGGAGCAGACTGTAGCTTTCCCTGGTGTCCCCATCACCTCGTTTGCTGTTTGAGACAGACGTCTCGAAGGCTTTTACTGTAGTGATATTGTTGAGAGCAAGGGGAAACCTATTCTAACCCTGATCACCCTGACCGGAAGAGCAGCCCTCTCTGGTGGCTCCCATTGCAGCGATGATGCCTGTGGTGGAGGCAGGCTTCCCTTGTGTTTCTGATTTACTTTTGCTGACAGCTGGTGTGGTTTTAGGGCGCGAGGATAGACCGAGCTGATCATCCCGTTTAAGAAGAAGCATAGTAATCCAGTCCACAGAGGCGAGCTAACCCCTTGCTGCTTCTCAACTTTATGTGGGGAACAAGCTACCTCAGGGAGAGTAGCCAAAGCCTTTCCCCCATCCACCCCTAAGGACTCCCTGCTCCAAACCTGTGTTTCCTTCAGAACAGTAGGGGGAGCAACCTGTGAGAATGTGGGCAGCCCGGTCTCCTCCTAACATCTGTTTCTGGCTTGTCATTTCCAGAGTGAACAAGGATCACAGGTTGACCTTTATTCAAAGTCTTCAGAACCATGATTTCAGGTCTCAGAAGTTTTTAGATTTGGGTACATTTATGATGAGTTATCTTGGTAGTTGGACCCACCCCTAACATTGTTTGTTTGTTTTGCATGAACCTCACTTACAACACCTGATGGTAGCTTTGTAGAATACTTTTAATAGTTTTATGAATGAAGCCTTTCATGGCGTGGAACTTTTCAGTGGTGGCATTGTCACTCAGTGGTTGTCACTCAGACAGTTTTGGATGTCAGATTTCTAATTTCTGAATTAGGGTTGATCAACTTGTAGTGTGTCTTGTATAAACTCTGGGATCAGAAGTAAATCCAAACAGGGACACGTCAGCCAAGACTCTCCTTCTTCTAATCCACCTCCATCCTGAAGACCTTGAGAGGCCCCGGGCCAAGAAGAGTCCTTTACTCCAGGACTAACGAGGAGCCTGCTATGCCCTCAATAGAGATGATAGGTGGTCTTGGGTAACATGAGCATTGGAGGTGCCTAACCTAGCAGTCAGGTAAGATCCGGTTAGGTATCTGCCTACCTTTAACAGTTGTTAGATCTTCATGGCCACCTTGTAAGCCAGATGGTAATGCTCATGGCACCATATTACGAGAAGTAAGAGGCACACTACATTTTTTACTTTTGATGGTGTTGGAAATAGACATTCTCCCACCTGTGCTCTGTGCCCTACCCTTGACTGCAGCTCAATTGCTCAGCAAACTGCATAAAAGCTTCTGGATGCGTGGCCACAGGAGACAAGGTCACCTGGCAGGGATAAGCATGCAGACTCTGGGAAAGCCCCGTTGCGTTCAGGTCAACGTAGATGTGTGACCTTGGACACACAGAATCATCCTTTCTGAGCTGACGTTTGCCACCTGGAAAATGGAGAGAAGAATAGCTGTGACTCTGCAGAACTGAGGAGAGGATCGGATCAGCCAGTGTGTGGGTGGATCCATTCCGGTCTCTGCCCAGTAATATGGGGTGTGCAGTCCTCCCCTTCTGAAGTAGCCTTTTATGATCCCTTAATCCTACACTTCCCTTGAAGACAGGTGGCTCAGTTTATAGGGCAGATGGAATGTTCTTGCTGCTCTCCACAGGGAAGGAAAAAGAAGTAAATCCAGAAAGGTAGAGTCCAGGCTCCCTTCATTGGTGGGCAAGAGCTTCTTTATACTTAGGGCTGTCGTTCCTTACATCCCCTGGTCATTCCCCACACTTGCCTTCCCTTCGTTCACACCCATTCCCATTGTCTCTGACAAGGAGCATGCTGACGACTTCTAAAGCAGTGAATGTCCTGACTCCATGAGGGTCATCATCCATCGGACTTCCAGTCCAGTGGGCTTCCCTACCTGTGGATGGTCATGGGCTCAGACTGAAGCTCACAGAATCGGGATGAGACCTTTGCCTGACATTGGATGATGAGCTGAGGACAGACAGAAAAACATCTCCTGTTTTCCTAAAAGGCAGACATGCATGCTGTCATCTGTCACATCACTGGACCCCCTATGAGTGTGTGGAAACTGTCTACTGAAATCTAAGATGATTGGAGGGTATTGCCATTGTGTTGCTTGGGAAGAAGGTTATGCCAAAGCTGTAACTGGTTTAGATTCTATGATTATGTTCAATGTAAGAAATGGGGGAGGAGAGGGAAGAGGGTGAGAGGAAAGAGCCTGCACATGGGCATGCACACCTGTGTATAAGAGGGAGAGGGTATATTCTGGTAATTTCTCCTGGATCCCTCTGTCATGTTTCCCCAGCTAAGGCTCACTGTGGGTGGTGGCTTCTGTTTCAGTGGAGGGGGACATGAGCTTGGCATTTTATAATGTAGGAATGCAAAGTCAACAAGGCATGTAGTGGCTAAAGCTGGGATCCTATGCCATTTGTATTAATGAACACTGCTATGCTTTGCCATGCCCCACATCGCAAACCAAAACACGATGTAGCCCCAAGATAGCCTGGAGCCCACTGTGTAGACCAGGCTGGCCTCATACACATAGAGATCCTCCGCCTGCCTCTGCCTCCCTGAGTGCTGGAATTAAAGGCGTAGCCACCACACCTGGCACACTTGATTAGAGGCGTGGCACACCACATCCATTTCTCGACTAGAACTTTCTTCTTTGTACACTCCCACTCTGAAAGCAGCTCAGGTTCAGGCAGCTCAGTGCCTGGCTAGTATTGATCTTGGGCTCCCCTCCAAAATGGAGCTTTGTCTCAAACTCCATCTGACAATCACATAAACCTGACACAGTGGTGGCATATGCCCCACCCATCAAGCACTGTCAGTAAGAAACCTTGAGTTTTAGTTAGTGGCTGCTAATTACAGAAGGTGGCAATTTGAGAAACACAGTTATTAGCATATTAATTCGCTCTGGAAGGTGTGGCTTCCAGGAGCAATTGAAAGTTGAAACCTGGAGGTCATAGTCAACTCAAAGCCTTTATCTTTCACTTAAAAAAAAAAAATCAAAACTTCCATTCCTCAGTTAATGGGATGACTACCATCTTGAACAAGAAATGGAAACAACTACCATTAAGGAGGGAAAAGAAGGATGCATTGAAATATATATAAGGCCACTACAAAAACAAAACAAAAACTCAGTAATCCAGCAAACCCTTGTTTGTTAGCTATTTTGTTTGTGCTAAGGGATCTAACAGGTCACTAGTATCTAATAGTTTATGGCCCATGGAGGCATAGCCCAACAACATTTCTAATCAGACACTGAGCCAGGAAGTACCAGTGTGATGTTATCAATCAGAAGACAAAATTTCCCACTAAGATGTGGAAGTGCATGTCAGCTGCTGTTAAAATTGGTGTGTTAGATTCTGCTGCTGCAACAAAATGCCTGACAAAACCCAGTTTAAGGAAGGAAAGGTTTATTTAGGCTCACAGCTACGCAGGACAGCACATCACAGCAGGAAAGGTGGGGAGTTGGGAGAGAGACAAAGCTGGTCTCTTTTTTTTGCACAGAGCAGAGAGCAGTAATGCTGGCACTCGGCTGGCTTTATCCTTGTTGTCCAGGCTGGGACTTTGACCTATGGAGTGGTGCCATCCACACCTAGGGTGGGTCTCTCTACCTTATCTTACCCACTCTAGAAAGTTCTTCACAGATATGCCCAGAGATCTGCCTCCAAAGTGTGTCTAGATCCTGTCAGCTTGACCATCAGTGTAAGCCATTGCCATTGGTATGACCCCTCCCCTGGGTATGCAGTCAGTGTAAACCACAACCTTTGGTCTGACTCCTCCCCCTGGGTATGCAGTGTCTTGGGGCCATATCCACTGTGCACACAGACCTTCCTGTAACTATTCTTCATGCCCACACATCCCAACCATGGCTCCTCACCATCAACCTGATGCTTTTCCATCTGTTCTTCTCTGTCATCCTTTTGGATTTTACAAAGTGTGTATATTCACTGGGAGTCACTTCTGTGCTGGTTTGGATTGAGAGACTGCCACCAGCCTTTGCTTGTTTTGGGAAGTTTTACTTACGTGGTCATGGAGAAGGAAAGCACCATTTTCATCTACTACTGAGATCAAGAAAGGGTAAATTGTTAAATTCGGGTTTAGGTCTTAGAAGGCGTGTATGCTACTTGGAAACTTCCATTCCTGGTCAACAATTCCAACCCTGAAGGGAAAAAAAGCAAAAAGCAAAAAGGAAATGAAATGAGGAGAATACTTTGACCTGCAGATGGCCTCCGACTGTGGCACACGTGTGGCAGCATTCGCCAAGGCTGTTCCTTTGGCTTTGCCGTCTCTCGGTTGCTTGGGTTAGATGGGGCTGCAGAGCTCGAGCCAATACACTTTGGTGTTTGCTGGGCTGGGAATCGGGTGACCTCTGGCCCCTGGCACAGGTGATTGGCAGAAGGGCAGTTCTAATGGAAGCCAACTTAAGCATCTCTTTGTCGTCGTCGTTAATTTCCAGGGCTGCATGAGCTCGTGCAGCCTGCTCCTGTAGGGACCGTAAGTCTGCTCTGAAATGTCAAAAAACCCCAGCAGTTCTCAGCTTTCCTCTCGGCTCCATTTCTCCTTCCCACCTTCCTGTTGTGAAACACAGAGCAGCCGCATTGGGAACAGTCTACGCATGTTAACTTCGTGGAAGGTAGACATTCCTGGGAGGGTCTTGGGGCCTTAATAAAGCGCTTCAAGGAAGCAGAGTATCAAATTAATGCTTTTTGTGCTGAAAACATTAAGGTATTTAAATGTGTTATTCTAATCCCTGTTCCAGCCTGGGAACAGGAGGATCTAATATCTTTTACTTAAATCCCAGCCTTCCCAAGCTGCTCCATTCTTTTCAGCCTCATTGAGGAAGAGGCAGCCTGTCCCCGGTCAGTTTCAGTGATTATTAAACCACGTGTAATTCACAGTATACACTCCATTCAATTTCCACGTCAAGTGGGTTTGCCCAGATAGTAGACCATTCCACATCACACCATTTCCTGGACCGGTTAGGTGTCCAGATGCTAGGTTTCTCTCAGAACCTCACTGTGATGGTTTTACATCCAGAGACGTGATAAAATCACCATAGATATATGCACGAATGTATACACTCTGAACTACTGAGCAAAATCTCGGCGTTTCCTGGTGTGCCCTGTCTCAGTGGCAGGGTAAGGTGATCTCAGGCAGATGGGCGGCCACAGCTTTCCTCAGCTCTTCTCTGACTCTCTGCCGCTGAGGTCGTTTTACAGCCTTAGGCGGGATCAAGTTATTAACGTTTGTTCGGTTCATAAAGAATATCAGGTTGCCATGGCTACTCACAGCAGCGGGACGATGTGTGGTGCCTAGGAGAGAAGGCTTCCAAGTGTTGAGAGCAGCCACCAGTGATGTAGTCGTTAATATCAGTCAGACGGTAGATAAACAGACTGGCCAGTTGATAGATGATAGATAGATAGATAGATAGATAGATAGATAGATAGATAGATAGATAGGGCTTCTCTAGATCTGTTTTTAGGGTTTTGTTCCTTTATAAGTCCTGTTTTTAAAAGAAACTTCTACAGTATTAAACTAGATTTAGACGTTATAGAAGAGGGTTACTAGAGGTAGCTAGTCTTACATCCTTTGTGTTCCAAGGTTTATGGGTAAGTAGCTCTGTGCTAGAACACCTTCCCACTTAGTTTCCTGGAACCACAAAAGAAGAGTAGAGTACATACGTCTAAGTAAGCCATTCAAACTGAGAGTTGATGGTCACACACTTGGATGGTTTACAGAAGAACCGAGACTATGTCTCTAGGCAATGTGCTGTGTGTGCAGAGCACCAAAAGAATAAGTCTGATGTGAATGAAGATTCTATATAGACAGATAAATGTGCCTTTAAATAAAGTACTGCCACAGTACCATGCTCATACAAGAATGTTTTTAAAGTTCTCCTCTTTGTGTGTGTGTGTGAAGTACAAGAACTCAAATCTTAATTTTAAACCTGGCATAACTCAGTTTTTAAAATTAAGATAGTGACAATATATACGCACCATATGCACGTGTGTGTGTGTGTGTGTGTGTGTGTGTGTGTGTGTGTACATGCCAAGGCCATCCTAGGCTACCCCTTCCTTGTTTTCTCAAGAGGGGAGCGGCATATAGAAATGGTGGCCTGTCCTAGAGGATGGAAACATTATACCTTAACGATTTTGATAATGAATCCTTATACCTTATTGTTAATAAACTTCAGGACTTATATGTCACAGGGATAGAAAGCGCCTGAAATTTAAATGCAATATACATGTTAAATTCCCAAAGTTACTGTCTACCAAGTAACAAAAAGCCGATTGCTCACACTGCTGCCTGCTTACGCTAGCACAGACTCTGGGCGTTTTGAGTGCAGCAGCCTCCACTGCAGAACCTCGTGACTGACGGTGACGAAGTGTAGAGGTTGTGGTGAGGTGTCCTGATCTATCGTTCACAAAGGTGGCTGGGTCACACCAGGCTTCATGTCATTTTGCACCAAGTTTTATCACCAATGGTGACAGAGGTTCAACACCGTTTTCATGCCACAAATTAAATGCTTACCCTGCCAGAGACTGCTTTGAGAAGTTCTTAAGGGTGGTAGAGGATGCATTTCCAGGCAAATTCTGAAGTTCATTATCCAAGGTGACCAAAAAGACGGTGTGTGTGAAAAAGTCCTAATGCCTGGAGAGCAAATATCTATGAAGCCCTCAAGAGTGCTTATGCAAGATGATATCCAGGACTGGTGGTTAGCCTGTAACAATCGAAACATTGTGATGTGAAGAAGCAAGGTGGAAGAAAAGGCCGGGCTCGCATGTTCGCCCTTCCCAGGAGAGGCTTTGTGAAGCCAGAGTTTGTTGCTGCCCATTTGTCAATGGGATCTGTCACAAGAAGTCTGGAATGTTTTCAAGGACCTTAGCAGGAAATAGAATCGGGACCACCAGCATGTTGGTCAGGAAGTTTGCAAACGGCGTCTGTCCCTGGAGCATAGTAAAATGACGTATTTTTATCTGCTTTCTGTGAACTATCATTCATGGAGAAATATGGATTTCACAGAGGTGTCCAGACAATCTTGAATTCTTTTCTTCTCCCCATGGATCGGTAGTCTCTCATGGTTGTCCAACAACAGCATGTGGCTAGGTCAGTTGCTCATGTGGAGCTGTGGTACAGATGTGTTCTTTTCTCCATTCTTTGTGGTTATGACTAGAGGTGCACTGCGTCTTGGAAGCATGATCCAGATGGTCGTTCTTCACAGAGTGTCTGCTGGGTAACCTTTGAACTTGATGTCAGGGGTCTGGTGAAGGGCAGGGTTGATGGAAAGGCAATCTTCATGACTTTGAAGGTGCCCCCGTGTGAAAGCGGTGTGCGGAAGGGTCACAAACCAGCAAAGGGAGCTATAAGAGGGGAGTCCCATTCCTTAATTGCTGCATATTTTAAGATTTATCATAAGAAGGCTTCTCTTCAAGGATGTGTGTGTGAGAGAGAAAGGTTGTGTGTGGGGGGGTGGGAGACAACGGAGTCTCCTTTAGAACTGTTAAATCACTCACTTAAATCCTTACCCACCGCACCTACCCCCTAGTAACCCAGTCCTGAGGCTCTGTGGATCCGCTCCTTCCTGCTCATCCTATATCGAAAGTCCTGTATTTCCCACTGGGCTCTAGGGCTGTTATAAACTGTCAATATTACCTGTTTTTGAATTTGAGGCCACAGTGAGACTACTATACCCTGGAGAAGTTTACGTTTTGAGAAAACTGAACATTTTAGGTCAAACTATAGCTAGATAAATGCTGTTCTTTTTTTTTTTAAGATTTATTTATTTAATGTATGTGAGTACACTGTAACTGTACAGATGGTTGTGTGTCTTCATGTGGTTGTTGGGAATTGAATTTTAAGACCTCTGCTTGCTCTGGTCAACCCCACTTGCTCCAGTCAACTCTGCTCCCTCAGTCCCTGCTCACTCTGGCCCAAAGATTTATTTATTATTATATATAAGTACACTGTAACTGTCTTTAGATGCGCCAGAAGAGGGTATCAGATCTCATTATGGGTGGTTGTGAGCCACCATGTGGTTGCTGGGATTTGAACTCGGGACCTCTGGAAGAGCAGTCAATGCTCTTACCTGCTGAGCCATCTCGCCAGCCCCGATAAATGCTGCTCTTAACAGGGGAGGCTGCATGGATGGCCTGGACATCTGGCCCAAGTCTCCCATAGAATTGTACCAAATGCATCACAAGAAAGGACATAGTTCAAACAAGTAGTCAGGTGGAGAGGTGCCTAAGAAACATGTATGTGAAACAGCTCAGCAAATTTTAGGTTTTCTGCCTTCAAGTTAGGTGTATGTCTATCCACTTAAATAAGACCTTTAAGTTATATAAGTGATTGTGTGGATCTGTGTGGTCACAAGCATGCCACCGTGGATATGTGGAGATCATGGGACTACTGGAGGGAATTGGGCCTCTCTTTCTACCATGTGGGATCCAGGGGTCAAACTCAGGTCATTGGGCTTGGTCACAAGCCCCTTTACCCACTGAACCTCATCAGTCTAAATAAGAGATGTTCAGACATTTAAAGGTACTATTACACGGGACCAGGAAGATGTATCGGTGATTGAGAGCTCCTGCAAAAGATTCAGGATCAGTTCCCAGCACCCTCAGGATTGTTAACTGCAGTTCCAGAGACTCTAATGCCGTCTTCTGACCCCTCCAGGTACTGCATGCAGTGAAACATCTATATACATGCAGATAAACCGCTGGTACACAAGAAGTAAAAATAAATAAATCTTGGAAGATAAGCGGCTGCTGTAAGGGACATGTCTTCTATTTCAATGGGTTTTCTAACCAAAGAAAAATCTCCATAGTATATTTTCCCTTGGCAAGGAAGTGGAAACTCATCCAAGTGAAATCTTCTGACATGTTTTCTTCTGATACAAAGAAAAGAAGGGGTGCTGTATCATCTATCTAATTCTGGCATTCCTCCATGGCCTTCTTATATGAGGGATTCACATTAGAGAGATGTCTTAAAATGCCAACCTAATTTGGGGCTAAGTTTTGATTTTTGAAGAAGACTGTAAGATTTAAGAAAGGGGATACGATACTCAATGATGTTGCAAAGATGATGATGATGGTGGTGATGATGGTGATGGTGGTGATGGTGGTGATGGTGGTGGTGGTGGTGGTGGTGGTGGTGG
>NC_034597.1:50899951-50925990 GCF_900095145.1 Mus pahari | reverse complement strand
TGGTGGTGGTGGTGGTGGTGGTGGTGGTGGTGGTGGTGGTGGTGGTGGTTTCCTGACCTTTTCTACGCATCTTATGGTATCATTTAGTGTAGTTAGGAAACATGAGCTAGAAAGAACTACCTGTATCACTGACATAAACCACTTCAGCATCACCTGGGAGCTGGTTAGAAATTCACATCACAGGCTATGTTGGTTACTTCTCTGTTGCTGAGACAGGGTCCCAAATAAAAGCAACTTAAGGAAGAGAGGATCTGTTTGACTCTCATGTCCAGAACGCATACCATCCTGATTGTGGGGAAGGCATGGCGGCAGGTGTGGGAGGCTAGCCTCGAAGCATACCGATCACATTTCAAAGACACACAGGAAGCAGAAGAGAACAGGAAGTGGGGCCACAGGCCATAAAATCCAAAGGCTTTGACCAGCAAGGCTCTGCTTTGTAGAGATTCTGTAGCCCTCACAGACAGTGCCACTAACCAGGGACCCAGTGCTGGAATCCAGTCTATGGGGGACATTTCTCACTCAAACCACAATACAGGTGTCTCCCTGGCTTTCTGAATGAGGGTCTACAGATGGCTTTGCAGCCTATTTAACATTTGAGAATCACAGGTCTGGCACAGTGGTCTGCAAACTTCTTGTAGTTATTTAATCATTTGGAACCAACTAATGAAAGTGGAAGGATTCAGTGGGTCTGGTTAGTTGGTGGGTATTGATGGTCTGCGGGGCATTCTCTTGGATGTCTCTGAGAGGGGTCCTTTTAAACCCCTCCAGCTCTAGACACCAACCCGTCATCCTGGTCCAGTTCCACCTCAAAGGTGGCTGAGCAGGAAAAGGGGCTTTCTAAGTTCACTTACACTACCCAGGATGAGAAACTCACCCTGACCAGGGCTTTTGTAGCTCTGGTAAATTAGTGCATGCCATTACTCCTATAATCCACCCTTGGTTTTAATTAAGCATTATGCTGAAGTCCATTGAGAAAACTAGTTTTAAAAAGTCGGGATACAGAAAACAAGACTCTCAGGAGAGCGCTGAGCCTTTCTTACGACACAAGAGGGGAATTCTTCATTAGCAAATCTGTTATGTTCTGTATGTGTGTAGACAGCCTCTTCAGTTGATGGAACTTTTAGGGTTTGTGTTTTTATTCATAATGCACCACAATTGGTTACAGAAGTGTGCCAAGCACCTTACCCCGCTCAGATGTGGTCTGGGGCTTTATTTTATGGGGTGAACGCATTATATTCTGGGAATGCTTATTAAGTATGGTGCATGATTCCAGGTCACAGATTAAGATGGGGAAAGCTGCTTTTCTCTCCATGGCAACTTGGCATATTCAAATGCTCCATGCAGCCGGATCATAATGGTGCCCAGTCGGTCCTGTAGAAATTGGCTGTTTGACATTTGTTTTGAACCTCGGGCATGTGCTTAGACTTACATTTTCTCAAGGCATTACAGTGGGGGGTGTAATAAATCCTTGATGAGAATTTCATGCTCCTTAAATGCTAGGGTAGGACTTGCTTTACACACCCCTTGCTCTTGCTAGCTGGAGAGAGGGAGCTGTCGGATGTTCATGGAGTGTGCTGTCACACATCGCAGTAGGCTTGACTGAGTGACTTCAGAGCCAAATCCCAGAGGCAAACTGAACAATCCTGGTGACTTGCAGCTCACTCTTGTTAGTCACTTTAGCCAGATTTCTTTCACTATAAGAAAAGTTATTGGGGATGGTTTTGGTTTTGTATTTTTTTTTCTGTTTTTGGAGCTCTGCATTGTTGATCATTTTTGTTGTCTGGGACCCATGATGAGGTAGAACACCATGGAAGGGTGTTCATGGCAGACCAAAGATGTTTACCTCAAGGCTAGAAGTTGGAAAGAAGAATGAGGAGGAACTTGGTCCCACTACATTCTCAAAAGGATGCTCTTGATGATTGAGAGACACCCCCCCCACACACACACACACTGGGCTCCATCTTTTGTTCTGTTAAATTCTTTAAGATCAATTAATTTTATGTATATGAGTGTTTTGCCTGAATGTTTGTCTATGCACCACGTGTCTATGCACCATATGTGTGTCTGGTGCTTGCAGAAGACAGACCAAGTCATTACAGCTCCTGGACCTGGACTTACAGACAGTTGTGAGCCATGATGTAGGTGCTGGGTATCAACCACAGTGCTCTTAACCACTGGGCAATCTCTCCAACTACAATCTCCACATTTTAAAGGACCCACCACCTCCCAATACCTGAGAACTAAGCCTTTAACATGTGGGCCTCTGTAGGATACCCTAAGAACCAAGCTGTAACACCTAACAGAAAACTAACAACTTCTATGTCAAGACATACCTGTTTCATTTAGCTCCTTTCCTATTCCATGTCCACAGTTCTCCTATCCTCTCCTTCATTGTGAAATGGCCAACCTCCAACCCTGCAGGTATCTTTTCTCTCTATACCATCTGGTAAAAGACCAACTCACTCTCAGTTGGGTGACATATACTGTGGAAAGCTGCAGCCACAGGTCTGCCTACAGTATCCTGGAACATGGGGACCATGCCAGATGGCACATTTCTTAAGAAGCAGGTCTTGGGGCTAGAGAGATGACTCAGTAGTCATGAGTACTGACTGCTCGTTTCCAGAGGACCTAGGTTCAGTTCTCAGCACCCACACGACAGCTCATGACTGTAACTCCGGGATCCTACACCTTCACACAGATGTACATGCAAGCAAAACATCAATGCACATGCCAATGAAAATAAATAAATGATTTGAAAAGAAAGAAACCGAAGCAGGTCTCCAAGCATTCCTCTAGTGTATGCATGGTCAGCTTGTGCCTGCAGCCACTGAACCTCATGCTGGAGGTGACTTGGGAACTCACCTGTAAATTCCCCAAAGGAGATTAGCAATTCAGGATTAAAAAGAAGTCAGTTCTGGAAGGCAAGTGGTGCTTTTGCTGCTGTTGGATCATCCTGACTTGCGTGTGATGTGTGATGAGACAGTTCACGAACCAACATTGCTGCCCACTGGGTCCTTGGGTTTGTAGCCTTCTTCCTAGAACGTGTACGGATCTTGGCACCAATCATTCAACCCAGACAGGCTGGTTTTGTCTTCCCATTCTGGGCTGTGCTTCTGCCTCTCTGGTAGCAGAAGACCTCAGGCCTGGGACTATCCAAACTCAGCCTCCTGCCCTGCCTGCCTGGCAACCATATCATCATCTCTGCATAGAGATGGAATCTTCTTTCCCCTTGCTCTGGTTTCCCCTGCCCTTTCTCACATTCGCCCATTTTCTCACCTTTCTGTAAATTATCTGGACTTTCCTTTGCCAGCCCCATGCTATATAGGACGGAGAGCACAGCTCGGGTTGGGGGATCGCTTCTTGTGTTCTAGTTTATTGGGAAGACAGTTTCTAAGGTCCTGTTAACTAGATAACCAGTGTTTGGTCTTGAGCAGTGCCCATGTGCCGCAGAGGGTTTGCCTGCTACTCATTCCACTCGGCCGTGGATAGCAGACTGGCTGCTTCAGGGATATGAATTGTGTCCATGAACTTAGCAAACACTGAAAGCCATGGGCTCCTGTTTTCTCAAAGCTTCTTTGCACATGAGCATAAAATATAAGCACTGGGTTGGAGGTTGCCTGGTAACCACCTTTGAATGCAGCCTGTGTGCTATAGCTGTCCCCTCAGGATGGGGTGCCTGCTTTCCTCACTTCTTCCTCTTCTCTCCTCTCTCACAGAGTGTCCCCTCTGCAGAAGTCTGAGATCGTGGATGTTGTGAAGAAGCGAGTAAAAGCCATCACCCTGGCCATCGGAGATGGTGCCAATGACGTGGGGATGATCCAGACAGCCCACGTAGGGGTCGGGATCAGCGGGAACGAGGGCATGCAAGCTACGAACAACTCAGATTATGCCATTGCACAGGTCAGCCTCCCTTCTCAGTGACGGCAGCTGGGCACGGGAGTCAGCCTAGGGCTCAGCCCCAAGGACTCTGCGCACCTTGGGAAGCCACCATCTAGAGGAACTGCAAGTGCCTGCTGATTTCTCTGGTGTTTGAACCTCGAACAGTTTAAGGGCTCCTTCTCTGGGTTGGGCTTCCTTTAACCAGAGGTGGGACTGGCCGATGGACCTGTCATTCAGAGATGTGCCTTTCCTGGCAGACAGACCCTGGATGTCTTGATCTCTACAACTCTACTCCTGTTCCCATTGACTGCCTTCACATTCTCCTCCTCCTCCTCCTCCTCCTCCTCTTCCTCCTTTTTCTTCTCCTCCTTCTGCTCCTCCTCTTCCTCCCCTTCCCCTCCTCCTTCTTCTTCATATTCCCTCACTGAAGAATAGTTATCTCAGAATGACACATAGTCCCTCACTCAAGGACCACCCTTCAGAAGGAAGCAGTCACTTAGAGTTGTCCCCTCTTGGATGGGAACCCTCTAAGAGTTCTGCTATGAGATGAGCTGAGGGAGCAGGGGCCATGTGACTCATGGTCAGAAGTGAGCAGCCTCCTGCAGTCAGGCAGAGTTCTGTCTGTCCTTCTCGGATCTAACCGTTGCTGGCATGGTTCCGGTGTGCTTTACAGTTGTTGGTTCTGATGTGTTTCCTGTTTCCTGCTGATGTGTTTCCTGTTTCCTGCTGATATGTTTCCTGCTTACCTCATACAAGCTTCAAGAATCCAAGAAGTGTCCAACCCTTTGTGATAGCCACCAATAAAGGAGAAGAGTCATCCTCAACCCCTCCACCCCCCCCAGGACTATCTGGCCTGGTAGATCATGTAGAAGCTCAGTCCCAGGAAATACTGCCATGTTCTCCCAGATACCGAGTTGCAGGGTCTTGTGGCTAAGTGCCTGCATTTGTTGTAGCACCAGCTTCTCCCCGACCCTCTGATTCCCCGAATAGGCTTTTGAAGAACATGTTAAACTTAACTGCATGATTCCAAGGAACAATGGCTTTGCCACCCTTTCAGCTAATGTCTGGAGATGCATAGAAACCTTCTTACAGCCCCAGGGCTGTGGTCTGCTCCTCTGCAACTTTGGGGCCTCCCTACCCCTGAAGGAAGCACTGTTTGATCACCTTTCATGTTTCCTTCTGGTTTGAGACTCTGAAAATGCAGCAAGAAATTACCCAGACCACTTGGCTTTGAAAATCGACTAAGTCAGTTGTGTTTCTTGGTGGACTCCAAATCCCTCAGCTGATTCCTGAAGTAGGTGGTAGGAATTTTACAGGTGAGAAACCTGCAGGTCCTACACACAACAACTGGCCTCAGATCTGAGCACAGGCCCAGCATCAGAGAACAGCAGACCCCAGTGAACTTGGTGGCTGCCACACACACCTGCTTCGTTCCTTTGCCGAGTAAACTGTGCGGAGGCCCGTGGGACCCATGCTTCCTGCCTGCTGTCAGCAACTGTGGATGTTATACACCCTAGCATTATTAAATACTTGAGTTATAACATCATATGGCTGGAAGGGATCTTAAGAGGTTTCCTAGGAGTTACAGGCAAATATTTGTCTGCTTTTCTGTAGAATGTCTAGGGATGGGGGCATTCTTTCCTGAAACTGCACATGGGCAGGAGGTAGAAGGTGAAGCAACTGCTTTTGTTAAAAGGGGGCATCAGAGCAGGGTAGTGAGGAGCCTGCAGAAGTCCATTTGAGGTTTTCTTTGCCCTCCAGGGTAGTAGCCACCTCTCCCAAAGGAGCCTAAGGCAACCGCTATTACCCATGCCTGGACTTTCCTGTTCATTGTCCTGCAGGGGAATGCTGTCATCTCAGGGCTGAATTTGTGCCAAACACTAGCTAGATTCTAAAATGCCTCTTCCTTAATTGCCATTGTCAAACCACCACCAATGGGATGAGCTCCTCTGTCCCATTGAAGTGATAACCATGTTTGATTGAAATTAACACCATGTTTTGTTTTGTTTTTATTTTGATGTTGGTGGCCACATTTTTAAAAATTGTATTTTGAAGGAAGTGTCCCATAAGGTAAAGAGAAGATGCTAGGAAGCACATTCAGTGGGCAGAGTCCTGATTCCATGGCCTCACTTGACTGCCTCGTGCTTGCATACGTAGCAAGCTCTGCTGGACAGGTGACTGGCCACCTGAGCTAGGAAGAGGGACTGAGTGGTATATATAGTGTGTGTCCACAGCCCTCAGCTCCCAGACCACCAAAGAACAAGCCACCTTCCCAGCCTTTGTCTTGTATGACTCTGGGAAAATGGAGCTGGTTCAGGGGAAATGGTATTAGAATACTGTGGATTGGCCTCACACTATAAGGGCCCTTACAACACCCCTACTGAGAGCCAGTCAGCTGCCCCTGACTGCACAGCCAGGCACCCCGATTGAGTGGGAGATAAAGAAGGACCACGACGTGGATGAGGAAGTGGAGGCTGTGTGTGTCCTTGTGTGTGTGTGTGTGTGTGTGTGTGTGTATGTGTGCTATTTGTATATCTGTATATCTCTATAGGTGTGAGTGTAAGTCTGTCCAGGTGTCTCTATAGCGTATGGAAAGTATAATTGCTTTTAGTTGACAAGCTGAAAGAACAGGCTCTTGTGTATATATATCTTTCTTTGATCAAACCTCTGTTGCATGAGTCTCTGTGCCTTTCTCCTGTGGTCACCATAAAATCTGTCACGGATCTGACAGAGGCATCCCATTCCTGCATGCTTTCCCTCCACCTTTTCCTAATCAGTTCTCTGGAAGTTGTTTAGCTCAGAGGCCCAGCCACAGTGAAAGTCCAGCAGCTTGTTGGGGAGAAAAAATATCAGTTAGTCAGTTGAAGAGATTTTCTCGGCTGCCCTGAAAGCTCCACCTCAGGGAACAGAGTTGGCTTTTGTGGTCTGGTTGTTTAGTTTTGTTTTGTTAGTTTCCTACGGGTCTGGTTTCTGCTCATAAGGACAGTCTGTGCCTTTTAGCCCTCAGTGACAGGCTGCTCTGAACTTGGCCACTGTTCCTTTTCAGTTTTCCTACCTGGAGAAGCTGCTTTTGGTCCACGGAGCCTGGAGCTACAACCGGGTGACCAAGTGTATCCTGTACTGTTTCTACAAGAACGTGGTCCTCTACATCATCGAGGTAAGGAGCAGGGGCATCCCTCCCTAAAGGAGGTAGGCCTCTGCAGAGAACATCTGTAGACATTGACTCCACCCTAAGGAAGGGTTTTGCTAATGGAAAAATTAAAGCTACTGTTGGTTCCTACTAGAGTCTGTGTTGTGCAGCCTCCTTTTAGCTGTCTGTACCTTGAGGCCTGTAATGAGTGACATGGCTGGGTGCCACCTTTCTTCCCCATCCTCCCGAGATCCCCCATCCCAGGCCTGATGCTGTGCTCTTCCTCCTTGCTGTGCAGTGTCAGTGGTGGCAGAGAATGCCCTGACACTCTCTCCTTCATCTTGCTAGGGCAGAACGAGACCAGTGTGGTCAGTGCTAGGAAACAGGGGTGGCCATCTTTCTGGGTGCCTCTGAGACATTGCTGGGCAACCTGTGCCTGTGCCGTGTCCACGACCACCACCCCACCCCGGCATGAACAGAGCCTAGTTCCCTGCTGCATTTGTTATGGAATCTGCTGTTCCCTGAACTTGTCCTCACTACCCCTAGGATACTTCGATGCTAGGCCTTATGTGGCAAAGTATGGATATGAGAGGGACATCTTGTAGGACACTGATAGGATTGTTTAAAATGTCACATTGTGTGGCCTGACTTTTGACTACTTTGTGGGTTCTTCTTTCTTTCACCCTTCTTCACCCTTCTTCCATACTATCAACCCCCTAACATTAGGTAGGAGAGAAAAAAGAATAGAAGAGAAGGGGAGTGAAAATATTGGTAGACTACTTCCTGCTGATTAGAGAGTTTGAGTTCCTTGGGGCACGTTTGATCTCTGTTAGGATATCAAATTACTTCTTTTAGTCCCTTTGCTCATGACCACTTGACAAACCCCAACCAACAGCATCCAACAAACCAACTGGCCAACTTCTCTCGAGACTCTAGCATTTATATAGCCTCTGTAAAGTTCCTAGAATTCCAAATGTAACACAATTTCAGAAACTATTGGCAGCTGGTGAATTCACACCCCTGTTAGAGCACGAGGCAAATCATAATCAGTGGCTGTGGACAATCCGAAGCAACCCCATATCCCACACCTGGGATTTAGATGAAACCATATTCCCATAATAGTTCTGTGTTTTTGAAGAAACCAAAATTCTCACTGCAACAATGAGTTCACGTCCTGTTGCCTTTGTCTTGGTTAGGTTCCTAGTACTGTGGTGGAATGTTGACTGAAAACAATTTGGGGAGGAAAAGACTAGTTCAGCTTAGCTGTAGTTCTGTCACTGAAGGAGGTCAGGGAACTTGGAGGCAGAACTGAAGGCATGACTGCTTACTGGCTTGCTTCCCATGGCTTGCTCTGTTTGTTTTTTTTATACACCTCAAGAGTACCTGCCCAAGGATAGAATCACCCACAGTGACCTGGACTCCTTCTTGACAGTTATAAGTCAAGAAAATGCCATACAGCCTTTCCCATAGGCCAATCTGATGGAGGCATTTTCTCAGTTGAGGTTTCCCTTCCCAGATGACTCTAGCTTGTGTGAAGTTGAGAAAAACTAACCAGCTCAGTCCTATAGTTTTCCGAGATGCTAATTCATTTATGAGAAAACCATGTGCTTCTTAGAGGGTAAGGACCTGGAAGTAAAGGAAGCTCTTTAGGTTTGGTCTTTGTTACTTCCTTTCTGAGAACAGCTCTGCTATAAAAGTGTGTCTTTGAGTCTATCTTGACACTAGATTGTCAAATGTATTTACAAGAGAGGAGGGCTAGGGATGTGGCTCTCTGGTAGATCGCTTGCTTATCATGAACAAAGCCCTGGCCTCAGTCCCCAGTGCTAAGACTAAATAATAGTAATAGCAATGAGAAATGGGGGTGGGAGAGAGGAAGCATGTTGAACTTGGGCGCTGTTAGAAAAGACCATAAAGAGAGGGTGGAGCATGCCTGTAGTCCCAGCACTTGGTAGATAGACACAGAAGGGTGAGGATTTCACCATCAGCCCCAGATACACAATGAGCTCAGATCAGCTTGGGCTACATGAGCTCTTGTCTAAAAGGAAGAGGAAAAAGAAGGAGGAGGAAGAGGAGGAGGAGGAGGAGGAGGAAGAAGAAGAAGAAGAAGAAGAAGAAGAAGAAGAAGAAGAAGAAGAAGAAGAAGAAGAAGAAGAAGAAGAAGAAGAAAGAAGAAAGAAGAAAGAAGAAGAAGAAGAAAGAAAGTGGAGGCAGAAGACATGGAAGTCAGTCTTTAGAGCAATCAAAACCAGTGTTGCCTGGACTTTTATTATGGTATAAATTTCCAACTGAGAAAAGAATAATAAAATAATAAAGATGATAACTAGGAAGAAACTTCCCCCATGTTGCTACTTTGTCAGCTTGTCAGTTCTTTCCTAATGAATCCTTCAAGTCACACAGAAAGGTTGATGCCACTTGTCTGGTGAGGACTCTAAGAAAGAGGGTTTCCCCAAGCTGTGCAGGTTGTTCACAACACATGGCTGTCCAGCCAAAGACATTAGTCGGGCAGGAACAGCCTGTGTCTTTGTCTTCTGGGGCCACTGGAAAACAGCATTTTGCTGATTTGCATAAAGAGCAATTTCTTTGTTTCTCTGTCACTCTGTGCTCCCCGGGTGTGACTGTCTCTGTGTAGAAGATGACTGGCTGGTGTAGTTGACCTAGTGGATTCCCACATGCTGGGAGCCTCTCAGATTCTTCAAAGAATCTCACAAGAGATCAGAAGAGACCTGGCAAACATCTAACAGCCTGGCCTGTTCCTCTTACCCTAAGCCCCGTGACAAAGGTCCTATCTGCTCACAGTGAACAACAACTATTGTTTCTTAAGAAAGGAAAGTCTTTCTCATACATAGCAGGACCTGGGGTTATTTGCAGATGTAATAAGCATGTGATTCTGGGTAGGAAGGTTCAGATCCCTGTAGATGTTGGTGTGGCTCATTTTTCCCTCACTGCTTTCCCTCTGCTCTTGTTTTTACAGTTCCTAGTGGAGTTTAGACATGTCTGCCCCTATCCTGCCAGCTGCCAGCTTTTGCCTTTTTTTCCTTGCATACGAGATAGGAGTCACTCCTTAGTGTCACTTGGGGTCACAGATAACGGCATGGGCAGCATGAGCGGAGCCGGGATGCTATCATCATCCCAGACTTCCCAGCACCCTGTCCCTTTAGCTGTTGGCTTTGCACAGCGACGTCGTTATAATCTGCTTTTCCTCACCATCAGCAGATTGCTGATAGTCTAGACTTCTTATCGAAACATTCTGCGTGGGGCCCCCAGAGCAGCCCTCAGGGGGCCCTTCTTAGTCCTTTATACCTACTATCTTCCTGTTTTTCCTTTGCTTCAAGTGGGCTAAAGCCAAGTAAAGCAGCCTTTTAGTCTGTCTTTAAGTGCTGCTTGGATGAGGCCCCTGACAGTGCTGAGTGAGGGCCCCAAATGTCTAGTCGCAGCTAAGTGTTGCTCAACCATCCACTGGAAAGTCCCATCATACATTCCTTAGATAGTTTTTGTTTTGTTTTGATTTGATTTTTTGTTTTTTAAATTAAAATGCTCCATGAGTCTGTGCCTCTGTTTCTAGTTAGGATTTCTAGGAGGTTCTAACTTGGAAACCAAGAGAGCAAAACCCCTTGACTGGATCATGGTCACAGTGTCCATTCAGTTAATGTCTGCTGGTTCCAGATTTCTGTGCTGGCACCACATGTGCTCCAAGTGTAACGTTCAGAATAGAGAGGTACTGCTTGCTTGCACGCTATTTTACTATATTTTGAACTGCAAGATCAAAAGTTATTGTAGAATAATTTGTTCACTTGCAAAAAAAAAAATAAAGGTAAGGTTATAATTGTTGATTTAAGTGAGAACAAACGAAGCATGCTACTGTGTGACTTGAGGGGTTTTCTTGTGACTCACAGAGGAACCTTGCCATAGTAACAGGTACCCATCACCCTCTGATATACATGTGACTTCTGGACGTTTGAAAATACAGTAGAAGAGCAATTTGCATATCATGCATATGCATATGAACACACGCTCTGTGACCTAGCTGTTTTTATGAGGACAATTATGCTATCTAGATTTCCAATAAAAACTGTGACATGGCAGATTCTTCCTATTTGGTATAATATTCCATATAAGTGGTTCCTATACAAGGGAAATAGGTAGTATTCTCTCTGCAGTATGGAACACATATTGGAAGTTCCCACCACTTACCCCAGTGTAACCTTATGTGTTATCCCCCCTTGTCTTTTCTCTACAGTTAGACAGAGTTTTGGTTTTTTGTTTGTTTGTTTGTTTGTTTGTTGTTGTTTTTAGATAAATGTCTTCATACTATGGAGCATAAGCTACAGTTCGTGTTTCACTTGAAGGGTCCTTGAGACTCATTGCCCACTCCTTCGCAGGGACCCTGGGTGTGTTGTCCCACTGTATGAGCCCCTAGAGTCTGTTCAGTCCCTTCCTGTGCTGATTGAGCATCTGTGTCATCTTCAGTTTCATCTATTTGAAGCCTTGATGAATGGCAGTGTTCCCTCTCCTGAGGCCATGGATATTCCAAAATGCTGTTGGTCTAATTAGTTCATTTCACCACACTTTTGAACAGACCACAGGCATGATTCGGGGACTTTTGCATAACGAGTTTCTTGTTGCTGACAGATCTACGAAGAGCTCATTGAATGCACCACATCAAATTTATTGGGGCAAAATGGCTATTGTTCAAGTAATTTTAAAAAATAGGGATAAAACAGTGGTCCTTGTGGCTTCTTAGAGGCCCCAGCAGAGGTGCAACTAACAACAGGACACAGTGGTCACCTCCATTCCTTCCATAGTCCCTTATTTTAGTACTTTGCACCTTAGTGACTCTGTACTTTATTGGCTGTCTCTTCAGAAGCCAGGATGGGATTCAAGAAACATGCACATGACCAGTGACTGGCAGGGCGGGCGCTTGGTGGGGAAGAGGAACTCAGAAACATTGGCTGTGATCCTGCCAATGTGCTGCGTGTTCAGGCCCTGCCAGGTACCTGGGATCCTGGTGAGGAGAGGTCACTGAATAGAGAGTCTGTTCTCTTGCCCCTGTGTGGTCTGGGACCTGTTCCTCCTTGGCTTCACTTCCCATAGCATCCCTCTCCTTTGTTCTCTGTCAGTGCTGTTAAAGTATAGTATGATATGCCCTTAGTACTGTATAGTTCTATTAGTTACAATTGAATTTTTATTAGACGAATCTTCAATTTTTGTCTGCCTCCCACAGGCAGTAAGAGTGTCACAAAGAACTTTGGAGAATGGCGTGGTGGCTGCAAGTACTATGAGTGTCCACAGCTGTGCACTCTAACCGAGCTAAAACGGTAGACATTATGATAGATCCTACCTTAGCACAGCTGACATATAGGCTAGAAGGGGTGAGGATGGAGTGGGGGACTCAGCACCTTACCTCCTTAGCCATGTTGAGGGAAATGCAGTGTAAAGACTGATCGTGTGGAGGTTTACATGGAGTTTGAGTTTCCATTAAACCAATTACACACTAAGTTTTATAGCAGCAGCCAGATGGATTGTCCTCTGACAGCAAAGCTGGCTAGGGGCTTAAAGATTCTGACTCCAGGCAGATGGCCTTCCTGAAGCCATCAGGAGACAGGCACCCATGTGTCTCTGCAATGGACTCTGCAATGAGAATAAGACACAAGTTAGGAGAGATGCTGGCTAGGGGGAGTGAGTCTTCGAGGAATACGATCTAACAACTTGGCAGGACTTCTGTTGTTTGCAGCAGGCAAATTCCATGTTTAAAGGGATTGCAGAAAAATTGCCCATCAATACACAGGGCAGAGTGAGTAGAGAATTTTGATGTCTTTTGTAATGCTAAGCCTGGATCATAATTCATGACCCTCATGTAACTATCTTCTTGTGTAATGTATAAACAAAAACCAGAGACAGATTCTTTTTTATTTTTATTTTTTGAAGAGTCTCTTTGATTTTGATAATGGGAAGAATTTGCCGAAACTGCAAAATTAAGGATAAAGAACTTATGGAAAGATGCTTGTAATTTTTGAAGTCCTAGTGTGTCAACTCTGTGGCATGTCTGCAAGAGGGGTTAATTAAAAGTTACTCAGGTGTTCAGTTCTCCAGCTCTGATAATGTGGCCAACCACCAGCTACATGTTAAGCATTTTCTAGAATGGTGCTTCCCCATGGCCTTCCTGAACCCTTGGGAAAAAAAGTTTTGAAACTGATTATTTAAAGTCAGTATTCTAGCTGGACATAGGTAGCACAAGCCTTTAATCACAGCAGAAGCAGAAGCAAACAGATCTCTGAGTTTGAGGCCAGCCAGCTGTCTACAAAACAAGTTCCAGGGCAGGACAGACAGAGCTACACAGAGAAACTTTGTCTCAGAACAGTCAGAAGAAAGAAAGAAAGAAAGAAAGAAAGAAAGAAAGAAAGAAAGAAAGAAAGAAAGAAAGAAGAAAGAGAAGAAAGAAAGAAAGAAAGAAGAGAAGAAAGAAGGAAGAAAGAAGAAAGAAAGGAAAAGAAAGAAAGGAAAAGAAAGAAAGAAAGAAAGAAAGGAAAAGAAAGAAAGAAAGAAAGAAAGAAAGAAAGAAAGAAAGAAAGAAAGAAAGAAAGAAAGAAAGAAAGAAAGAAAAAGAGAAAGAAAGGAGGGAGGGAGGGAAGGAAGGAAGGAAGGAAGGAAGGAAGGAAGGAAGGAAGGGGGAGAAAGAAAGGAAAAAGTCAGTATTTACTAAATTTAAGTAGAACAACAGAGTCATTGTTTGTATTTAGCTGACATTGCAGGAGATAATGACACTGGCCTTTTATAAACTCCTATGTCACTTAGGAATATTGTACAGCATTATCTCAGAGATGAGACTGGTCTGGAAAGAGAGAGCATCAATGTAGGAACGATGTGGGACTTGAAGTGTCAATTTACTTACAACAGTGTATATTTTGGTGTCTTCTTGATATTGTTAAACTGGCACAGGATAAGGACCTTTAACCTGTGCATTCACCATGAAGGTCTGAAATTGCTACTACTGAATACAAGAAAGTCTAGCAGACTAAGTGAAACCTGAAGCAACAGAATTTGGCTGATAGCCAATGAAGATCTGCCACCGTCTGACAAGCCTAAAGCAAGCAGATAACCCCCATACTACTGCACACTCGTGCACACACACACACACACACACACACACACACACACCTCCTCCCCTCATACTCTGGAACATGAAGAAAGGTTTAGCAGTGTCCTAGCTTCTGAGCTTCACATTTGAAAAACAAAACAACTTACAATTACGTATAAATTACCCTTTCTAATCCAAAACATCTTGGAATCTGAGTGCTTGGAATTTTTAATGTGTTTCATATATAGTCTCACATATAAAGTTATTTCACAGCTTTATGGCACCACTCATACAAGACCTCGGGATAAATTTTACTCCGATGTCAGAATCCAGGTCCTCAGAGATTCCTTAGTTATTAAAACACATTTTGTCTTTCAGAGGATCCAGGTTCAGTTCTCACCACCAGCATGGCAGCTCACAACCACCTGAAAAGAAGTTTCAGGACATTGAGCGCTCTCTTCTGGCCTCTGCAGGCACTAGACACATACATGATGTGCATACATGCACACAGGCAAGACACCCACATAAAATCAATCTAAAAATAGTTAATGCTAGCATCTCTAGAGAACAACTGTCTTACACCGAGTCAAAAAAGAATCCATCCAGGTCAGACCTATTGGCACAGGCTTTGTAATTTCAGCTACTTGGAAGGCTGAGGCAGGAGGATTACAAATTCAATTCCTATGAGGGCTACACAGTGAGTTCAAGGCCAGCTTGGGCAAATCAATGAGACTTTGTTTCAAAATTTAAAAAATGAAAAAAGTATGAAGAATATAGTTCAGTGGTAGTGTGCCTACCCAGCATGCACGAAGCATTAGGCTCTGTTAGCTCAATACCACCCGCTCTCACACAGTTCATCCAATGATCCAGCCTTTTAAAAATGGAACAACTCAAAGATCTCTCAAACACGTTTTTGGGTTAGGGGCATGGCTCAGTGGGTGAAACGGCTTACTGCACAAGTATAAAGGCCTGAGATCTCTTGTGTCTACCTAAAACCATGTTGTGGTGGCACACATCTGTGATTTCAGTGCAAGGGGCTGATTCCTGGGCCTTGCTGGCTAGACAGTCTAGCTGAGACGGCCAGCTCTAAGTTCCATAAGAGACCTTGTCCCCACGAAATAAGGCGTGACTGATAAAGTTACTCAACACTGACCCCTGACCTCCACATATACAGGGTATGTGTATGCAATCATAGTAACATGTGCACACATATGTTTTCCCCCAACACACACACACACACACACACACACACACACACACACACACACACACACACACACACACACGGTGTTATAAACACAAGAAATGTCATTGTGGTAAAACTCCTGACAGCTAAGCTCTCTTGTTATCTATGTGCCTGCCTTGGCAGAGGCGGCTTCTTGTTTCTTGACATGATTTGAAGTAGATGGACAGAGCACAGAAGGCAGTCTACCTGTAAGCCTTTCTGTCAGAGATGTGACCCCCCCTATCACACACATGTAGAGGCCATGCACTCTCTACAGAAGCCCCGCAGCCAGTGGAACGCTAATATTGGAGCATCCAGGATAAGCTCTACCGTGTCGCCATCTGTGATTGGCAGATGATTGTGGCATCATGCCCTGCCCAGGAAACTCTGCATGCACAGGCTTGGTGTCAACCTGTCTTCAGAGCAGTTCATAGAGTCCATGAGTATCTGGGTGGGTCCCATTTTGTGTTAATAATTGTTGGGCAGTCAAAATGTCAATAAGAAAACCGTTCAGAGAGACTTCCCACGGGGCAACAGGAAAATTACCCTGAAACAGAATCTTCTGAAGTCTATTTTTCTGGCCTCATTCTTCAAGTGAATACCCTGGGCCTAGGCTCTGTGCTGCTGGAGTGGGGTGGGGAATGCAGGTAAGGAGTCCTGCACCGCACACAGTGAGTGAGCTGACTGCGGGCGAGGCAGAACAAGTGGGGTTTATTGCCAGAAATGGTGCTTCACAGAGGTCGTGGGTTGGAGCTTCCGGTTTCCAAGGTGAGATGGGTTAAGGTAGATGGGTGAGCAGGAGCTGTGTGGAGTGGCGAAGGAGGCAGGGGGAGAAGAACAGGTCAGTGAGCCCCGAGAGGCCAGCACCTGTCTTTCCCACTCACACTCAGTGTCTATCCAGCTCAGATAAATGTCGGGGTTCCTGGAGGCCTGGGTAAGGCACACGCGAGGTTTTGTATTTCCCTCAGAAGACGGCTGGGGAACTAGTTAGCCATGTGCTGGCAGTGTTCTCTGAGAGCCCAGTCGGTTGCTGCTGGAGCATAGAGCTGTGAGTTTATTAGCACAAGGTGGAGAGGGAATGGGGGCAGGCAGGAGGCAGGCCCAGCGGCAGGGAAACAGCCATCGGGTGTCCTCGGGGATTCCCCCGTGAGATTCACAGTCGCTTTGAACTTTATAAAAATAGACTCTTACTGCCTTTTACATGTGACGGTGGGAGCTTTTTTTTTTTTTTTAATGATGTTTTTGCAGCTGTTTTATCTAAGAGGATCATTTATAATTACCCAACATTCTAAAAAAACACATTTAGACATTGATGGTTTTAAAATTGAGAATTCGAAACTCTATAAAATGCTTAAGTTTCCTTGGAATAATAATTTTTTTTTAAAGTCAAAGTCTAAAAACATAGCTGAGTGAAGGACCTGGAGGACCGTGGGACGTGGAGCGGTCAGCCGTGGTTCCAAAGCTTGATGCCCACTCCCTCCCCAGCTGGCACTGGGGAGACAAAGCCCAACAGTGTGGGGCAGCTCGCCCAGCTCCTGAGTTAAAGCCTCATGAATCCCAACGTGCCCTCAGCCCTGTTGCACTGGTTGTTTTTATTTTAGAGATCTGCTCTGACTGCTCTAAGGACAGGAACTGTTTCTTAACTCTTTTTGCCCCTGACAGGACTAAACAGAGTGAACACATGCAGTAGAGGCAGCCATGCATGACTCTGCCGGTTGGTGGTTGCTGTTTTGTATTTTTGTCTTTTAAACTATGAGCGATTTCTTTAGAAAGGTAGTGTATGTGTTTCCCACTTTGAGGAAATGGCTTTCTGATCTAACCTAACTCTCTCCCAGTATCATTTACTTATGGAGATCCGTGTACACAGACACACACATGCACACGTATATACACATACACGCGCACACACACACTCACACATGCACACACACTCACACATACACACACTCACACACACTCACACTCTCATATGCACACATGCACACACTCACACTCACACACACTCACACACACTCACACACACTCACACACACTCACACTCTCATATGCACACATGCACTCACACACACTCACACACACTCACACACACTCACACATACACACACTCACACACACTCACACTCTCATATGCACACATGCACACACTCACACTCACACACACAAACACAGAGGATCCTCAGTATATATTAAATTTGCCTACTATCATCTTTTGCGAGAATAACGAACAATTTTAACTGCATAATCTTTAAGCACACTCCTACCTTTTCCTAAATTTTATCTTGCCTATAATCCTTAGGTTTTTATCATTGTGAAATTGACTTCACCAATAGGTCCTTTTTCCCTAGGAGTTTTCCTGCCTTTTAAAGTTCTTTTGTATTGTTCTTCTCTATGACTTCTCCTTTTCTGCCACAATGTCAGTGGTTCTCAACCTTCCTAATGCTGTGACCCTTTAATACAGTTTTCATGTTGTGGTGACCCCAACCATAAAATTACTTTCATTGCTATTTTATAACTGTAATTTTCTACCTTTATAAATTGTAATATAAATATCTGATATGCATATGGTCTTAGGTGGCCCCTGGGAATGGGTCATTGACACACACATACACACACCACCACCACCACCACCACCACCACCACCACCACCACCACCAAAGGGATCATGACCACAGATTGAGATCCGCTGCACTAGAGACTTACTTACCTAAAACTTTTACTGTCTTATTTTCAAAATCAGTTCTTTTGAGCTGAGGAGACAGCTCCATCTCTAAAGTGCTTGCTAAGTAATTGTAAAGGCTTGAGTCTAGCCCTTGGAGTAGGAGCACACCACATAGAGCCAGCTGTGGTGTGGCTCACCTCTAATCCCGTGCTGGGGAGCAGGAGAAGATCCCTGGAGCTTGTTGTCATTTTATCTGCGTCAATGAGTTTAGTGGAAGACCCTGTCTCAGAAAATAAGGCAGAGAACATTTGTGGAATACACTGAGCATCCACACTGGCCTCCACACACACGCATACACATAGGGCACACATGAACACATACACATACACATACACATACACACACACACCACAGACACATACACACTCCAAAACTAACACAGATGGATTTAATTGATTGTGCTGGTCCATCCATTTTGGCTCCTCTCTACCCGAGTGGTGCAATTCTGAGCAGGTGGATTTCGTTGATATTTGGTTAGGAATGATGGGATATCCGAGTTCAAGAGTGGAGGCTGTGTAACAGGTAGCAGGACAGCCTGTGATGTGGGAAGAACATGTTCTGTGGCAGGAGTAGACAACTAATGCATGAGACCGTGTGAATGGCTGGTGCATCTAGAGTACGATCCCCACATGGAAAACCATCACCAGCATTTGGAAGCCATGCCCTGGCTTCTGGAGAATCCAAAGCAGGATGCAGGCGCCTCTGCTCCTCTCTAGCCCTAGCCTTGTCACACCAGCTTTGGAGGGAGGTGTGGTTTTCAGCCTGATTTAAAGCCCACTTATGTGCATGTAATGTCCATGCTAGCACACATGCTCGCTTGGTCCTGGTGTTGGGTTTCCGCTGCCTTTAAAATAGTTCAAATGGCTTCTGTTACGTGCATCATATCAGGAAACCTGCCTCTCTAGTGTTTCTGCTTTCAGTGGTAAATTATGTCTGCTGCATTCTGACCATCAACTTAGGCAACTAGACTACTTTCTGACTGATGTCCTAGGCTGCTGGATTGTCCTCTGCCCCTCCAGTCTCAAGCCCTGATGGGCCAAGCACCCTTAAAGCAAGCCCAGGCAGAGGGGTGAGGTACAGGCCTCCCTGCCTGGGTTTTCAAGCCAACAGGAGGCAATACAGATTCATCCTATTAAATGCCGTTTATGCCTCCAGAGCCTGCCAGTAAAATATCGATTAAAATATTGGCCTCTCTTTAGTCCAGGGATTATAGGATGAAGTTTATCACCTCTCCGGGAACAAGCCACATGTTGTTGTGGTAATCTTTTTCTCAGCCCCTTGCCAATTTGAAAGTTGTTTTTTCATAACATGGGCTCTTACCTACAAGATTTTAGTCCTTGTTAGCCTCACCATGGAGTTTTCTTTAATTCTTTTGAAGGTGTTTATTAGTACGGTATACCAGTTTCTTTTTAATAATGGATCATTTATATCCACTAAAATTAACCCTTTCTAGTGCACACTTCTCTGAGCCTTGCCAGATATACTTGTACAGTCAGATATAGAAATGCTCCGCCCCTTTGCTTAAGATATTTCCCAGGTGCCTTTTTAGCCAATGCTCAGTCCTACTCCCTCGAGGACTCTCTATGTTTTCTCTCTGTGTGGTTCTGCCTTTGTCAGAAGGTGATGTGAATGGGATTGTAAATACATGTCTTCTTTCACATGGCTTAATGCATGGGAGATTCGCCCTTGCTCTTGTGAGCTTCAGTAGTTTATTCTTTCTTACTTTTCATTGTTAAGTGGTATTCCATTGCACGGATATACCACAGTTCATCCCATCTATTGAAGAACGTTTGGGCCACTTCCCAACTGTCTACAGGTGTGAGTAACTCCTACATTTTCACATTTTAGCACAAACAAGTTTTCATTTCACTTGGTAAATACATAATAATAGGCTTGCTGTGGTCATTGGCTACAAAGGCGCCTGGGAAGTACCAGAAGCAATTGGAGATTCTATATCTGACTGTGAAAGTATATCTGGCAAGACTCAGAGAACTGTACACTAGAAAGGGTTCATTTTAGTGCCTGTAAATGATCCATTTACAGGTGAGTTTTTGTGAACTCATCCACTGTCTGCCTTTGTTTGGTGATGTCTCTTTTCAGATCTCCCACAGCAATGCAGATCTTTAGATAGTGTATTTGCACAATGAGCAAGTTCAGAGTCCTTCCCCCAACCCTGTATCTGCTGTATGTGATGACTAAATGTATGTTCCCATTTAACCTTCCCAGAGAATTTCCCCTATTAACCCAATCTGCATGTCTGAGCAATTTCCTACTCCATCTCCAATCTTCAGCAAATGCTCAGCTGTTTATCAAACCAAATAGGATCCCATTTTCATACCAGGCAATAAAAAAACGTGGTTCTCATTCCCATCTGGCTTATCTGGGTTCCATGAGGGAAAAGACAAGCAAGGACTTTGCCTAAAGGTCCCTCGTTCAGGAGCACAGAGGCTCGGGCTTGCAGTTACCCTGGCTTTGCTGTCCCATAGCTAAAGAGTTCTATTGATAGTTGCACAGGGTGACACTCTGCAGTCAGAACCTTGGGCCACTGAGGTTCCAGCTTTGGCCATACATACTTGGACCCATCCCCACCACCACCTCATCCTCAGCAAATGGTGGTCATGGACATTCACACATCAAAATATTTGGGACTCGAGATAACAGGAGACCTTGGGCAAAGGTCATCTACATAATGAATCCTCAGAGTAACCATGGGCATCATTTCTAGAGACTTGTTATTAGCAGGCACAATTATAGCATAGCTGAGGACTTGAGGCTGGCTCTTCTGGTCTAGGTAGTCCCCTAGTTCAAGTTCTGTACCCAAGACACTGTGGTAGCCACTGATTATCTGCTGAAAACCTGAAGGAAGAGGAGGAGGGAGAGGGGGAAGAGGAAAAAGAGAAGGAAGAGGGGCTTTCCTCTCTCTGCCTTTACAAGGATCTGCCTAAAGCACAGCTTTACTAGACATTCTGACACTTCCATCACCCACCATGGCAAATAAACATGAATGTCTCTGTTAGATTAAGCTGCCCTGCTTCCTGTCTGTGTTGCTAATAGCTGAGACATTAACAAACACTGGAATTCCCATTGGTACCCTGTCCACAACCAAGAAATCGTTTTTCTCACATATCTGTATCCCCACCTTTCTTTGTACTGAACCATGATGGAGTTTGCAAATTCCATCACCAGCTTAAATCCATGCACCCCACATTTTGAGTGGCCCCAAGAGCAGGTAGATGAGAGGAGGGAGCTAACATAGTCAGCACAGTACACATTTAGTCCCCCCCAACTCTCTCTCTCTCTCTCTCTCTCTCTCTCTCTCTCTCTCTCTCTCTCTCTCTCNCTCTCTCTCTCTCTCTCTCTCTCTCTCTCTCTCTCTCTCTCTCTCTCTCACACACACACACACACACACACACACACACACACACATACACACACCAGCAGTCTTGTCTACCTGGATGTCACCATAAAGGAATCCACATGAAAGCAATTCCACTCCTCTCAGAATGCAAATTCTACTGGTTTCTTTCAAAGCTAAAGCATCTCATGGGGACCCAAACCTAATCTCCAGGATGCACTGAGTCAAAATATCTGCTGGAAGGCTGGGGACAAGATGGCCAGCTCTGAGAGGCTATTGATGGGCTGGAGATATACTGTCTCCCTGAAGTCCTGGTGATAATTTAAACTGATGGTAAAAATGATGTCCCTGCTTCCAGATGGACAAACTGTATTTCTGAGCAGGGACAATCGGTATGTGTGCCTGATGATGGAGCTCTGTCTTGATATGTTCACTATAAGTTCAAAGTATCATTAGAAGCACATACAGTCCCCCTACAACGTACCAGCAGTACACCTCGGCAGCACAGCACACTGAAGAATGCTAGCTATTCACCTCAGATGATTATGGGCCTGACTCGAGCTGAGGTCACCATAGCTGCCCGGCACAAAATACCCAGACCACTCATTAGCAGTCTGGGCAAAGAGCAACACTCAAAGTTCAATGTAAGTCCCCAGCAGATCCCTGTGGTACTATAAGGAAATTGAGACGTTGTGAGTCAAACCATCCTGATTCTAGAACATTCGCGTAGGTTTAACGGGTCAGAAGTTCTATCAGTCACACTCCCTCAGTGCTCTTAAATCCTTGAGTGTGTACGCAGACAAACCTCTCCAGCTTTGGGTACCCACTCATCAGAACAAGCCAGTGTGTATATCTAGTAACTAGTATTTAATAGGAAAAGGGGAAACCAACTCTTTCCAGACTTATTGCTGGTCTCCAGGCTAAGTAAATTTAAATTTTATGAAACATAGGTGAACTTTTTATGTGGTTAACCTTTTTTTGGTGGGGGGAAGCTTACAAGGGAAATATGCACTAAAGCTAACTTACTCATATTCAATTTACAAAAATGAAGCCAAAGGGGAAAAAAGGAGAAATCTTTCATGCTTAATTAGCAGCTAGAACCTAAACCTAGCAGCTTGTCAAAGCATTGCCTAGACTCTATCTGTATCCATGGACCAAAGCTATTTAACTCGATTTTAGAAACCAGAAAAAGAAATTAAAACAAATCAACCCCATCTTCCGGTTGCCAAAGCTGCTACTGGAAGCCTTGAGTGAACAACACATTAATTCCAGAGACGGATTACCTTGCAGATATATTTACTGCCTAACTGACGCCAAAGCCCTAGGTTTACACCCCAAATAATTAAAACAAAGCAATGCTGTGTGCTATGCACACCGGCCGTGACATGTTCAGCATCAGAGAGGACACTGTCCGTGTCTTCTCCAAGCTCACCACATTCTTCAAGGCCCGGGTCAAGTGTCTCAGCCTTGCTGGCGTCCACTCTGGCTCTCTTACCTGTGACCTCTGCTTCACTGACCTCCTTACACTCAGTGTGGTGAAACAGGCCACTTCTGTCAAGCATTTCCAATGTGGTATCTAATCCTCCTAACTAGATCAGAAACTCCCCAGAGGGCCAGAACTGAGTCCTTCTGCTTCTCTCATTAATTGGCTTCAAGGCAGAGAATGAGTGGCGATTGGGAAGTAATACGTAGTGGACAGTCTCTCTTTTAATTTATCTTACCACTCACTGGCTTCTCTGAAGGTCCTTGGGGTGATTTGTCACCCCTTCTCTTAACCAGACTTTGCTGTGCTCTCTGGGGACTTTTGGGATCTCTCAGGCTTGCTCCATCTCTGGGTATTTGGCTGTCTGCAGGCATTTCTGGCATCTGCCCCTGTGACTTCAATTTTGAGTTAACATTTAACACTGTCCCCATTGCATAAGAATATGTGACTGTGTGGCTCTTTCAAGTGTCTCTCATGAGAGAATGTCCTGGTAGGCCTGTTTAATTGCTCTGGCAAACGCCTGCTTATCTGCCTTATTCCCCCCAAAGACTCCAGAAAATCCATTTGCTTTGGAGACACAATGTCTCATGTACCGCATCCCAGGCTGGCCTTAGCTCTTCAATTTAGGATCCTTCTGCCTCACCTCTGGAATGCTGGGGCCACAGCTGTGTGTTATCATGCCCTGTTTATAAAACCCATGCTTTGTTTCATACTGGACATCTTAGTTAAGGTTTGACTGCTGTGAACAAACACCATGACCAAGGCAACTCTTATAAGGACAGAATTTATTTATTTATTTATTTATTTATTGGTTTTTTTCAAGACATGTTTTCTCTGTGTAGCCCTGGCTGTCCTGGAACTCACTCTGTAGACCAGGCTGGCCTCGAACTCAGAGATTCGCCTGCCTCTGCCTCCCAAGTGCTGGGATTAAAGGCGTGCGCCACCTGGGGATGGCTTACAGGTTCAGAAGTTCAGTCCACTATCATCAGGGCAGGAACATGGCAGCATCCAGACAGGCATGGTACATGAGGAGCTGAGAGTTCTACATCTTCATTTGAAGTCTGCTTCCAGGCAACTAGGATGAGGGTCTTAAAGGCTACACCCACAGTGACACACCTACTCCACCAAGGCCACACCTTCTAAAAGTGCCAATTCCTGGGCCGAGCCTATACAAACCATCACACTGAGGATGAAGCCCATGCTTTGTGCATGCTACCCAAGCATTCTACCAACTGAGCTACATCCCCAGTATGTTACCATTAGTCCTGTGAATTGTCTGTATTTTCTGTGTATGCATATATCCATATATAAACAAATCTTGGGGGTACATACACATAAAAATAAGTACAACACACCTTTAAGATGTGTTAGGGGAGATGTCACATCCTTCCTTTTTTAATCTCTCCTGGAAATTTTTTGTTGGTTATAAAAGAAAAATTTTTGTGTGAACCACAAATGAGGCCGTGGTGGGAACAAGTTCTTTGCTATCTGTCTGTCCAGCGTGAAGGCCACAGTTTGCACTGCTCCTGGTGCTTCATGGTGCCAGTATCTGCTGCAGCATGGGTATCTGAGTCCATAACTCTCCCTAGGAATGTGCCTCTCTGGTACAGGCTGGAAGAAGTGCCCTTCACTGCACCCTTCACAGGCCACAGAGCTGCAGTGTCCAGCGAAGTCAGTGGTGTGTTCAACCAAATCCCACCGACTCACTCGGGTTTCCTCTAGTAGATGATGCTGCAGTGTTGGATAAAAGGCCCGAAGCAGAAGCCCCATGTCAAAACATAGTCATGTGAGTAACTCTGAAGGCAGCCAGGAGCACAAGTGATGGAAGGAAGAAAAGGAAGGAAGGAAGGAAGGAAGGAAGGAAGGAAGGAAGGAAGGAAGGAAGGAAGGAAGGAAGGAAGGAAGGATAGACTTCCCAGGAGACAGGGATGGGGTGAGGTGGGGGGAGTGGTCCTGTGACAGTGTGTGTGACAGAACACACACACACACACACACACACACACACACACACCAGCCCCTCTTAGTTGTCAGCTGCCAGCCATGAGAGAAAGGGAACTTCCAAGACCCAGCCCCAGTCCTACCAGCTGGTAATGAATTAATACAATCACTGCTGAGCCAGCCACTGTAGTGTCTAAGCCACTGTGGGGATGGAGGTGGGGTGGGAGGGTGAAGAAGCCTCCGGTGCCATTCTCCTTGGGTTTTGCTTTTGTTTAGTTTCCAAGTTTAGCCCCTTGTAGCGTACTGCCTAGGTCTCACGAGGTAGGCTCTGCTGGCTGGCCAGGGAGCCCCGGGGGTCTCTTCATGTCTGCTTCTCCAGTTCCTGGATTGCAGGTGCACACCACCATGCCTGGCTTTTTTGGGGCGTGTGTTTCCCCCATTTTCCTCGGCTCCCTTCCCTCTCTCTTCTTTCTACCTCTTTCTTTTCCTTTTCTTTCCTTCCCTTCCCTTCCCTTCCCTTCCCTTCCCTTCCCTTCCCTTCCCTTCCCTTCCCTTTCCTTTCCTTTCCTTTCCTTTCCTTCCTCTTCCCCTCCCATCTTCATCCCTCCTACTCTTCTCCCCTCTTCCTTGTCTCTTCCTTCTCCTCCCCCCTTTTTTACAATTATATATATATATTAGATATTTTCTTTATTTACATTTCAAAGGCTATCCCGAAAGTTCCCTATACCTTCCCCCCGCCCCTGCTCCCCTACCCACCCACTCCCACTTCTTGGCCCTGGCCTTCCCCTGTGCTGGGTCATATAAAGTTTGCAAGACCAAGGGGACTCTTTTCCCAATGATGGCCTAGTCGGCCTATATATGCAGCTAGAGACACAAGCTCAGGGGGTACTGGTTAGTTCATATTGTTGTTGCACCTACAGGGTTGCATCCCCCTTCAGTTCCTTGGGTACTTTCTCTAACTCTTCCACTGGGGGACCTGTGTTCCATCCAATAGCTGACTGTGAGCATCCACTTCTGTGTTTACCAGGCACTAGCATAGCCTCACAAGAGGCCACAATATCAGGGTCCCTTCAGCAGAATCTTGCTGGCATGTGCAATAGTGTCTGGGTTTGGTGGCTGATGATGGGATGGATCCCCGGGTGGGGTAGTCTCTGGATAGTCCATCCTTTCATCTTAGCTCTAAATTTTGTCTCTGTATCTATATCCTTTCATGGGTATTTTGTTCCTTATTCTAA
>NC_034597.1:50891655-50899695 GCF_900095145.1 Mus pahari | reverse complement strand
GCTGCTATGAACATAGTGGAGCATGTNTCCTTATTACCTGTTGGAAGATGTTCTGGGTATATGCCCAGAAGAAGTATTGCTGGATCCTCCAGTAGTACTATGTCCAATTTTCTGAGGAACCGCCAGACTGATTTCCAGAGTGGTTATACAAACTTGCAATCCCACCAGCAATGGAGGAGTGTTCCTCTTTCTCCACATTCTCACCAGCATCTGCTGTCACCTGAATTTTTAATCTTAGCCATTCTGACTGGAATGAGATGGTTGTTTTGATTTGCATTTCCCTGATGATTAAGGATGTTGAACATTTTTTCAGGTGTTTCTTAGTCATTTGGTATTCCTCAGTTGAGGATTCTTTGTTTAGCTCTGTACTCCATTTTTGAATGGGGTTATTTGAATTTCTCCGGTCCAGCTTCCTGAGCTCTTCACACACACACACACACACACACACACACGCACGCACGCACGCACACATGCACATACGTACAAGATTTCTATAATGAATAGCATGCTCCCAGTTCACCATGTCTGTCAACCATCGTTTAGAGTCCTGCTAAGCATGATCCACCCATCCCTGGCTGGGTTTTCACTTGCACAACAGGGCTCCAATCACAGAAAATCGTTAACCCTTGGCTTCCTGCAGGACATGATCCTGGAGAAGGTGGATGAGTGCTTTCTGTAGGAGCGTGTAGCTAGTCACAGGAGATTGTCCCCATTCCATGTTCTCCCTCTGGGAAGTTAGGTGTTTGAAGGGTGGGTGTTGGGCAGGGCTCTGCTTTTGCACCAGTGAGCCACCCACTGATTCATGCTCCTCATTTTTGACCTGCAAAGACAGGACAGTTAAAACACACATGTTTCGTGTCTATTTCCTTAACCTTTCATCGTGAATATGATAGCAAAGCACAAGCCGCCATTCCTACATACAAAAGCCTCCACCCCACACTTAACATCTTTAGTCAGTTCCTTTTCCGTATCCACCCAGTGACAGCTGGAAGGGCTTCTTTAATGTGACAGATTGTCAGCACACTGACATAGACTGCTTTAGATGTATATTTTTAGTGGGAATGGATGATTTTTTTAAGTGAGCTTTTTCCAGAAATACGAGAATAATTGTTATTCCATATGTCAGACTTATGGGATTTTTTTTCCCTTTTGGGGTTACGGTCAGTCTAGTTAGTATCTATTAACAAATGTCTTACAAAATAAAAGGATGTCACAATTGTTCAAAGATGCTCCAATATTTAAAGATAGCTGTGGATCAACAGTAAACAAATGTGCCCCAAATCTCCTTTACCTAAGAGATGAAAATTAACTTAAAATAGTCTCGTTTCCCCCCAGTGCTTCCTTATGTTTTCTTAGGTAACTATCAGTCCTTTTAAATGGAGAACTGGTTATAACTTGGCACATGGAGAAAGTATCTGTCAGTTTATCTGTCAGATTTGGAGCTAAAAATCTGAAGTTTACAGGACACCATTTCTCTGTTTCCTTTATAAACTGTGTATGTAGGCTCACACCTGTAATCTGAGCGCTGAGCGCGCTAGGGCAAGAGTTGACGATCCTTTCTGAGCGTCCCCACACCTGTCCTTGATCCCTCTGTGACTTCTGGCCTCTTGAGAATATTTTATCATGATTGGGGGGGGGGGTTGTGGCTCTGACCTGACTACTGAGGAGAGCATTCAGTCTGAGGCTACACTGTGACGTCTTGTAACCTCTGACCACAGGGACAGCTATGAGGGAGCTCTAAGGAGCAACCTCTAGAAAGGACACCCTTGTTAAGTCCCTTCCCAGAGTAGGAAATTATCCCAGGCCCTGACTGGGAAGAGCTCTTTCCAGACCTGAGAATGAGCCTGACCTCCCTAGGGACCGTCTCCACCCCAGTAGCCCCAAGGGATGCACCTTCAGATTCATGAAGCAGCCCTTGAGCAAACACAGCTTTCCCTGCTGCCGATTTCCTTTGCCCACATCCTTAAGCTGCCGGTGTTGTAAAGAGCAAACCTTTAAGAATCTGGAGCCTAAGGAGAAAGAGCACCATGGGACGGATGGGATGGCAAATCCTTGAGTGGCAGGGGTTCTGTGGTGTGGTCCTCAGCAAGGGTGCCAGCTAGATCCACAGACTTTCTAGGAGGAGGTGGGCCTCTGGGGGCCTCAGTGGGCTAAATAGAGCCCTCAGGATACCAGGGTCCAGCAACCCAAGCTTTCAGATGGGGGCATCTGTCGTCTTCCGAATGGGAGGGAGCGTGAAGCCTGAGGGCATCCTTGGTGCCCTGGAATGATAGCTTACCCACAATATCAGAAAGGCTTCGTCTAAAGGATTAGAGAAATACAACTGTGGAAAGGAAGTTACAGAAGCGACATCATGCATAGCTTCTCATCAGACCCCAAACTGCATCTGTGCCAAGCTGTGCCCATCAGTCTTTCTACAGTCAGATCCTGTCCTCTAGCCAAGCATGGCCTGACCGTGAACACTTAGACACTGCATTTCCAGGTACGAGGCCCCCGTGTGTACCTAAAAATGACGTTAATGAGCATTTTTAATGACCAAGAGAAAGCATTGTGAGGCTAAAGAGTAATATGTTTACACCCTAGAAACTCAGAGTACAAATAAGTATGCATATAAAACACATGGACAAGTTAGTGGGGAGTATGAGAACATGCATGTTTTTATTAGACTATCAAATTTATGGAAGGTATATTCTGTGGTCTTATAGAATTTTTTAATACTCTGAAAGGATATATTGATTTCTACATTGAGAAAAATACATGTAACTTATTCATGCATGCATTTGATTAGGTGCCATAATGAAGGGGATTAGAAAGAAAAGAATCAGATGGTATGTCTGGCTTGCACATTAAGGTCAAATGATTATCCTAAGACTCCCAGAACAATGTGATCATCAACGAATAGGGTGCCATAAGCAAGACAGTGTATCACTGGACACGTTTGAAGCCCTCCTGCTGTAATATCTGTATTTGTCTTTACAAAGAGTTCTCCCTCCTAGATAAGTGTTATTCAGCAGTGTCCCACATGTTAGCAGGGTATCCAGAATGATACCTACTGACATCTACTGGATTTTCACACATCACATGAGCTGGGTTTAAACGACCATTCAGGTCGTGAACCCCACAATGTGATGAGAAGACAAAAAGCTCCATCACAAAGCCTGCCTTATGCGTTCTTTGTACTCAATGTCACTAATGGGATGGGCGTAGCTCCTGCTATAGTCGGCAGTACTGTGTGGTTTTGTGCTTCTGTGTATTCCTTTATACCATTGTGTCTAATAGGAGCTTTAACCATGATCAAGCTTTGCATTTGCTGACCTTGTGGGCCTTTCGGGCTGTGAAATAAACAGCACACACACACATCTTCTCTAATAACCTGATTAATTGATTGTCTTAGTACTACAGACCTTGTCCAGTGAAGGTCCTGTATCCTACCATATCTTAACATTCTAGGGAACCTGTGCTAGTTTGTTTATAGGTGGCGTCCCCATGGACTATTGCTGCTCCAGGACAAGGTCATTACTCAGAATGACACATCTTTGGAATGTTAAGCTTAGGTTAAACTTCCATGCTGAACTCAGAAAAATGAAATCCATGCTTTTCCATTACATTCAAAAGGAGAAACGGCATATAATTACCAGGCTGGGTCCATTTAAAGTGTGAATGAGTATCTGCAGGAAGCCAACCTTGGTTAAATCTGACCTCTTTTGAGGTGCTTAAAGAATTTGTGTACATTAACTCTTCATCCAATAGGGGAAAACAAAACAAAACCTTTATATTTGTCTCTTAATTTTATTTCAAGGATTCTTCTACACTCATATTGTGTTCCCTGTTTAATGTGGTGAGGAGCTAGGAATGGCACCATGAACCAGAAAATGACCTTCCTAACCAAAACCAAAGCAAGCTGCTTGATATGTACGGTAGGGATCTGTTATATTGTAAAGACATGATAAATAGACAAGTGCTTGACCCTAAGTGAAAATCCCTCCAGAAAGTATCTATTCCTTGTGCGATGCATTACCTGTTCCTCTAAGAAGGCCCTCTGTGTGCTATTGAGAAGGGTCCAGGACCATGATAGATTGCTGCCCATGACTGGTGACCGCAGCCTCCAACCATCTGCACCCATGTGCCTTGACATAATCGTTTGGTCCAACTTACTGTCAAAGCTACTTTATAGATGGTTCTGGGTGTCTCTTCACAGTGGGGAGAGACTTTAAATGATTCCAAATGCTTAGAAAGATAGCTATCAAATTGCCCTGCTTGCTCCGTGATGGCGCTTGTTGGGATAGATGCTTTCTAAACCAATCCTCAGAAACGAAGTGGAAACTTTGGTTTCTTTGGAAAGTCAGTTGTGTTGGATGGTGTTTTGCTGGGGCAAACACATGAAGGAGTGTTTTCCGGAAGCAGACACAAGTGAAAGGATGTTTTGCTGAAGCAAGCACATGAGAGGATGTGCAATGGATTCTTCACTAAGGACACATATGTATTGGTCCACCCTACACAGTATAGGTGAGCTCAGTTTCTCAGGACTCTATAGGGAGAAAAGTACAGGTGGTGTCCTGGCAGCTTCTTGATGGTTTCTTGGATTCTGGCTGATTGGCAGAGTGATGTCAACTGATACAGACTCACGTGGAGTTTTGCTAAAACAGACTCACGTGCTGAGGCAAAACATGTGGTGAGACAAGATCTGTGAAGGACATGTGATGTTTGGAGGGAGTATAAAAGGACTCAACAGACCGAGAAAGGCTTGCTTATAAAGCTAGCTGTGCAGAGTTTCTTGGTCTAGCATCTTTGACGATCTTTGCTTCACTAAGAAAGGCACAGCAAAGAACTTCTCCTGGCATCCCTGGTGGTCCTGGTCCCTCCTGCTGACTTGTGCTGATTTGGCTAAGGCCTGGCTGTTCCTGCTAGGTCATGCCACCACTACTGCTCTCCCAGCACTACTGAACTGGGCTGCTGGATAACCACGAAGGGTTTGCGAGCGGATTGAGCTGCCGCTGCTGACCTGTGAACTGACCTGCTGATTTCCTGACAGTGCAGATTGCATTGGCTCCAAAGAATCATTTCTAAACGAGTCCACTTACCGCATACCCTAATAACCTTTCTTTTCCACTACCTCTGGTGGGTGGTAGGCTAGAAGGGAGGTTAAAGCATTTAAGAACTGACATTAAAAGCAGGCTTTGAAAAAAAAAAAAAAAAGCTACACAGAAGGAGCTAGAGAGCGAGACTTAACACACCACAAGAGCTAAACTCTGAAGCCCCATGGTAGAAGGCAGCCTAAGTGGCCTCCTGGGGTAGCCGTGGCACCAGAACTGCATCAGGAATACAAGGCTGTGCCTTCATCCTCTTGAGGTTCCGCTGGGCCTGGTGAACAAAAAGAAAGCATGGGATTCCATGGGTACAAGCTCTTCACATTGTATCCAAAGAGCCAAAGAAGCACTCTAGATCAGTCACTTAATAGTGGGCGTTCGCAGAGCACAGTGAATCGTGGATGGGATAAGGGCAAGGGACTTGGGTTAGGGTAGTTCATTACGAAAAGAAGTGGCTCGGCAGGCCTGGGTTTCACTGCTTGTGCAGAGTCCTCTGTTGTCAGCTTTCACTCATTTTATAATTCAGGAAGAACCTCCTTCATGTAGGACTTTCTCCTGCGTTAAGGAAATGGAGAACGGGCCGCATGATCCTCTTGCCCCTGCCGTTTTTTCACATGGTTTCACTCCGATGCCTTTTTGACAGAGCTGCATTGGTTGGGCGTCTCACGGTTAACTGCTGGGCCCTCCAGAGCCTAGGGTGCTGTGCGACTCACTCCCAAGCATTTTACAGAGCTATGGTCTGGGGACTGAAAGAAGACATCACTGAAGATAAAGCCACACAAGCCTCTGCTCTGGAGGCAGGGACAGGCAGCCTTGCTCTCAGCCAGTTGTATACAGAAAAGCAAACATCTCCCTGCCCCAAAAGAAGGAGGCCCGGCTCGGTGTCTGCCCATGGGGTCCCTCCAGGAAAACAGTCCTCAGATTCCACCACTCCAATTATGCTGATGGGTGGCAGCTAGAGCCAGGTCAAGGGAGGAAAATGGGATTAACCAATCCATAAATCTCTTCCCCACACCTCTCTTCCTCCCTTCCTTCTGCTCCCTCTCTTCCTCTCTTCCTCTCTCTCTCTTCCTCTCTCTCTCTCTCTCTCTCTCTCTCTCTCTCTCTCTCTCTCTCTCTTAAAAAATACTTTTTATTTATTATTTGAGAATTCTATGAATCTCTACAATGTGTTTGGATCAAATCCACTCCCATCCCCCCTTCTCCAGCTCTTGGTCCACACCATCACCTCCCCTCGCAGCTTCACGTGTTCTTTCTATTAACTCGGAGTCTGCTGAGTGCTGCTAGCATAACCACGAGGAGACAGCCACTCACTGGAGTAGCAGCAGCCTACCAGGAGCCATATTCCTAAAACAAACAAACAAAAAAACAGAATCTCCTCTCTCTCTCTTCTAGTTCAGAATCAGCTTCCAATCAGCTCCTCGGTTAGGTTGAAGTTTCTTTTCTCAGTGCCTCTCAAGTCATGGGTCACAACTGCTTTGGGGATTGAACGACCCTTTTGCAGGGGTTTGTTTCACAGGTATTGGTGTATATGAATAATAATGGGATCGACCCACCAACTCCTACTCACCACCTAGGTTACCACCACTCTCCACCCTCTTTATAAGAAAACCAAGGTATCGGGACATTAAGGAACTTCTCCAGAGTTGGACACTGGCCAGGTCAATACTGTAAACCAGATACCCTGGTGCTGGAACCTCTAAGGCAAGGGTTCCCAACTCTCCTTATTCTGTGACCCTTTAATTCAGTTCTCATGTGTGGTGACCCCCAACCATAAAATTATTTTCATTGCTACCTCGTAACTGTAATTTTGCTACTATTATGAATAGTAATGTAAGTTTCTGTGTTATCAGATGGTCTTATGAGACCCCTGTGACCCATTCAACCCCAAAAAGGGGTCATGGCCCCTGTTAAGAACAGCTGCTCTAATGGCATATAAAGCTACTAGAATGTGTGTCGCTGGGAACCGTATCAATAAATACTGAACCAGGTGAAGGAAAGTCCGGCCAATTGTTTCTAAAGGAAAAGGTAACATACAGTTATAAATACAATTATCTGAGTATAACCCCTCAGCTTGGGGAATGGGTGTTCAGCCAAGGATGCTCACACCAGAAACTGTCACAAAGCGTCTCGCATCAGGCCCAGATGTCTAACACCAGCCTCTCAGCCATGGCTTTCAAGACTCATGCCATGTCTTAAGAGGCACTTCTAGGTAGGAGAGCCATCTTTGTTCCAGTGCACTGCCAGGGAGCGGGCGGCCTGCAGAAGTGACACAACTTCTGGGAAAGATCCCTTTTCTGGCTCCAGTCATCCGGCACCTTTCCTGCCCAAGGAGAGCTGGTAAGAGAGCCATCTTTGATCCGGTGTGTGGCCAGGGAGAGGGCAGCCTGCAGAAGTGACACAGCTTCTGGGAAAGATCCCGTTTCTGGCTCCAGTCATCCGGCACCTTTCCCGCCCTGAGGAGGGGTGTCTACCCAGGAGGAGTCTCAAGGCCTGAGCCAGTAGGAGAGCCATCTTTGCTCTGGTGCACTGCTGGGGAGAGGGCAGCCTGCAGAAGCAACACAGCTTCTGGGAAAGATCCCGTTTCTGGCTCCAGTTATCCTGCACCTTTCCTGCCCAAGGAGGGGTGTCTGCCTGGGAGGAGTCTCAAGGCCTGAGCTGGCAGGAGAGCCATCTTTGCTCCAGTTCACCTAGGCTCCAGTCTGCACTGGCGAGAGTGTGGACCGCAGTAGCTACACAGCTTTGGGACAGACAGAAGCAACCTAACTTCTGCGACAGACCTTGTTTCAGACTCCAGAAATTTGGGCACCTTCCTCGCCAGAGGAAAGGTGGCCACCTGTGAGGGCTCTGTCTGCCAGAACAGGTGAGGGAGTCATATTGTGTCCAGGGTCCCTTGGTGGCTAGTCTGTGCAGGTGAGTGAATAAACTGCACAGGCAACACATCTTCTGGGAC
>NC_034597.1:50879403-50891644 GCF_900095145.1 Mus pahari | reverse complement strand
GGATGGACTATCCAGAGACTACCCCATCTGGGGATCCATCCCATCATCAGCCACCAAACCCAGATACTAATGCACATGCCAGCAAGATTCTGCTGAACGGACCCTGATATAGCGGCCTCTTGTGAGGCTATTCCAGTGCCTGGCAAACACCGAAGTGGATGCTCACAGCCAGCTATTGGATGGAACCCAGGGTCCCCAATGGAGGAGCTAGAGAAAGTACCCAAGGAGTTGTAAGGGGCTGCAACCCTGTAGGTGCAACAACAGTATGAACTAACCAGTACCCCCTGAGCTCGTGTCTCTAGCTGCATATGTAGCAGAAGATGGCCTAGTAGGCCATCACTGGGAAGAGAGGCCCCCTGGTCTTGCAAGCTTTATATGACCCAGCACAAGGGAAGGCCAGGGCCAAGAAGTGGGAGTGGGTGGGTAGGGGAACAGGGGCGGGGGGNGGTATAGGGAACTTTCGGGATAGCATTTGAAATATAAATAAAGAAAATAATAATAAAAATATAGAGTCACTTCTAAAATAATAAGATGATCATCTCCAATGGAACACTGTCTCACCTGGCGAGGCAGCATCTGAGATGGGTCACAGCTGTATTGGACTTTCCCACCTCCAGGCCTTTCAGCTGGCCACCAGTAGACCGAACAATGTCATGGAAACTCAAGGCAATGAAAGGGTTGCCCGACGCCTCACATAAAAAAAAAAAAAAAAAAAAAATGCAATCTGCTTAGCAGGGTGCTTTAGTTACAGATTGCCTATGGGAATAACAAAACTTTAAATATTTTGCTTTGTGAAAAACAGCCAGCCGTTGTTAAACAGACGTGTGTGTGTGTGTGTGTGTGTGTGTGTGTGTGTGTGTGTGTTAGAGAGGGAGACAGACAGAGACAGAGACAGAGAGACAGACAGAGAGACAGACAAAGGGACCTCAGAACTTGTTTTTGTCATGGGTGTGGCCAACAATGTGCATGGAGTAGGTTCTCTGATGGAGATCTCCAAGGTCAGTGGCCTTGTTCCTCACCTATTGCTTCAGGCGAGGAAGGGTGCAGAGCTTTGAAAGATGAGATGTCTGTTAAATGTGATCCAACTTTAAAATATAAATAAACCCCACTTTGAGATCACAGTTGGATAAGTAAATTAGAAAGTGCACTGATTCTAATGAGCTTCTTAATTTCCTATGTGTAATATAAACACAAGGGTTTTCTGTGCCTGAAAGTGGAGTCTCGTCCTGAAGGAAAGAGTGGCCTGTATGCCCTGGGTCTGGGCCCAGCCTGTCCATCCTCACTTAGGGGAAATGTTAAACAACAGACTTGGGGTGTTGGGTGGTAGATTTGTAACAGTTGTATCTGAAAAAAAATGATTCCCTGGATTTCATTATAAATCTGAACCTTCCCATCTTTCACACTGAAAATTTCCACACCTCCTCCAATTGTGAGAGAAGAAAGTCTGTCCCTTCTTTATTCTTTACACCTTTCCAGTGGCTGCCACCCCATTCAGGGGACCAGCCTTTAAACTATTACAGCAAATCACGTGTGCAGAAAAGAATTTTAATAGAAGGTAACCTGTACGATTTGGGTAGCTGGAAAGGTGAGTTTGGGGAGAGGGTTAATTTAGTTAGAGACGGATAAGATGATTGTGAAAGCTTTACAATTCGTGAAGGCTCTGCACTCAGACTGCCTTGCACATTTTCCCTCACTAAGGCTGAAACCTGAAGGTAGGCGTCTGGGGCTGGAGCTCTCTGCTGCTCTGGGGCAGCTGTGTGCCGTGGGGGTAGGGCACTCTAGCCCAGCATTCTTGGCCACAGAATCAAGTTTTGATGGATGAATGTACACTTGTGTATTCTAACTTAAATATAATATTTATATATCAGGTTTCACTGCTCTTTCAATTGTAAGTGACTGGTTGCAGGTCAAACCTAAATCATTAGATGACAGAATTGTAACAGATTGGTAAAATGAGCTTTCTATAAATGCATTAAAACCATAATCTCAGTATTGGGGGAATATTTTAAACCTATAATATATAATTTGGAAGAAGTTCATGGTGCCAGTTTCTGTATAAAACTGTAAGTGTAGATTATTAATATAGCACATTTGTAAAGACATGACCTAGATACAGATTCATAACAAGTGGTTGTCACATAGGCTTCATGCTTTAAATCATACAGGCATGTGAGCCCCAAAGGCTGTGCCCAACAGTACTCATATCTTAGTATGGAAATTCCATCCTTCTTTCAAAAACCAATCCAGACGATACCTTTACCTGAAGACCTCCACGGGTTCTTGTCCTTACCCTGTGAAGCTTGTTTTGCAGTAGCACTTGAGACTGTAGCCCATGACGTCTGGCCAGGAGCTGACCCTCTGTCTCTAGACAGCGGCCCTCTTGCCTAACTGATGTAAGACCACCCACATGCTTGCATGTCCAACATAGAAAGAGAAAGGGCAAAGTAGGTGGGGAACCAAGAAGAACATTTGCATATCAGAGGAGATGAGAAATGGTCACTTGTCCCCTGAGAGCAGGAGGTATATCAATAATAACTGCAGAGGGACAACTTACACACCTAGTACTATAGACTTTGACAGGACACCTTGTTCAAAGGCAGAGGCTTTGAGGGGTTAGTACAGATACTTAAATACTTGTCTTAACTTTCAGTCATTCTCTGAGGAGGCATGAGGCATGGAGATCGATGTTTGTATAAGGTTTATTCTTGTCTGGGAAGATGTGTTACTAAATATCACAACTGGCATAAAAAGTGTAGAGATAGTAATGAATGTGCCTGCTTGAAATACTACATTGATTTTTACTTTTTCCCCAATTAGTATTTTTAATTAGCATATAAGATAACGGGTTCTGTTATAAAAATGTCCCTACAGGAATACCATGTTCTCTTCCGTGATTGTCCACTTCCCTTTGCTGTCCATCCTCCTCTTTCTCCTTCCTCCCCCAAGCATCCCCCTTCTCCTTTTATGTCATATGTGTATGCACATATGTTTAAATCAAATTGCACATATGAAGAAAACATGTACTATTTAACTGTTAGCCTGTTTTATTTCTCTAAACATGGTGATGTCCATTTCCATCACTTCTCTGCAAAGCGCATATTTCTATTTGCTTTGATTTTGGTCCCTGTGAGCCGTCCTCCTCTCTAGGAATGTTGGGGGTGGGAAGCCAGGCTGTCAAAAGAGCCTTCTCATCTCTGGTGAGACCTAAACCTTCTTTCCATAGGTAACATTGTGTAGGGGTGCTAGCGATCAAATCTGTGATCAAGAATAAACCTCTCTTGTCTATATGTACCGCGTTTTCTGGATGGAAGCGTTTGCCCATTGAAAGGTAGCTATTCTGCTTCAGTATTTTGGCTCTTGTCAATAGCACAGTGAACTACAGTGAACTCAGCTGTGCAAATACCCTCTCGTGTTGACTTGGATTCCTTCGTGTGTATGCGGTAGAGAATGGCAGGATCGTGTTTGTAATTTTTTGAGGAACATCCCAAATGACATCTATAGTTGCTACACTGAGTCCCTCACAAATATTCTTGCTACAAACACACACACATGCACACACACACACACACACATTCCCACCAACAATGTGTTAAGAGTATATCACAAACATCCTTGTTGAAAAAACAGATATATAATGAACACACACACACACACACACACACACACACACACACGGGGTGGGGGGGGGAGAATAGAACAGACAGACAGATGATAGTCATTCTAACTAGAAAGAGATGGAATCTCAGTGGAGACTGGTTTTCTTTGATGTTGGAGAATAGACCCAGGTCCTTGTTGGGTGTTAGGCAGATATGCTACTACAATATTTAGAAGCCACCCTAATTTTAGTTCTGGCATATTGCCTGTTTGTGTGTTGTTATTCTTTGGCATTGGTATCTCGATTGAAGCTAGAGAGATGCCTAATGTATAAGCACTGGCTGCTCTTCCAGAGGACTGAGGTTCAATTCCCAGCATCCACGAGGCAACTCAATGCTGTTATAACTCCAGTTCCAGACGATCTGAACCTTCTTCTGGCCTCTGCATACAATGAACGTACAGGCATATATGCAAGCAAAGCACTTATACACACCAAGCGTTTAGAATGTTAAAACAACTCACTGTTGACCAACTTCCTATAATGAGTTTTGTAGCTTTACATATATCTAATGGAGCAATTAAATGGAATCAATCACCTGCCTTTGGAGAGCTAGTGTATATGGCTAGTTTCTTCATTTATCCCTGGCTCACAGACTTTCTGTATACACATTCTAAGTCTAAAAATGTCTCAACATAAACTTTCCCCATTTTCTTTTTGCCGTGAGCTGACATTCTGTTTATTTCCTGGGGCTCCTGAGGGAGGGGGGCTCTGAACCTAAGGGGCCTTGCTACCGAGCTGCCTGCCCTGGGATAGAATGGGGTCTCACTTAAGTGTCTTCTTGACTTGACGTATACAAAAAACGAATCCTGTGACCCTGGAAGCATAGCCCCCATCCATGGGAGATCCTAGTATTAAATAAATATCTAAGCAGTGAACCAGGGCGCTGGCTGAGTTCAAGGTCTGAGGCATTGTCATTTGAAGTCTCCCACATGGTGAAACGTCCTACACATAATGCACAGAAGGCACCATTTCTAATCAGAGAGTGTCGTCCTAATTACTGAAATTACCCCATCTAATCTCTTTATCATCCTAAGGAGGAGAATATCCCAAAGAACGGTTATAATTAGTGACTGCCTAGAAATCATATGTCCCCCAAGGGACAGAATCAGGACTAAAGCAGAGGACTTTCCTCAAGCAGTATTTGATTTCTTCTTCTACATTGCTACACAGGGGGAGAACGTAAATGGAGTCCATGCCGTATCTGGTTGCTAGCTGTAGACAGATAGCTGGGGCTATAATGAGAGGTGTGAACTAAAAGCAGAGTTCTTTTATAAAGCTTCAGTGTAACTTATGTGCCAGTGAATTCACCCCATTGGAGGACAGAACTGAGCTGACTATATAATTTCAAAAGGAAACCGCATGTCACTCGACAGTTACTCTCCTTCCTTCCCCGGCGGAGCACCTGGCAAGGGCTAATCTATCAACTGTCCGGATGGATTTTTCTCTTCTGGGTTGTGTATGGAAGCGTACAGAAGGGGATTTTTGTCTTTTTTTTTTTTTTTAAAAAACCTTGTGTGTGATTTTCAACCTTTATGTTGTATACCAAGTTCTCAGTACCTCATTTCTTCAACAAGCATTTGGTGGACATACCACCTGCTAAGCCCTTCTCTGTGCTACTGGCTTTGTCCACTGTGGTTAGGGCTGCTGTGAATAGACTATGCTGTGTGTGGACATGTGGCCTCTATTTTCCTGCATACATACATGGTACTGGGATTGCTGAGTCATGTCATGGCGACTCTGATTTCGCAGTCTTAAGAAGGAGCCAAGAGTTTTCCAAATTGCCTGCACCATCTGACACGCTCCCCAGCAGCTCTGTCCCACATCGTTGACAACATTGGTTCATGTCGCTCTGTATTATTTGTGGCAGTCTCTTGAAATTAGGTATGTCTTTTTGGGTTTTGTTTTAAATCAAGTTGTAGGATTTCCTTATTAGTATTTTATATACAATTCTTTTACCAAATACATTACTTATAAATCTCTTCTCCCATCCTATGGGTGCCTTTTTTTCACACCCTGGGTAGTGCCGCTGATTCATTCTCATTTTTGATAAAGTACAGCCTATCTACTTTTTGTCTCCCACCTCCCTCCTCTAGGTGTTCTAAGAAGCTATGGCCAACCTCAGTGTGACGTTTTGAGTATGCTTAGCCTGGGGAGTGGCTCTAGAAGGAGGTGTGGCCTTGTTGGAGTAGGTGTGTCACTGTGGGAGTGGGCAATGAAACCTTCCTCCTAAGTGCAAATATAAAACTCTGGGGTCTTCCTACATCATGCGTGCCTGGATGCTGCCACGCTTTACGAGTTGATGATAATGGACTGAGCCTCTGAACCTGTAAGCCAGCCCCAATTAAATGTTGACCTTTATAGAGTTCCCTTGATCATGGTGTCTATCCACTGCAGTAAAACTCTATGACACACAGAACCACCATAATGCGTCCTCGTTTCCTTCTGAGCATTTTCTGTGCTATGTTAGGAATGTAGGACTCTAACCCAATTGGAGATATTTTGGTATGTGGTATGAGGTAGGTACTCAATTTTATTATTTTGCCTATGGGCAGCCACTTGTACCTGTACCACTTACGGAGACTTTTCCTTCCCCCATTGAGTTGTGTTGGCATCCTTATTGAAAAACCAATTGGCAGTAAGAGAGTTTATTCCTGGGTTCCCAGCTTTACTTGATTAGCCTATGCCTATCTTAAAATTATTTGAATAAAAACAAGCAGCTCACAAATTTAGTCACTTTACTAAAACCAGGGAAGCAGACTAGAAAACTGGAAGAGTATCTATAATCCAGTCACTGGCAGTGTTTTTTCTGTACTTTCTCTGAGTAAGACTGATGTTCCCATCAACTGGCTGGGCTGCTTCTGATGCACTGGTCAGGGTGGTTGGTAGGCCAAGAGATGCTCTTCAGTGCTCGTGGCTGACAGCACAGAGCCGCAGCAGTTCACTGGAGGGAGTGTCTGCAGGTGACTCTATCTAGTGTTCCAATCTGAGTGAATCTCTGGTATTAGGACCCTACAAAATATCATTCACACGCAGACCTCAGGTTTGGGGACCCTTAAGTTTTGGCAGCAAGAAGTGTTACATGTTGGGATCATCTCTTGTGTACTGTGTAAGGCTGTCTTTGTGCAAAGTAAGACACCTGTGTCAGTGTTCCTTGCGAACATCTCTATCACCTTCTGATTGGTTTAATAAAGAGCTGAACAGCCTATAGCAAAGCAAGAGAGGAAAGGCGGGACTTCCGGACTGAGATTGGAACTTTGGGAAAGAGTCAGGAGGCAGGGAATTCACCTGCCAGTCAAGGAGTACGGAACAGGTGCTGCATGGTGAGATGGGGCTAGGTGGTCCAGTCTACTTAGATGAGCTAGTTGAGAGTTTTGCCAAACTAAGGCCAAGCTTTCATAAATTAATTTAAAAAAAGGTCTCTGTGTTGTTATTTGGGCAGCCCAATGATAGATAGTTACAACTCTCCTCTCGTGGTGGTCTGATATGCTTGACCGCGGAGACTTAAAAGCTTCTGGAACTCTCATGGCACCCAGAGCCTACAATTTCTCTTCTCCAGTCGGCAGCCCATCTTCAGCCCCCTGCCTTCCTTGCTGATTCTCAGCTTCCAGCACTTTTCTTCCAGGCCTGGCTGCTCAGAACCAGAAAGCTGCTGCCTGAATCTCCCGCTGTCAATCAGCTGACCGCCTCGCTGCTTTCTCAGCTCGGCTGCCATATGCTCTGCTACCGCTGCTGACCCGCTCTTCTGCCGTTCTGTTCCCTCTGTCTCTCCTTGTTTGTGCCCCTCCTCATCCCACATTACTAAAGTAGACAAGGAAAGATGACTTGCATTGGGCCTAGTGCTGCAATATCAGGGAGGTGCAGCGCAGGAGAGTGCCTTGTACCCAGCACAGGGTAAGCCTACACACCCTGCTTATATAGCCCATGAATGGGTGGTTAGACCTTCACAGCTGTTTGGTGTAGACCATTCAGTCATTTGTTCTGACCAATCACAGCCACATATCTTAGCACCAGTCACAGCCATCCTCTTAGGCTTCTAGGGGAAGCCTATCGATAGCCAACGTAGAAATGGCTACTGGGTCATCTAGAGTTTGCTGAGCCCTGTGATTTCAAAAGACTGGTGTAGACTGTCTGAAGCAATCCTGGCTAGAGCTGGGACTTTGAAAGCCCAGACAGTGAGCTGTGTGACCTCTGCATAGTTGTCTTAAGACATCTTGGAGTGATCAAGAACCTGGTGATGGCATGAGATTGTCTGTCTGTCTGGTTATAAGGTAGTCTGTTAGATTATAAAAGTAGGTAGTCTATCTATCCCTTAGGGTGATAGTTCATTTACCTGGGCAGTCTGGGCGGATAGGAAAAGTCCAGCATATCACCTTCTTCCTGGTGTCTTTGCATATTTATGGAAACATGAATATCAGAAAGAGTGCTTTTAATACAGACTTGAATTCCTGATTTTTTTATTTTTAATTTATTTATTTATTTATTTATTTATTTATTTATTTATTTGTGGTTTTTCAAGACAGGGTTTCTCTGTATAGCCCTGGCTGTCCTGGAACTCACTCTGTAGACCAGGCTGGCCTCGAACTCAGAAATCCGCCTGCCTCTGCCTCCCAAGTGCTGGGCTTAAAGGCGTGCGCCACCACGCCCGGCTCGAATTCCTGATTCTTAACACAATGATTTCTGCCCATGGTTTACATCTGCCCCAAGCCCCAGGAACAGGCGGGTTCCTTTTCTCTGTCTCATTTATGCTGTTTACTTTCTTAGAATTATTGCTTCTACCTATTCTTGGCCTGTTCTGCTTGTGTTGAACTTCCCCTGTGCACTGGGGAAGACAGAAGGAGTTCTACAAAGCGTCATGACCCCTGAGCTCACATCTTTCCTTCACAGATAAAAGCAGGGAGGGGAGTGGGTGTTTGGGATTTTGCAGTAACCTTGGTTGACCATAGGAACTAAACTCCTTAGTGTGCCCCCCAGCCGAGACTGGTCATCAGCAGATGCATTAGTCTGTACTGATGCACACTGGGAAAGATTCTCGTCTTCAGTTTGATTCAGAAATGGCCTTAATTTAAGCGTGAGAGGCAAGAGCATTCTGAAACAAACAAAGATTTTAAAAGCAGGGTTCAGACCATTTTCTTTGCTCGCCAAAGCCCTTTTACTACCAAAATATCTATTTAAATTATATTTCTACTTAAGTTGCTTTTTATAAATCTTTCACATACCTACATCCTAATACCCATGACTTAATTTTTAGAAGCCTCTGTGGCCATATAAATGGATGGCTTAGATCTAAAGTAGGAATCCATATGTTCAGAGACAAGTGATTTTTATTTCCAAAGAATTTGAGAAGACAGAAATATAAACCCCCAGAAAGAAGGATGTATGCTTTTTAAGAGCTACCCATGGGAAATGGTTTATATTTGTTAAAATTTACCACATGATTAATATCCACATGCTACATATTAAATGATCTGATTTTGACAATGACCTGGCTGACATATTCACATGATGTGACAATGCCATACCGCTTTTTAAAAAAGTAAAGTGTGTTAATGAAAGGTTTTATTGTTTGCCCTTTCAAGCTCTGTGTGCACAAAGTTGTAGAACAGGGACTCATGGGAAATGCAGAATGGACTGGAAATCAGACCATTAGAGTTATAAAGAGCATTCATAGGGCCCTGCATGCTGTGGTCAGAGGGGCCAGAGCATGGCCAGCAGCATCGGACAGAGGAGGCCACTCCTCGTCTGTTCAGGTAACAGTAAAGTAGGTCACCCATCTGCAGCACGCTCGGCCATCCTGTGGACGGTCCATTGTGGCCTTAGAAGCAGGAAGTTATCTATGCCCACACATCTCTAGCACTTGGAGTGGAGCCTGGTCACATGGTCAGTATAACCCATCAAGCAGTACTCCGAAGGCCAAAGTCTGGGGAACGTGCACAAATGTTACTTACAGACATGCCTCAACAGCATCACTGTCTTGTCACAGCAGTTAGCTCCTGGGGAGACAACCCCAAGCAGCTTCATGCATCTAAAAATGAAAGTTGGCTTTGATAGTTTTGGTTTTGCTTTGCTTGCTTTAAAAAAAAAAAAAAAAAATGGCCAGAACAGCTTTACCTCCACCCCTGTGTCTGTGACCATTCACCATGGACTGTAGTGGGAAAAACACACTTTCTGAATAAAACTTCCTCCTGTTTGTGAATTTATCCCTGCTTCTAACCACATCTCCCAATTCGTTCAGAAGTGTTTGTCTCTGGACAGTGAGGCAAAGGCTGCAGCTTGAGGGGCAGATGCTCCCCGTCCTGCCTCCCAGGCCTCTGCCAACAGGGCCTCTCCTTGGGGTTTCTTCCACTGGGGGCCACTGCTTCCCAGTTCTTGGGAGCATCTATCACATTCAAGATGAAAAAAATCAATGATGCAGTCAGCCACTGCTTCCAACCCCAATCTCAAAACCTCCAAGGGCAGAGAGGGCCCTTCACTGCTCCCAATACCCGGTACAGTAATGAAAGTAAAGATAAATTGAATTAATCTCTCCCAGCTGCCTGGTGCTGATAACTGACTCACAGATCCATTTCCAGCAGCAGTCTTGTGGGTCTGTGTTTGTACTAGTAAATAAATTTCTAAACAGTTCAACTACAGAGGCATTCGTGGCTTAATTAGAGAGATGGGACATTGAAAACGAGAAGTGGGAAGGAAAGTCCAGAATTTAACTATAGTTACCAGCCAGTCAGGTGTTTCTTGGATAGATCTGTGTGTGTGTGTGTGTGTGTGTGTGTGTGTGTGTGTGTCTGCTAACTGGTGTGATAACTGTGGCATGTTAAATGATTAAACTTTGACAGCTTTTTGGAGAGTAAATATTGAAAGAATTATGAATTATGTTTACATTTTATTTCATAATTTTATTAGCAATTTGTAAGTTGTATTCATAACATTATACAGATCATAAGGGACCATCTGATAGAGTCTTACATAACATTATACAGATCATAAGGGACCATCTGATAGAGTCTTACAAAGTTTCTGTCATTTGCTTCCCATAAAAACAAAACAAAAGGCTGTGTCTATATTAAAAGACCGTGCCTTCCTAATTAAGAGGCAGCAGCTGCTTTCATAGCTGTTTCCCCATTAATTATATAAATTACACTGACTGTGATGTAGTCACATAACCTCAATTGGTAATTAGCATGGAAAATGCACTTGGCAGAGGGATACAGCAATATCAATGATATGACTTTGGCAGTAGAAAAATGCCAAGCTTGATTCAAATGCCATTATAGAATTGAACAATGCCAAGTAGTTCTGGACTTATTTGGTGTTCCTATAAAATCTAATCAATTATAGTTTTTAGATCAGACCTATGGAAAAGCCATAGTACATGAAGCATAGTGCACATATAGTCATCCTTATATGTAGAAACAGTGTTACGGATATATTTACATATCATTAAAAAGGTATTTCCTCCCTGGTCATAAACTCCAAAGAAAACCTTTCAAGTTGTTCCTCTCAAAAATGTTATATTCATATTTCAAAATAATGTGTTTGTACAAATGAGCCCAGTCTACACATCACTGGTGACTTTTATTCCAGTGGTTGGTGCTTTCCCATGGACTCTGCAGCCTTCTCTCCCGGTCTTTGACACAGTACAGTTTATGTTATTTCTAGGAGTCCACATTAGCATCTCTAAGATTATGCAAACAGTGCTTACTGTGGAGCCAGAGAGAGGAGTTTTCTTCCTTTCAGTGTGTGATTCCTCATTCACGTGTGTCTATCCATTCTTTTTCATGGTGCTGGGGGTGGAACCCAGAGTCTTGCTTATTCTTGGCAAGTGCTCTGCCACTGAACTAAGCCCCCAGCCCTTGATCTATTATGTAGCCCAGGCTGGCTAAAATTAAAATCCTCCTGCTTCTGCCTCCTGAGTGCTAGCCTTTCAGGTGGATGCAGACCTTCGTCCTATGCTCTCTTCACCCTCCTTTGTCTCTTTTTTTTTTCTTTTTTCCCTTCTCCCCCTCCCTTGTCTCTGAATCCCATGTGCATTTAATGCTCTCCATAGTTTCCACTAGCATAGGTGTTTTTATCTCTCACCTCCACCTTTCCCTGCCTTCTACAGCCTGGTACTCCAGTCTCCATCCATACTACTTGCTCTGTAGGCCCTTTGCTTGATGTTAGATTTTGTTCTTTGTTGTTTTTCAAGTATGATAGCTCTTGACTTCCTTATCTTTCTTCTTTTTCCTCACTTGTGTTCATGAAGCAAACAAGCTGCTTCTGATACATCTTTATTTTCTGATTGCATTTGATGGTTAAAGTTATCTGGGTATAAAAGTTTGGCTTGCTATTATTTTCTTTCAGAACTGTGTGTCCTTTAGCTTCCTCTTGATTGGCTGGAGGGATACTACAATTTTGATTTTCCATCCTTTGTTTATACCCTGAAAAGTTCTTTTTTCCGTTTATGCTTTGTCCCGCGCTACCTTCTCGCCAGCAAGAAATGACGCGGCACACAAACAGGATCCTTCTGCAGCAACGCTTTAATGCTCTTGAGAGGGAGAGCATAAGCTTCCAACAGGCAAAGGGCGAAGAGAAGAGAGGGGAGAAGAGAAG
>NC_034597.1:50871375-50878674 GCF_900095145.1 Mus pahari | reverse complement strand
GTGCGCCACCACGCCCGGCTCCTCCCCCATTCTTAAAAGCTGCTTAGAACGAGAGTATGTTTTTAGACTTTCTCTAGGTAGTTATTTCATTTCTTTATAGGTTTTTCCGATAAGGCAAACTCTGAGACGCTCAGCGGGCTCTTGCATTTCAGATACTCATTAGCTGGAGCTTGCTGCAGTGCAGCCCCGTGCTCAGAGCTGACATTTTCTGTGGCTTGACCCATGTATTCTTCTTTCCTAAATAAATTTCTAGACGAGTCATGAAATCACAGAAAACAGACTTTTTAGAACTAGTAGGCACACCCACTCCTGGAGCAACTGTGAAGGGCGTTATACCAGAGCAGATAATGCAGCTCTATACCTCATTGCATGTGCGTGTATCCCAGTGACAATCAAGAAGATGTCTGTGGAATGAGGTCTGGGTTTTTCCTCAGGTGTTCGTGACCATGTAATATACTAGATATTCAAATTAAGTTGAAAAGCCTAAGATATGTGTACAGCAAGAGGAGACATTTTTAGAATTATAATTCCCTATAACTTATTCCCTGCCACATGTAGTGACTATAGATTATTGATTCCCCATTTATGGTAACATCCACATCTTTTTTTTTTTTTTTTGGTTTTTAAAACACATTTTTGAAACAATTTCATCTGATTGTGAACTATAATTTTAATACCATATGTGGGTGTGGGTGTGGGTGTGTATATGCACAAATGGTGCACAGTTATTTATCAGTGGCTTATTTTCAATAAATTTTATTCAATATGTGGTTCTCTAAATATTAATAAAACCATATAAGCACAAGGCAATACAGTGGTTATGATACCAGATGGGTTTCAAGGGCTTCCCCACAGTGCTGTTATCCCTTCTGAGACACTGAGAGCTAAGAAGAGAGAAAAAAATTTTCAGAATGGCTTTCCTATGACATTAAGTTGATTCACTGGCATCAATCTGCTGTGTATCCGCGACTTTTTATGACTTGGGAAGTACTGACTGAGAGAAGTAGCATCTCTTATTTTCTGAGATCACAGAGCTCTGCCCACTGAAGCAGCTTCCAAATTGGAACCTTTGCAGAAGTTGCTGCGGTTCAGTACCAGAACACAACGTAGGCTTTTTGTCCCTCATTCTAAATGCTTCCAAACCCAGACCATTTTTTAATGTCACCTACATGGTACCACAAATAGAAGCTCGACTCTGGACTTCATGTGATAGACCAGTCAAAGGACAGGTACACTTAAAATATTATATGAAGTCACCATCAGGGTATATTCATAGGACATACAGGGAATATACATTGTACTGGCTAGTTTTATGTCAATTGGACACAAGCTAGAGTCATCAGAGACAAAGGAACTTTAATAAAGAAAGTGCCTCTATAAAACTGAGCAGTAGGCAAGCCTGTAGGACATTTTCTTAATAAGTTATTGATTGGGGAGGGCCCAGCCCATTGTGAGTGAGGCCACCCCTGGGCTGGTAGACCTGGGTTCTATAAAAAAGCAGGCTAAGCAAGCCATGAGGAGCAAGCCAGTAAGCAGCACCCCTCCGTAGGCTCTATATCAGCTCTTGCTCCACATCCCTGCCCTGCTGGAGTTCCTGTCCAGACTTCTTTTGGTGATGGTCTGTGATGTAGAAGCATAAGCTAAAAAATCTCTTTCCTCCTAAAGTTGCTCTGGTCACAGTGTTTTATCATGGCAATACTAATCCTAAGACATAAGCTGACTTTGTGGTGAGACATTGTAGTGTCCATTCCCGTAGGCATTCTTTTCATCAATGTGAGTATTTCACAGTCCAAACATTCAAATCTGAAACCTGAAACCATCTGGCCCCTAACATTTAGAATAAGAGATGGCCTGTAGTTGCTAATTCGGGTGTTCCAGATGGAATGCAGAATGGAGGGGTGAGCAATGTCACACAGTGTGTGGCTCAGCTTTAGCATAGACATCCTGTGTAGTTCCTGATCTATAAAGCAGAAAGGATTATTGAGCTGACTGAACCCCATCTACCCCTTCCCTCCACACAGTCATCCCCAGTCCGACTCTGGAAGTCACCTTGTGCCCTTGTCCTGGCTAATTAACACAGACATGGAAATCTCTGGCCAGGAGCAAGTATTTACTTAGGGTTAAGATAAACAAACCATGTATTTTAAGTCCCATCTATAAAATTTACCAAGTCTTTGCTTCTGCCTATAACTTTTGACCTGCACATGTCACTGTCACCCAGAACCTCCTGGGGCATTCTTTCAACGTCCACAAAGAGCCAGTGAGGGATGGTTGTTCCCAGTGGTGGAAACATGCCTGCTTGTTAACCTTACAGACATTTTTCCTTCCTTACATAGTCCCTTAGCATCAGCCTTGACTTTTCCTTTCTGCCTATAGCATGCAGGTGCTGCCCACCCACTGAGCTCATAACTGTAAGCTCTGGTCATTGTCATTATTGCCTCTCTAACCCCTCCAACGAACGGCCTTCCAGGGTCCTTCTCGGCTGCCACCACCCTCTGTGATTTCCATCAATCACACTCTCTTAGGATCTTTCTACAACACTCATCTCACTGGCTTTTCTGACTCTCGGAGCCCTTCGGTCTGCCTTCTATATGGTTCTGTTAAATGTCCTTCCAAAAAGTCTAATGCAGTTATGTGATTCAGGTGTCCTAACTGGTAGCCCTGAGCACCCATTTGGCTCAAATGGGTCAGTTCTAAAGCAGAAAGCAGCTTTGGGCAGATAAACCTTTTAGAAGAGAGATGCCCTTTGGGCAGATAAACCTTTTAGAAGAGGTAGCTTCCACACCCATTTGCTCTCAGCTCTCCTTCCTCACATCCCTCTCCACAGTCCTGTTGCCAGTACACAAAAGGAAGAAAGACATCTGACCCTAAGAACCTGACTGTGGTACAGAATAATCAGGAGAAAGGGCACCAAAGACACAACACTTAGACTGAGTGAAAACTAGCAACTAGCCTCTTCTACCTCCTGTGATGGTCAGACACTTTGCTACTGCGGAAGAGTCCAGAGGAGGCACTGGTAAGAGGTATGGGAGGTATCAGCCTTCCAGTTTGTGCAGGTATTAAGTGCATGGCAAGGTTCTGCTCAACCCATTAAACAGTGTCTCCAGAAAGATGCTCAGAAACAACATGGTTTCCATAGGGATATGAAATTGGGGCTTTTTCAGCAAGATTTTGCTGAAAGGACCCTGATATAGCGGTCTCTTGTGAGGCTATGCCAGTGCCTGGCAAACACAGAAGTGGATGCTCACAGTCAACTGTCGGATGGAGCACAGGGCCCCCAATGGAGGAGCTAGAGAAAGTACCCAAGGAGCTGAAGGGGGTCTGTGACCCTATAGGTTGAACAACAATATGAACTAATCAGTACCCCCAGAGCTCGTGTCTCTAGCTGCATATGTAGCAGAAGATGGCCTAGTCGGCCATCACTGGGAAGAGAGGCCCCTTGGTCTTGCAAACTTTATATGCCCCAGTACAGGGGAACGCCAGGACCAAGAAGGGGGAGTGGGTGGGTAGGGGAGCAGGGAGGATATAGGGGACTTTGGGGATAGCATTTGAAATGTAAATGAAGTAAATACCTAATAAAAATTGAACAAAAAAGAAATTGGGGCTTTTTAATCTACAAAGTGACGGCAAGTGTTGCCAGTTAGTTTAGCAGACATTTGACAAACCGTGAATGTCCTAAAGCTGCGTCTTTTAAGTTTGGAAGGATAGCACTACAGATGTGATATGTTTCTGAGGAGAACCTTGTTCAGCTGAACACAATGTCAGCAAGAGTGTTGATGAGAGGTTGTTGTTGATGGTGGTGATTGCTGGCGGTAATGATGATGGTTTTGGTGAGGGTAATGATGGTGGTGGTGGTGGTGGTGATAATAGTGTTGATGGAGAACATGGTGATGATGATAATAGTGGTGATTATGAGGATGCTGGTAGTGGTGGTGGTAATGATGATTATGATGGTGATGGTGGCGGCAGCAGAGCAAAAAACAAGTTTTGAGTGAAACTTTTCTTTCTCTACCTTTCTCGGTGTGTTGATGGAAAAGGTTCAGTAAATGAGAGCTAGCCAGGTTGTTTAAATTCCTGGGGACACTTCGGTGTGTACAACCTTTAGGGATTCTTCCTAGAGGCTAAGAAAACAAGTGAGGTTCCTGGCTAATTAAAAAAATACCTCCAAAGGTCAGAAGTTTCTATATCTTTGCTGTCAGGAAGCTCTCAAAATTACCTAACCACGATGTGAGGAGCTGAATGGTCTCAAACATTTTCTTTTTCTTTTTTTAATGTATTTTTTATTAGATATTTTCTTCATTTATATTTCAAATACTATCCCCAAAGCCCCCTATTCCCTCCCCCACCCTGCTCCCCAACCCACCCACTCCTGCTTCCTGGCCCCTGCATTCCCCTGTACTGGGGCATATGATCTTCGCAAGACCAAGGGCCTCTCCTCCCATTGATGGCCAACTAGGCCATCCTCCATCCTCTGCTACATATGCAACTAGAGACACAATTCTGGGGGGTACTGGTAAGTTCATATTGTTGATCCTCCTATATGGTTGCAGACCCCTTTAACTCCTTGGTTACTTTCTCTAGCTCCTTAATTGGGAGCCCTGTGTTCCATCCAATAGATGACTGTGAGCATCCACTTCTGAATTTGCCAGGCACTGGCATAGCCTCACAGGAGACAGCTATGTCAAGGTCCTATCAGCAAAATCTTGCTGGCGTATGCAATAGTGTCTGGGTTTGGTGGTTGTATATGGGATGGGTCCCTGGGTGGGGCAGTCTGTGGATGGTCCTTTCTTCTGTCTCAGCTCCAAACTTTGTCTCTGTAACACCCTCCATGGGTATTTTGTTCCCCATTCTAAGAAGGAACAAAGTATCCACACTTTGGTCTTCCTTATTCTTGAGTTTCATATGTTTCGCAAATTGTATCTTGGGTAGTCTAAGTTTCTGGGTTAATATCCGCTTATCAGTGAGTGCGTATCATGTGTGTTCTTTTGTGATTGGGTTACCTCACTCAGGATGCATTTTCATCATCAGATCACTGTGTCCTTTCTAACACATGAATCAGAAGGCTCGAATCTTCCTGAATCCTCTCATAAAGCTGCACACTGTTACTCACTCTGTAAAGTAGCTTTCCCAGCTCAGGTCTAGGAGGACCAGTATGGTTACAAGTGATCACATCCTGCCTCAGCCCTGCCTCAGTCCAGCACTTGACTGCATTTTCTCATAGTTACCTGAATTCATGAGCTATGGAGGAGTCCCATTTATTCAGTTACAATTTACAATTCTGTTAACAAAACAGCACTATACACAAATAATAATAATAAAAAGAGCTGCAGTTTCAACATAATTTTACTTGTTTGATAAATATCAAATATGTTGCGTTTATCAATGTATACCATTAAGAATGCAACAAAAGCTCAGTCCAGAAGAACATTCCATCATTCTTCCCATGTATAGCCACAGTACATTAAGAGAAAACTCATCTTCATTTCCATTCATGATTCTTGTGTCAAAGACATTCAAACAAAAGTACATTGAGATAAAACTGAGTCAGCTCAAATGAGAATTAAGTTTAAGATGAAAGTAGTAAAAAAAAAACTGCCGAGTATGCTAAAGTATTTGCTCATGTCTTTCTTAATTATCATAAGAGTCTGCGATAAGTTCATTAATGGCATTAAAAAGCAGTATGCATTTATTTTATCATTTCTATATGAAGAATAACTTACCCTGGAAATTATAAGCTTTGCGGCTATTTAACTTTTATCATTAAAGGTTTCAAATGTTACCTTAAACATCTGGGTTTTTTTTTAATTTTTTTATTAGATATTTTCTTTATTTACATTTAAAATGCTGTCCCGAAAGTTCCCTATACCCCCTGCCCCTGCTCCCCTACCCTCCCACTCCCAATACTTGGCCCAGGCCTTCCCCTGTACTGGGGCATATAAAGTTTGCAAGACCAAGGGGCCTCTCTTCCCAGTGATGGCCGATTAGGCCATCTTCTGCTACATATGCAGCTAGAGACACAAGCTCACGGGGTGCTGGTTAGTTCATATTGTTGTTCCACCTACAGGGTTGCAGCCCCCTTCAGCTCCTTGGGTACTTTCTCTAGCTCCTCCATTGGGGACCCTGTGTTCCATCCAATAGCTGACTGTGAGCATCCACTTCTGTGTTTGCCAGGCACTGGCATAGCCTCACAAGAGGCCGCAATATCAGGGTCCGTTCAGCAGAATCTTGCTGGCATGTGCATTAGTATCTGGGTTTGGTGGCTGATGATGGGATGGATTCCCGGACGGGATAGTCTCTGGATAGTCCATCCTTTCATCTTAAATGTCTGTTAAGAACAAAGCTACCTATAGATTCAATGCAGTCTCTATCATCATAATGACCTGTTTTTGCAGAAACAGAAAAACAAGCTGGACTTGGTCATACATACCTTAAATCCAGTAATCTGGAGGCATGATAATTATTTCAAGTTCAAGGCCATCCTGAGCTACTTAGTGAGATTGTCTCTAAGTAAAACAAAACAGAAGAGAAAAAAAGAAAACTACATGAGAAGTGGAAAGGTTATCCTAAATTCTTAAGGCATGTGCATGGACTCTCGGGTATCCACGACAATTTTGAAAGGGAAGAGCAAAGTTGAGGGGCTCACAAAGCAAAGCTGCAATATTCACGCCAGCATAGTACTGTACTGTGAAGAGACAGGAATGTGAGCGGCAGAAATAGAAAAAGGGCTAGACACAAACATGTGGTGAAATGATAGTCAGTTCTTAGGGTTTTGTTGCTGTGAAGAGACACCATGACCAAGGCAACTCTTATAAAAACAACATTGAATTGGGACTGGCTTACAGGTTCAGAGGTTCAGTCCATTAGCATCAAGGCAGGAGCATGGCAGCAACCAGTAGCCCTGTTCAGGAGGAGCTGAGAGTTCTACATCTTCATCTGAAGGCAGGCAGGAGAAGACTGGCTTCCAGACAGCTAGAACAAGGGTCTTAGAGCCCATGCCCACAGTGACACACCTACTCTGACCAGGCCACACTTCCAAATAGTGCATTTTCCTGAGCCAAACATATTCAAGCCACCACAGTCAGCAAGGGTACCAAGTCCATTTGCAGGGAAAGAGTGTGGTCAGGAGCCGACTCTGACAAGCTAACAGAGGGGTGGTTTCATTCTGTTTGATTTCCCAGTGGTTTTTTTTTTTTTTTTTTTTTTTTATAATAAGATTGTAATAAGAACTAAAATTAAATAAATAGATGAACAGGAATTGAACAACACTGCATTGTTTTGGGTAAAGGATATTATCAACAT
>NC_034597.1:50830217-50871270 GCF_900095145.1 Mus pahari | reverse complement strand
TAACAGAGGGGTGGTTTCATTCTGTTTGATTTCCCTGCGGTTTTTTTTTTTTTTTTTTTTTTTTTAGAGAATACATGAAAAGTACATCCAACCAAAGAAAAAGATGAACAGGAATTTAACAAAACTGCATTGTTTTGGGTAAAGGATATTATCAACATGTAAGAGATGAAATAGAAAAAACATTGGCAAAACAGAATAAGGAATTAGTATTCTAAATATAGAAGGAATTGCAGCTCAATAACAAAGCCAGATTTTTAAAAAAAAATACTTGAATAAACAAAGATAAGCAAGTGGCTAATTCCTTTATAAAATTGTTCTCAACATCATTCATCATCAGTATCATAATCATCTGCAAACCTGTTAAAATGGATGCTGAGGAGAAAGCATCAGGAAATGAAAGGACAGGAAATGCCAAGTGTTGCTGAGGATGAAGAAAACTTACCCTGCTGCTGTGGAAGACTGGTTCGTGGCCCTTTGTGTTATCTGCAGATTTCCATGGCTCCGGTCTATCTCAACATCTAGGACCCAACACAGATGTTTTACTGAGCATTCAAGGTGCCAAGTGGGAAACAACCCAAGTATCCAGATGTGGATGAACCCTTTATAAAAGAGTAAAAGAACTAAATCTTGTAAGCTGGCTGAAAAAGACAAATGCCTTATTGCTGAGATAACTACAGTAGTCAGATTCCTAGAGACCGAATATAAAATGGTCCCAGAGACACAAAGTGAGAGGTCAAGGGAGAGTGACTCAGTGGGGACATAGTGGGTGGTGGACACTGGTGATGGTTGCACAACCCTGCCAGCATACTTAATGCTACCCAACTAAATGCTTAAAAAGAAATAGCTTCAAATGGTAAATTTTTTACATGTTTGTCCACAGTAAATCATAAATATACTGAAATGGTTCTTCAAGTCTCCAGGTACTTGGATCTTTCATTTTCTGTGAGGGGACACATGTACCACTGTTTGCCTGTTTGGAATAACCTGCTGGTTGACGGTTCTTCCACCTCATATTCCTTCTATTCGCCCTGAAATGTACACCTTGTACACTCCTACAAGCTGATGCCTCTATTTCCAGGAGCCCTCCTGCCTTCTAGGGCCCCAACCCCTTTGGGGATGCCTGCCGAATCATCCAGAGAGAATTGCAAGGTCCCTCTATGATGTTCCCTCAAAACTTTTCTAATCCTCATTCAGACTGAACTGTTTCTGCACACAGGTAGCTGCTGCTGACAGCATAGAGCATGAATGTAAGCAGGTAGTTCGACTATGGGGTATCTTTGAAGATGGACAGGAGGACAGATTGCTCAGTGAGTCATTTGCCTTAGAAGCCCAAGGACTTGAGTTCAATTCCCAGAACTGATCAAACCAGGCATGAGGCATGAGCTTGTGGTCACAGCATTAGTGGGGCAGCAGGGGAATGCCTGAGGCTCACTGACCAGCAAGTCAATCACAGTGGATGAGACCCTGGCTCAAAGGAGGGGAACAGAGTTTCAGAGGATGCTACTCAAGGTTGACCTCTGAGTTCTGTATATACATGTATGCTTGCACTCATTCCTGAGGAAACCTAAATAAATAAAATGAGAATTCTTCTCTTATCGTACTACTCTGAGAAAGTAGACAGGGGCCGTGGTGGTTTGAATATGCTTGGCCCAGGGAGGGACACTATTAAAAGATGTGGCCTTGTTGGAGTGGGTGTGGCCTTGTTGGAGTAGGTGTGGCCTTGTTGGAGTAGGTGTAGCTTTGTTGAAGTAAGTGTTGCCTTGTTGGAATAGGTGTGGCTTTGTTGGAGTAGGTGTGGCCTTGTTGGAATAGGTGTGGCTTTGTTGGAGTAGGTGTGGCCTTGTTGGAGTAGGTGTGTTATTGTGGCTGTGGACTTTAAGCTCCCTGGAAGCCAGTCTTCTACTGTTTGCCTTCAGAACTCTCAGCTTTTCTGCCCCTGCCAACTTGGATGGCAGTTAAATGTTGTCCTTATAAGAGTTGCCATGGCTATGGTGTCTATTCACAGCAGTAAAAGACAGGGACCGATCCCTTCACATCCCAAAACAAAACACAGTCCACACCTCATCCATGAGTAACTCAGGGGGACAAGGGATTGATGCAGATACCATAGAACACCTGAGTTCTGTGCTCCTCTGACCATCCTGCTCTGTGGAGCCAAACACTAAATCTTACTGTCAATAACTTAAGAGCATTGTTTTATTGGTTATAAAACTCTCGTTCTCAAATACTTGCCATAGGTCCTGCCCGTAAATGAAATGATTTTACACACATTTCTGCTACCCCTTGCATAACAAACCCCTGCCACTGTTCTAGCAATGGGAGGTGGAACACAGCTGTGTCATTAATGAACGATAGCAGATCCTAGCCAGTGACCTCCAGATGAAAGGCTCATTATTCCCTTACGGGTCCCCAGAGCCCTTGGTCCCCTCGCACACCAGCAAGGGATTTGGGCTGAGGAGCTAAAGCCTTGAACTATAAAATATTTTTTTATGTAGTCCTTGATACAATTTAGAGCGATTACATTCTATTGTGCCAAGAATTCCTTATTAAAAATCAATTTAATTGTGCATACCCCATCTGGTCAGAATTATGGTCTTTTATGGAGGAGAAAACACGACTTCATATTTACCTGATATTCTATAGTTTAACAGTCTAACCGTGTAATTATGTAGAAACAGAGGCATTTCATAGTACTTAGAAATTAGTAATTAAAGACACTTTTTAAAATGTTTACCAGACTTTCCCTTTGCTAACTTTGTGGCTTTGGGCCACAACAGTCAACTTACTGAGTCATCTGAAGTTTGGGTGGAAAGGAACAACAACAAAGAAATAAAATCTGTAGCCACACGGCGTATGCTATAGGCATTTGACATGATCATTTATTTGTTTTACTCTGTGCTTTCTCAACTTCAGATTCTAGTCCTTTTAAATAAGATCGTTCATTTGCATGTTTCTATTTAAGGAATTTGGATAATAAATATTGCTTTTGACTGTCTGCTGGGCCAGACTCATCCATGCTAGCAAAAGATTGGAATATGTTAGCTCAGAGTATTATTGGGAAATATTTCTTTCTTTTTTTCTTTTTTTGGGGGGGTGGTTTTTAGTTTTTGGGTTTTCCACATAGAGTTTCTCCATCTAGCCCTTGCTGTCCTGGAACTCTCTCTGTAGACCAGACTGTACTTGAACTTCCAGAAAATCTGCCTGCCTCGGCCTTCTAAGTACTGGGATTAAAGGCCTGTGCCACCACACCCAACAGGTAATATTTCAAACTAGAGTGGTGAGGAAGGCTTTTGTAGCCTGTTTCCCAAACCCTAAGGGACCTCTTCTCCTTTGACTTGTCATTTGATGAAAACCTGGGTTATTTTCTCAATAAGTTTTCCATTTGGGAAGTGTTTTGTTGATATTACGATCTTAAAGTATCCGCAGCAGATTAGCCGTAGATACAGATTTGATATTTGATTGCCTTAACTTAAATGTTTTAAAAGTCACTTATTTGAAACACATAGTTTATTTACTGTTGACCGCTGTGGCCTTTAAGGGTCGACTTAGTGCGGGCCTGGTGCCTTGTCTTCTTTGTGTTCAGATTTCCTCACTGTGAGGTGGGAGCAGGCGTTCCTAGGGTGTCAATGAAGTTCAAGGAAGCTGATCCATCGGGACGGTTACAAGGCCTCGGCATTCTAGCATCCTCATATCCCTCTGTCCTTTGGAAAATGAAGCTAGGGGTCCCACTCAGAAAGTGAGGATCCATTCTCAGGAAACAGTTAAGATGAACCTATCAGGTGCTCACTTGAAGGACTAATAGTCTGTGAGCATTTGTTACCACTGTTTTCCAGCTCTGAGCCAGGTCTGAAGTATGCCATCATGAATAAAACCCATATGACATCTGGTCATATGAGGGTAGCTAGAAAATGCAAATAAATAAATAATGAATGAATGAATGAATGAATAAAGAGTGTGATAGGCTAAGAGAAATGTGAGTGTAATGGGTACACAGAAGACTAAGTGTCCTTCTATGTCATTTTCAAAAGTGAAAGTTGCACTTGTGTGCTGTGATAAAAAATGGTGCCCCATACAGCTAACAAGACTCCCCCGTCTGCCTCTGCCTCTGCTCCGAGATCAACAGGAACGGTGGATCCGGCCTCTCGTGCTCTCTCTCGAATGTATAGGAATGCACTGCTTCTGTGCTCTTACAGAACCTGGATCCTATGTGCACTACTCCCTGCTTATCGTTTACATGTCCTATGGGTTTGCAGTGTTTACGCCCACGTTTTCCCTGTCCAGTATTGACTAAGGGTGAGGAAACTCTTCCAGAGTTAAGACAGGGCTCTGCCTGGCTCCCCAACCATCTTTTATAGTATCTGTTTCATTTTGGCTTCTTGGTCATGTAACCTGTCAGACAGAACATCACCTGTAGGGAAGCTTCTAGAGTCCATGGCCTCCCTGTCCTGGCTCAGACCCCCTCCTCTGTATCACACCTTTGCTTTTTCCCCTTGATTTTCCCATCAGTATTTTTTGAAGTACTTAATAATTCATAGATCTGCTACAGTCACCTGGCCTTCACCTAAGAGCTTTGTTGTCTGGGCTGAAAAGATGGATCAGTGGGGAATGTGTTTGCCAAGGAGCCCTGGTGACCTACAGCAACCCCACATAAACTGTAAAGTGAGAGCTGACTCCACAGCCTTGCTCTTTGACCTCATACATCATACACGATTTGCTTAAAGAGGATCTCAGCTCCTTTGCCTTCATCCTTGTCGTTTATTGCCAACAACACTGTACAAGGCAGCGTTTTTATAAACCAGCATTTTTAGCAATGGAGAATTAATTTCTAGAAACAGAATTTTAGAAAAAAATACATTTTGGGTTTGTTTGTTTTTTGTTTGTTTGTTTTTCTCTTAATTCATATGGCCAGGTTAAATGGGGGACAGGGGTATGCAACAATTTGTCTCTGAAAGCAATGTCTTTAATCCCAGTTCATTGTCTCAGAGCTGTTGACTGCTAGTGGTGACCCAGAGGTTGAGCAGAGGCAGTCACTCCTCCAGACCCACTGAGGTTGAGCAGTGGCAGTCGCTCCTCCAGACAGGAGCCTGTACATTCAGCCAACATTTACTGTGCTTTTGGCAGTCAAGCAGGAGTTAAAGCAAAGAAGACCTTTCTCCGAGAAGGAAAAGCTATTTAATAAGTTTGGGTCAGTTTGCTCATAACAGCCCTATGTTTGAGGACCCAAACCCCAGGAGCTTGGCAAGCAGCAGTGCTTGGCAAGCCTCCCACCAACCCACCAAGTCTGAGGCTGCCCAGCTCTGGGCCTTGGCTTGGTTCATTTAAGAGCATTCCTGGTTAACAGAAAGTTAAAGCGGAGCAATCTCTTCTCCCATTAACCCAAAAGAGTAAAACACGGTGGCCAGCAGATACTTCAAGCTTCGAGTCGGGAGACAGACCATCTGTTTGCGTTGAGGGTGGAGTTTGGTCTACACATGTGAGAGCAGTGACCCACCAAAAATGACCTTGGTGTTCAGGAATTGGGTGGTGCTGTCTTTTATATATGAATTAACATTTGTATATGAAGAAGTGGTGTGGAAGCCTGACTTTACAGTGTGTCAGAGAGTCACCGCGTACCTGCCTCACAAGTAAATAAAATAAAAACTAAGTCCGATGGTATAAATGTTTAAAAATACACTACATTTTCATACGCTTCCCTCTACCTATGGAAATCTTGCCAAGATGCAATCAAGTTTGAATTTTTAAAGGGGAAGAAACAAACAGCTTACGGGTTTTGAAATGATAAGGTGGACTGGAGAAGGGGGAGGCGGGACAACTTGTTTTGTGTATTTGGGGTTTCATTTTCCTCTACCAAAAAAAAAAAAAAAAGATAATAATTCCAATCACATAAAAAGATCTAATCACCAGCGATGGATTGGTGATTGGAATGCAGATGAAAGGTTAAGAATGAGTTTGTTTACACTTGTCAAACTCCAGCAGCACCTGCAAATGATAAAAATGAGGGCAAACACATCCAGACTGTGAGGAGCCAGGTCTGTGCCAGCTGAACTGTGGAGCAGCAGCTGCTTGGGGAGGGGGGAGCAGTGGAGGGGGCGGGATATCAAAGTCCCCGCTCTGAGTGACCACGGAGGCTTTGGTACTTATTGTCCCACACATCACTGTCCCACAGACAATCCAGACAAAAAAAGATAAGAACTCTCTTTAAAACCTTTTTCCCTTCTTATTAGGAATTTTCACCAATGCAGGTGTCTTGGTCATACTAAGTTCGTCCTGGCTCTTTAAAACAACTCTTCAGTAATTTATTTTTATAATAGATGACTGTTTGTAGGCTTAACGGTGTGTAATTGCTGAATTCACTCCCAGTGCTACATTGGCCCCGTAAGAGTTGGCCATGGTTACAGCCGTGTGACTCCAAGTGGATTATTATTATTTTAAGGGATGAAGCTTTCTGAGCCCCTTCCTCCTCAGACAGTGACCATGTAGTCACAGCTTTGCACACCAGACAAGCCTAATACACCCAGGGGTTTTCCACAATGTGTTACTGACAGTCGGGGTCAAGTGAGGTCATTGTTGGGGGTGGAGCACCTGGATGGTGTAAAGATGGTCAACAGACTCCTTGGCCTCCCCACCAGTCCGTGACAATTAACATCATCCTCTGTCAGGAGGTGACCGTGGAGATCCCCATACACCGTGAAATGTCCACTCCTTGATAACTTGTCCCTAGTTGGAACTGCCTCAGTTATATAAACAAAACACGGATGTTTTGAGAGCTCAGAGCACTGCAAGAGGCATGGATGAGCCTCTCTTTGCTGCTCAGAAGGAACGGTCAGAGATGATGACCATGTGGAGAGTGTGCACCTATGTTTTATAGTCATGTGGGCTTTGCTGGGTTTGGGGGTTTTAAGTTTAGATTTGGATTTTGTTATTGTTTTGTTTTTGTTGTGTTTTGTTTTGTTTTTGAAACAGAGTCTTCCTGGGTAGTTTAAGCTGACCCCCAAACTCTGAAGCACGGGACTGTCCAAACTTCCCTGTTTTGCAACTTGATTTTTCTTTTCAGTGGCCTGGCTGGGAGCTTTTTTATGCATGTGGCTTTGTATTGCTCTTCAAGATGGATTATTGTGCTTATTTAAACGAATGAGTATTCTGTAGAAATCATCATATAGTGTGTACAGGTTCTATATTTCAAATAATGTCAAAGCAAACACTTTTTTGTTGTTGTTGTTGAGTATCACATAACTAAAGCTGTAAGATTTAAATAACTAAGTGAAATCCTCAAGTCAAAGGAAAGGACTTTGAACACTTGTCAACCATGCAGAATTCCTCGCTAGGGATTAGAACAGCTAGTTCTTCACTTTGTCAAATTTACGTCTTTGTCCACTAGGTTGGTGAAAAATAATAACCTCATGGGGGGAGTGGCCTGTTTAATTAAAAATGAAATTTCAAGCCAGACAGTGATGGCATATGCCTTTAATCTCAGCACTTGAGAGGAAGAGGCAGGCAGATTTCTATGAGTTCAAGGCCAGCCTGTTCTATAGAGTGGAGTTCCAGGACAGCCAGGGCTACACAAAGAAACTCTATCTAGTGGGGGAAGAAAGAAAGAAAGAAAGAAAGAAAGAAAGAAAGAAAGAAAGAAAGAAAGAAAGAAAGAAAGAAAGAAAGAGAAAGAAAGAAAGAAAAAGAAAGAAAGAGAGAAAGAAAGAAAGAGAGAAAGAAAGAAAGAAGGAAGAAGAAAGAAGAAAAGAAAAGAGAAAGAAGAGAAAGAAAGGAAAAGAAAAGAAAAGAGAAGAAAGAAAGAAGGGAAGGAAAGAAAGAAGAAAGAAAGAAGAAAGAAGGGAAGGGAAGGAAGGGAAAGGGAAGGAAGGGAAAGGGGAGGAAGGAAGGGACAGGGAAGAAAGAAAAAGAAAGAAAGAAAGAAAGAAAGAAAGAAAGAAAGAAAGAAAGAAGAGAAAGAAAGAAAGAAAGAAGAAAGGGAAGAGAGAGAGAGAGAGAGAGAGAGAGCGCTGGGTGGTACAGTGCTTGGCCTAGCATAACCTGTGTTCTGGGTTCATTCCTAGCATCACAATTACAGAGCAGAGAGGCAGGCAGTCCAGCCAGCTACTGCTGCTCTGCCTCTACACCCTTGTAGTTACTCAAACCCAGGTAACCTGCTTTTTCTAGAAAAAAGGAAGGAAGGAAGGAAGGAAGGAAGGAAGGAAGGAAGGAAGGAAGGAAGGAAGGAAGGAAGGAAGGAAGGAAGAAAGGAGAGAATGGGGGAAGAAAAAATAGGGAAGAAGCAGGGTAGGGTCTGATCCTGCTGACTTGTAAGACAAAGCAGGAATTTGGCTTTATTCTCATAGTGCTTCCTCCCATGCTTTTAAAACTCTCTCATGTTTGGCAGTAAAGACATTTTCTGCCAAGGCTAACCACCTGAGTTCTGTCCAGGCACCCACATGGTAGAAGGCGAGAACAAACTCTACCAAACTGTCCTGACCACCGCACATGTTCCCTGCTTCCAAATACATCTGAAAATTAAATTAAGTATAATAAAAATGGGGTTGTTCTTCTTTTTTGTCATTTTGAAAAGTTTCTCTTTCTCTTAAGGTTAAATGTATGTTTAATCCTTTGCATAATATTGTTTTTTTTAAAGTATTTCTTTTTATTGTTTCTATATATTGTTTCTCTGTGTGTGTGTGTGTGTGTGTGTGTGTGTGTCCACATGTGTATACACATGCTTACAGAGGCCAAGAAAGGGCCTGGAACTAGAGTTACAGGTGGTTGTGCACAACTGTACATGAACACTGGCAACCAAACTTGGGTCCTTTGCAAGAACAGGAAGTACCTTTATTCACTGCCCCATCTCTGGCCCCTATCACATTTTTTTAAAAGCTTACCCCATCTATCCCTAACTGTTTTTTTTTTTTAAATCAATGTCAGTCCTGTTTTTGTTTCCATTTCTGTGTCTTTAGTCTCTTAGCATCAACCTTTTTTTATTCCCTATCCTCTTTGTTGCCTTACACATTTAATGTTATCTGCTGTTTTCATAGAAAAGTCATATGTTGTAGATCCTACAGGCTCACGGAGAATCTTTGACATTTCTTTTGGCCCTGTGGCTGGCTCTTCAGTAGAGATTATTTCCTGTGCATCTGTCTCAGTCCTGTGTGAGGTTTTTGTTGTTGCCATCCTCCATGCTCTGTTGATTTTTTTTTTCTAGACTTTTGGATAGGAAGTGTCAAAGTTGTCTCAGGATGCTTTCTCGTGGAATTTTGATTCTCCACTGCTCACCTATTACAGATCTTGCCGCCTCTGCTTCCTCTTGGGAGAGGACTCCTGTGATGGCACAGTGGGTCTCCATGTGTCCTGAGTTTTCTGCAGAATGACCAATCCTCATCAGCGTTGATTGCTTCTTATTTTAGTCCGTGTTCTGTTGCTGTGGAGAGTTACCATGACCAAGACAATGCTTAAAAAGGAAAGCATTTAACTAGGGCTTGCTTTTAGTTTCAGAGGTTTAGTCCATTATCATCCTGGCAGGAAGCATGACAGCAGGTTGGCAAGCAGACATGGTGCTGGAGAGGTAGCTGAGAGTTCTACACACAGATCCATAGGCAGCAGGAAGAGATTGACTCTGAGCCTGGCTTGGGCTTTTGAACACTCAAAGCCCAACCCCAATGACATACTTCTTCCAACAAAACCATACCTACTAATCCTTTTGAAGTAGTGCCATTCTAGGATGACTAAGCATGAGTCTATGGGGGCCATTCTTATTCAAAGTACTACAGTTGCCATTTGCTTTGGTGATGTTACCATTCTGATTGAGATGGACTTATCATAATTTGTATATCCCTGATGGCTGAAGTTGCTGTTTTTCTCCTGAGTTTACTGACCAGATCCTCTTGAGAATGATCTGTCCAGTTAATTCAGTCTCCCATGCTACCATAAAAGATGATTGGAGCATGCTTGTTTCTTATCATTGTGTGTTGGCCTGTGCTTGAGGTGGAGGACAGCCAATCAAGGAAGTTAATATTTTGTCATCTAAAACCACACATGACCAACAAAAAAGTTTCATGATGTTTTTATTAGTTATAATCTTTATCTATTTGAAAGCCCTACAAAGAGACACCATAGCTTTAAAATCAACTTTATTAGGGGGAAATACATGAAGTTGAGACTCTTTCAGTCAATCAAAAGTGTTAACACAAAACATTCTTGGTGTAAATTCATTTCTTTGTAAACATGGCATAAATAACCTTTCAAAGTCGATGCATTCTTAATATAAATTTTCCTTAAGATATTGATATTTATGGTATTGGAAATTTATACTCCTTGAAAGGACAACTGTCACACTGCTGGCACACAGTCTCCCTCCGCAGCTGTGTCCAGCTGGTGGTCCACATTCCCGGCTACTTCTCCAGTGAGGGGAAACATTTAGGTCAATATTGATATAAAAGTTGACGAGCTTTGTTCTCTTGCAGTTATGGTTCGCCTTTGTGAATGGATTTTCTGGGCAGATTTTATTCGAGCGCTGGTGCATCGGCTTATACAATGTGGTAAGCATTCCCCCTTTCTATCTGATAGCATGGAGAACTTCAGGGGCATTCCTGCACTGTTTATGTCTGGGAAGTGTATCTAAGCCAATCATCTGTGTACTTAGCGGGCAGCACAAATGTATCTTTAGGGCCTTTGTTGCTGCCACACATCCTGCAGAAGCCCAAGCTCTCCACACATGGTTTCAATCATAGCAGATCATTCTTGAGTAGCCCCATGAAATTATTAACCCATATATCTTAGTAATGGACTCCCGACTACCCTCTTGCTAAATGTCTCTGCAACATTTTCAAGGAAAAATTTCTGTACTGCATCTAAACTCACTGCATTTTGCAACATTACTTCTGAATTCTTAAATATAGATAGGAACAAAGAATATATGACCTAGTGAGCTTTTTGCCTTTCTTTGAAGAATGTCTATGAATTCTGAGGGTTTTTGGTGATTAATTGATTAATAAATCCAAAAGCCAAAACCAAACAGAAACTATAAGCTAAAATGCCTAGTTTTCTTGGGAGAAAAAAAAAAAAAAACAAAGTGGTGGGCATTGCTAAGTGCTATAGCTATCCATCTGTGGATCACCACCGTGGCTCACTCTCTCCTACTGCTTGGAGCACCAATCCTAGCTTCTTGCAACTCATGGAGTTTACCCTCCGAAGTAGCCTCCCCATGGAGTTGTATAACGGAGGGGTTGGGGCTCAAAGAGCTCAAGGTACTATGTGCATTTCTGACTCTGAACTCACATCCTGCAGTGCACTTTTTTCAGTAGCTACCATGTTGGTTATAACATGCTGAACACACAATGTGACCTGGGCACACAGTGTGACCTGGGTTTATGTGACTTTTAGGTGAAGAGGATCAGGTGTATGGGCTCAGACTCTGGCAAGGCTGGGTTCGGGTTTTGATAGGTTAGTTGACTGTCGGGCCCACTGCAGAGTGTACTTCCTGCTTGTGCAGATCCACTAAAAGGTGAGCAGGAGAGAGAGAAGAGCTGAATTAACATGCTAAGAATCTTCTCTAAACATCCTCCCCAAACATATGACTCAAGGGCCTCGCTTCTATGTACTAAGGAGGAACTAGGGATAGCTAGATAATCTAGGACCAGAAGCCACATACAAACCCATCCATGCGCCTAACTCAACCATGAAGCTGTCCTTTAGAGTTGAGGACAGCCAAGGATGAATGTCACCCTATGGGATAAGTTGAGGTTAGCTCGATTTTCATGCCCAGGTTATGAGGGCAGGATGGTTTTCTTAGCTCTGGGTAACCCTAGGAAATTCAAACTAACCCAAGAAATGTTCTGTGATGGCATAGCCAGATGAGCTGAGATAGGCCGAAGCATGATGTCGATGGACAAAGCCTATAGTGCACTCACAAGAAAGAAAAGCAAGAGCTTGTTTCTGAAAAATTCAGGCTCCTGAGCCTTACAGGCACTCAACAGAGAGTGCCTCAGAGATAGGCGTCCTTTTAAAAGAATGTTCCTGGGGATTGTTGTGTCCATGAAGGGTTAAGAATCATTGTGGCCTTTAACATATAAGGCTGGGAATTTGTTTTGTGTATATAGGGTCCCATCAACCAATAGAGAAGAGGACTCTGTACCAGAGAAGTCAATTCTGAGGTGAAATGACCACAGTTACCAGAGTCCATAGAATAGGCATTAAAGTGAGTGCTGGAGCTTTTTGCCAAGATGGTGCCAAAAACAAAGGAAATCCCTGCTCATCCTAAAGCCAAAGCCAAATTGAAGGCCTTGAAAGCTAAGAGGGCAATGCTGAAAGGCACCCACAGCTACATAAAGAAGATCACAGAACCCACCATTCTGGGACTGCTGGGTGGTACTTGGGGTACTGGTAGCAAAGGTGTTTCTATTTTCAGCATCTGGGAGTCCTGGAATCTCTCACACTAGAAGCCCCAAACCTTTTGAGAACATGAAGGTATATTATCCATTTGTGGGTGCCATAACAAAATATTGAAGACTGAACACTTTATAGAGGAAAAAGGTTTAGGTGGTCATAGTCTAGGAAGCCAAATGTCCAAGATTGGCCAGCATTAATTGTTCAACCCTGGTGACCCTTCCCTGATCATCTTGCACTAGGCCCCACCTCCTAAAGGTTCAACCACCCTAGCACCCTCACACTGAAGACCAAGCCTCTAGCCACGGACTTTCTGGGAAACATACTTAGATCATATTCAAATTATACTAGATTTCTTCCATGGCAATTGTTTTGGTGAAGAATATGAAAAAAAATGAAATTAAAGTAAAATTACAAAAAGGAACACAAAGAACTCTCCTAGCTGTCCTTTATTTGGATTAGTCAATTATTAATACTTTGCTCTCATTTGCTTTCTCTCTCCAAGCATGTGCCCATCTACATGTGTAGGCACACGCTTCACACACACACACACACACACACACACACACACACACACACACTTCAGTGTAGACTTGCTAAGAAGTATAATGATCAAATCAGAAAACCTGTGCACAGCGCTGTTCTTGAACCCATAATTAATTTTGCTCTTATCGCCCCAGTAATGTCCTATTAAGCAACTCGGTTCCGGTCCAGAGCCAGAGGCCTTCTATAAGGGGCAATCTGTGAGATATAAAACATTTGCAGTATTCCTTTCCTTCTTTTTCTTGTCGTGTACCGTTATTCTTTAATGTTTGATTCCCCAGTCAGCTAATGTAAATCATTGTTCCTTAGTTTGCCACGACCTGTTAAACAGAATGAAACAGACTAGATTTTGCATGTCCCTAAAGACAGAGCTATTAGATTCACATTAGATTCTCATTACATTAGTCACCTGCCTGTGATGCCACATTCTGAGGCTTCCGTTTCTCAAGCCAGCTACAAACTGAGCCTCTAGAAGTAAGATTCCTGTGTTGCTGAGACCTTATGGCTGTAGCGTTGGCATTACTAAGAGACACAGTCTCATAGAAATCTCTGATCCTCTGGCTCTTACAGTCTTCCCATCCTGCTTCATGACTCTTCCCTGAGCTTTAGATACAGTAGTGTTTTGTAGGTGTAATCATTGGGACTGGACTCCACAACTGTACATTGTGGTTGTGGGTTTCTGTAATGGTCTCTATCTATTGCAAAAAGAGGTTTCCTTGATGAAGGGTGAAGAATACACTTACTATGAAATAAGGACACATATTTAGAATGTAATTAGTGATTATGCTGGTTTAGTAAATTGGCTGTTGTAGCTTCCCCTCCAAGATCCATAACCTCACTATCCCTGGGGAGTTGGCTAGGTTCGGTACCAGGCATGATATCCCTCAGGTTGAATGGACCTTAAGTCCAATTACAGAGCTGTTGGTTACAGCCAAAGTATGTATGCTACTACTGCAGCTCATGAGGCCTCAACCCACACAAAGAACTACCAGCAATAAGTAACACTGAGACCAGGAGAAATGGTCTCAGCAAACAGCATTCCACTGGGATATCTGATAGCCAATGGTCAGCACTGAAACCGTGTGATACAAGTAACATTCTACAGACTAAGCAGGCTATATTTAAGAACACACACACACACACACACACACACACGTATGCATATCAACAATTAGAAAAAAGAGACCATAAATCTTAAATCTAAAAGAAGGGGTCATTGGGAGGCTTTGGAATGATGAAAGAGAAGAGGGAAATGATGAAATTCTAATTTCAAAAAAAAAAATTAAGTAAAATAGCAGGGGGGGATCTTAAGTTTTAGCTATTTTCATGCTTGCATGTTATTATGACAGCTCTATTTTATTAATAGTTATCACTATTAACCTTAGTTGTTCCTAATTTAAGACTTAAACTTTATGATAGGTATATGTAGGAAAACCATAGTGTACCTTGGGTGTAGCCTATCTGTGGTAGTAAGTGTTCACCGACTTTCACCTGTGAGCTCAAAGAGCACCCCAGAACTATGGTTCAGTTTCTCTATCAGTTAAGTTTGTGGGGAGACAGGGGCCACCAGGGAGAAGATCTGCATGGCTCAGATAGATCCAGCTAAATGTTATGTCATTTTCAGTGAGGAGATAACTGTAATATTATCAAAATTGTTTCCAAAATGTAATCTCATTATCAAGTCAGCATAACTTTAAAAAGAAAGCTGTGACCAAGCTTCACTTGTAATTACAGACACCTAAATAAAAATATCAGCTAATGGAGCCTCACTCTGTGTCAAAACAGTAATTAGACCAAGCAGGCCCCATGTCATGAATACAAGGGTTTTGAATTAAAAAGAAATCATTCTAACTATGTGAGTAAAGTGAGTAAAAACACGGTTCCATCAGTGACTGCTGCCCATGCGTCTGAGGCAGTTCAGCTGGCATTCCCAAAATAAGACCTGGAAAAGAAAAATAGAAACGCAAAGATGTCAATCAGTCAGATTTCGGCCTGCTCTCAAAGCTTCAGCATGCTGCCTTCCACGACAGACTCCCAAACTGCCTTGTGTTCGGTCAGAAGTTAGTCAGCGGACTGGCTATCGAGGCAGGAGGACCAGCCGTCATCACTGCAGAGTTCAGAATCACCCCAGAGTTTTCAGCAGCCAACAATAAGCTTAAACAACTGTGACAAACAACAGGGGAAGTCGTGAGCAGTTCCGATGCTTATGCAAACACGCATGCAAATGAAGCAGCGACCACACAAGTAAGGTCATATATGATTGGTTATCCAAAAAACCCGGAAGAAACCAACTGAAGAGTACTAGAAATAGGAGAGAATTCCAGAAGAGTCAGATAAGACATGTTTTTTCTGGTCTAGTTATCAGTATTTCTATTTTTAAGTCTACCAATGGACTCCTAAAAACTGCAAACTGAGAACTTCTGAGAACTTCTTTCGGAAAGCAATTAAACACATCGGTGGCTGGGCAGAGTGGCACATGTGCAAGTCCCAGCTTCATATGAGGCCGAGGCAGGGAGAACCATCTGGGCTCAAGATCTGGGGACCAGCCGAGTCACATAGTATGACTCTGTCTCTCATGTGTATCCATATGAAAAAATAACCCCAAAGTCTTAATGAAAGGCTAAAAATCACTTGGACTTCCTAGAGCCTCCTGTAATCCTGGCTACTGCAAGGCTGAGGCAGGGGGATCTTAACTTCATTCTACCTGCTCTGTGGAGTGAGTTCAAGGCTGGACCAGGCAACTTTGTAAGACCTGTGTCAGAATTCAACAGTAAAATAAAAACAGGGGCCAGGGATTCCATTCAGTGCTAGAGAGTATGCCCACCGTACAGTGTCTCCAGGAACACTGAAAAAGGGCAAAGAAATAAAGACTTAAAACCAGGATTTAGATAGAAAGTGTACTTTTTTTTTTTTCTTTTTAATAAGGGAAGACATTACAAGGTCATCACTTCATAAGTTAATATATACATTCACCGGATGCAAACAGGCTTGAGGGGCACAGGAGGAGCTGTAAGTGAAATAAAGGAGGTCTTGAAAACAGATATGCAAAACACCTTTAGAAGAGGTTGTAGACTTTACTCTCAGACTAGCCCCGAAATCACCATCAAGAGCAGTATATTCCTTACAGACCCGGCATCTGAGACTGTAGAATCACGTTCCGTTTCCAGAGTCTAGAACAACAATACATCAGAGTCTAATAAACCTTAATGGTGATTTTAAAAAAAAAAAATCTTCATGGCAAAGTGTGAATTAATTGTGTTTTCACATCTGGCTCATTATCTAGGGAAAAAAAAAAGTGAATTCTTAGCTTATACCTCATAGGAAAATAAATTCCAAATGGGAAAAATAAAACCTCGAGACTCTCCTAACATGCGTCTAAAAACTACACATGCGCTCAGGGTGGGAAAACTGTCAATATGTTGACAGGCAAAGCTGGTTTTGACCACTTAAAACTTAAATGCTTTTAGGTTGCAAAAGAAGTCATCTTTGGAAGGAAAAAGTCAATAGACAACGCAACTTAAAGACCCAAAGAACTGGGGACTCAGAGAACCCTGGGAGACAGACAACCATGTGTGGAAAGCAGAAAAGGGACCTAACTACACGGTGCCGAGAGTAGCCGTCCAGATGGTCAGCACGTGCAGACTCGCTGGTACACAGGGAAATGTAAAAGAGTTAATATCTGACTTTTGCAAATGTTAGAATAATAAACATGAAGTATAACCACCACAGATAGGAAAGCTGGCAAAAGGTCACTCTCGTTCTTTGCAAAGGGAAATATAAAGATTGGAACCCCTTTTAGAACGCAAGCAGGCAACAGCATATAAAATTAAAACTACATTTTTCCTTCTATGCCCAGCAGCTTAGACCCATGGAGGTAGGGGGTAGGGGAAGCAAAGCATATACTATAGCCTATTGTGGATGTTTGATACGTGTTTGTGGTAACATAAAGAAAGGTAAACTCAAAATGAATATGGATGGATGGATTAATGAATTAATAACTCAAAACTATGGCACATCCCTACTGTGAGTTATTGTGTGAACACTAGAGAACACCGAACAGACCGCATTAGCGTTAGAGCCAAGGGGCTTGCAGGGCTTTCTGTGATGCGTTGCTTAGCAAGAAGACAGCGATGAAGATAAATGTGTGTAACGTCTCCACTTTGTAAAAAAAAAGAAAAACAAAACCAAAAAACAAGACCAAACAAACAAACAAGCAACAACAAAAACCACGATCCCCAACCAGTCTACATAGGCGAATGCGGTATAATTAAAGGAAGAAAATATGGTAGAGCTTGCTGGGCAGTCGGCTGGTAATGAGGGGTGAAGAGGGCTTGAAGTACACTGAGGGGAGATTCAAATAAAAGAGAAAAGCAAAAGGCTAGCTGGGTCCAAGCTGGTATACGCCCAATGCATGGCCTGATGCAGAAGAGCAGAAATGAAAACATGCACTGAAAATGCACGCAGAGCTCCTGAGACAGTCCTTGGCCTGTCCTTCTGCTGCTGTCTGTGAAACATGCACCATCTGTTGATGCAGAGAAGCGATAGCAGCAACAGGTCTCCATCTCCTTGTAGCCTGTTGAAATCCCAGGGCTGCTTTTCCATCAGCCCCGGGCCAAAGCAAGTGCTCAGAGAGAGTCCCTGCCTCACTTACCTGCCTGATCCCAGGAGCCTGGGGAAAGGTGCATTTCACTGGTCAGATTCTCAGCCTCCGAGTAGCTAGTGTGGGCTTAGGATTCTCTTAGAGAGGCTGGTTAGATTCCAGGGCTGTGGAGCTGGCTGGGTTTGTGGATATAGATTCCATCCAAGCCGAAGATAAATTATGAGCCTGTCTCTTTGAACTTGCTAGAACCAAGTGAGAGAGTGACCCCTGGGCCACAGGTGCCCCAGAGTGAAATGACACATTCCTGCCAGACCCATCTTCAGCATCCAGCTTTATTTTGCAGCACAGATGCTTGGTCCCATCTGACCCGGAGGAGAGCAGGTGAAAAGTTCCCACCTCAGAGTCACTCACTCTCTGCCTCCAGTGCCCAGAGGTGACTTCTGTAGACTCCTTTCATCTTTCTACTGTGTCCTCAGCCGACCACATCCTTTGTGAGCAGCAGGCTTCCCCCCCAAACCGTCAGTGCCTGAGAGTTTTAGAAGGGTGTTTTTCTTAAAGAAGGTGCCAAGAGCGCCCATTGTCCACACTCCGCATTATCTTGCAAATCCTATAGGTCCCATACCCTGCAAGTTCCCATATGCTGATGCAGAGTCCCTTTTCTCAATGGTACCATGACCTTCTCGCCAAGCAACCTTGCCAAGCCCCCACACTTCACATGTTGCATTTCTGTCTCACTACTGTCATGGGTCACCTCTGCAGTAGACATGAGGCCTCATAAGCTTCCTGGCCTTTCTTCCTCTCTGAAGAAGTGTCCAAATTCTCAGTGTTCCACACAGTCTCTGCCCCCATCTCGTTCATGGTAAGTGATTGTTGAGTGACTAAATGGATGGACTGCCTGTGTCTCCTAAAACCTGAGGAGAGAGTCGAAGGTTGCACAACTCATACAGCCAGCACTGACAGAAAACCTGCTGCTGGAGCTAAACTGTGGCACAAGCGCCATCCTGGCGAGTTCTGCACAGGAGGGCAGCTGTTCATCAGTGCGTTCTTAGCTCATCAGGAATTTATGTGTTTGGTGTCCTGTGCATTCATTTGCATGGATTAACAGTTTTGTTTTGTTTTTTTTTTTTAAGTGACTTGTTTACTTCTTTTGTTCTGGTTGGAGGATGTTTGGGGGGTTGTGAATCATGCAACCTCAGGTTTGGACTTGACTGTAAAAGTTAAGTCATCACTGACCGAGCTGGAACCTTGGCACAGTGGAAAGCAGAAGGGTTCTGATTAATGGCTCATTGTCTCCATACAGATCTTCACGGCATTGCCGCCCTTCACTCTAGGGATCTTCGAGAGGTCTTGTACTCAGGAGAGCATGCTCAGATTCCCACAGCTTTACAGAATCACTCAGAACGCTGAAGGCTTCAACACTAAGGTAAGAAAATGCTGTGGAGAAACAGCCATCACCTATGGAAGACACAGCTCTCCTTCTCTTTCCGCTTTGATCACCTGTCTGTGAGCTAAGTGACAGAGGGCATTGACATAACCCCTTCATATGGCCCTACGATGCAGAAGCTCTTCCCTCGGGTCCAGCCAGCTTCTCCTCCCTTCTGCTTGAGGCTCTGTATGCTGTGGGCAGCGTCCTCTCCTGCTCCTTTCCGTTACTGTCAGCCATATCCTTTCAGGCAGCCCTTGTTAAGGCTGGCTACAAGCCTGATCTACTGGTTTTAATTTTGTGTGTGAGGTATATGCATATTTGTAGAGGGAGTGTGCACACATGCAGGCCCATGCAGAGGCCAGAGGAGAATATTGGGTGCCTCCATCTGTCGTTCTCCACGTTATTTTGTGAGACAAGGTCTTGCATGGAGGCTGAAGCCCACTATTTGGACTTTCTGTCCAGAGAGCTCTCATCTGCCTGTCTCCACCCACCACCCAGTGCCAGGTTTATAGGCATGCACAGCCAATTCTGACTTTTTCACGTGCTGAGCATTCAAACTAAGGTCATCTCATTTTCTTAGTACTCAAGATATTTCATATTTCAGAGGCTTATTCAGGGCAAGGGTAGAGTTTGGAATACTCGCATATATAATATGTTTTGGAGATGGGGTCAAGTCTAAATACTCAACAAGTACTCAACAAGTTTTGGATTTTGGAGTAGTCAGGAGTTGGTGCTTTCAGGTTCAAGCTATTTAACCTGAATATATTATCCTGAGGAGACCCAGACAGAGGCTGGGCCATCTATAAATCAGGTTGAACAGTTGGAATACCAAAATGGGCCCATCATACAGGCCTCTGTCACATGCATGCTAACAATGTCATGCAGTTGGGTGCTGTTGCCTGAAGGGAAGCCATGGATCCCCCTGGGAGAGGAGGGAGGCTGTGAACTTGGCATTCATGACCGTGATGCTGTGTAGAAGGGGATTGAAAAGATGCTGTGATCCAGCTCCCTCCCTCCTTCCCTCCCCTCTCTCTCTGTGTTTGTTTGTTTTAAATTGAGACTAACAATGTCCTTGCAGAATCTCCCAGTCTACACCAGGAGCCTTCACACTGCCTTGCCTATTGTAAGATACACACAGAGACCCTGAGCCCCCACACTCTGACTCCTGGTTTATCTTCCTGCAGGTTTTCTGGGGTCACTGCATCAATGCCTTGGTTCATTCCCTGATCCTCTTCTGGGTTCCAATGAAAGCGCTGGAGCACGGTAGGTGATGTCTTCATGATTTCAACCACCAGCAAGTAGGTTAGCCTCCTGTGAGGTCAATGCATGCACCATTCTCCCCAGTGGGCAGCACACATGAGATTAAAGACTGGGAACACAGACCTGCCTTGCAGCAAAAGCTTGTTTCCAGTATATAGCATGCAAGTCCTGTCAGTTCTGCCTTTTCTTTGAAATTACTATATGAATACTAGGACCTCCGTGCTCAGTTTGTGATAACTGAGTCTTTGACCTTGAGGAAATATTTATGCCTTTTGCCCATGAGTTTAAAATCCTTTGTTACTTAGTTAAGCCTTTGCTTCAAGTCTCTGGTATCTGTGTGCACAGTCACTTGGGTATTGTAAATGTAATGCTATCCCATGTTTTCTGAGGGCATTTTCCTTGACACACACCTTTAAAGTCACAGCTGATTCTCCAAGGTGGCCTTAGTCCCTCTGCACAAGAACAGCCTGTGTTAGTTCACACTTCTTGATGAAAACATACTGTCTTAGTTAGGGTTTTACTGCTGTGAATAGACACCATGACCAAGGCAACTCTCACAAGGATAACATTTAATTGGGGCTGGCTTACAGGCTCAGAGGTTCAGTCCATTATCATCAAGGTGGGAACATGGCAGCATCCAGGCAGGCATGGTACAGGAGGAGCTGAGAGTTACACATCTTCATCTACAGGCAGACAGGAGAAGACTGGCTTCCAGGCAGATAAGACATGGGTGTTAAAGGCCACACCCACAGTGACACCTACTCCAAAAGGTCACAAACATGGCAAAGAATATATAAACCATCATACTACATTCTGTCACTTCCATAGAATGGGGTCCACACCTAAACAGAGCATAATGAAAAATACATTTAGTCCAATTTCCAAAGTCCCTATAGTCTATAGTAGTCTCAACAATGTTAGAAGTCTTAAGTTCAAAGTCTCTTCTGAGATTCATTCTATGACTTAACTGTAATCCCCAAAGCAAGACAGGAAACCAGCTGGGCAAACTCCAAACTCTGCATCTCTATAGCTCATGTCCAAGTGGTCTTCAGATCTCCACTCCTTTTTTCATCTCTGTTGATTACAACAAGGTTCTTTCTCCTGGGCTGTTTCCACTCCCTATTAGAGCTTTCTTCAGCAGTTATCCCATGGCTCTGGCATCTTTGACATCTTGGGGGTCTCCAAGTCAACTTCAGCTTCACTGCTTCTTATTCCAATGTGTAGGATCCATACATGATCTTCTGGGCTCCTCCAAAGGGCTTGTTTCACTCCTCCAGCTCTGCCCTCTGTAACACTCTAGGTTTTGATTGACTCTTTTTCTAGAGGAGTGATCCATACCTTCATTCCTTATCCCTTTGTCAGGTCTGCTTGGATTAGGCTGTTATAGTTTCCCATTGACTTTATTCACAGAACTGGTGGTCCTAAGACATCCTAAAGGATCTCCTGCACTCCAGACACAATCCCTTTTACCTCCATTGTGAAGAGGCAATCCAATTTCCCCATGGTAATCTGGATCCATCACCCCTCCTAACACTGTTATTCCTTTCTTAACCTGTTGGTTTAAGGACATTAGAAGCCCAAAATGACAAGGGGGAAGTCTGAGTTTCCATTTCAATGGAATGTTCGTTGTGGCTCCTGGCAGAAGCACTCCATCCTCTGTAACCAAAACTTCTAGGCCAGCAGGGTTGTGGGGACAGGAAGCAAAAACTTTCCCACTGGGTCACTAGAAGTGATAGTAGATAGAACTATTCCCTTTTCTATCCCTTGATTCGTGGACCCACTGATCCTGGCTATGGGAGAAACTATACCATATATTTTGTATTTTTCCTTTCTCAGCTTGCTCCTTTTCATTAAAATGTTCTTCATAAGAGTGAACTTTAGTAACTACACAACAAAATTTATACCAGGCTAGCTGTTTTGAGACTTCCTTTTTCAAAGCAATTAATCTAAATCTCTTCACCTTATCCTCAGGCAGACTCTTCAGACAATGGCAAAAAGCAGCCACATTCTTCAAAATACCACAAAACCAGTCTCTACCCTACATACTGAAATTCTTCCCCATTGAAACCTCTTGAACCAGGTCTGCACAGTTCATATCACTCTCAGCAACAAAGCCTTCCATATTCCTACTTAGATGGCCCAATAAGCCCCATTTAAAGCATTCCACTGCTTTCCAAATCCAGAGTCCCAAAATCTACATTCTTCCAAACAAAAGCATGGCCGGGCCTATCACAGCAATACCCTAGTCCCTGGTACCAACTTCTGTCTTAGCTAGGGCTTTACTGCTGTGAACAGATGTTGTGACCAAGACAACTCTTATAAGGACAACTTTTAATTGGAACTGGCTTATAGGTTCAGAGGTTCAGTCCATTATCATCAAGATAGGAACATGGGCCGGGCAGTGGTGGCGCATGCCTTTAATCCTAGCACTTGGGAGGTAGAGGCAGGTGGATTTCTGAGTTCGAGGCCAACCTGGTCTACAGAGTGAGTTCCAGGACAGCCAGGGCTACATAGAGAAACCCTGTCTCGAAAAAGGCCAAAAAAAAAAAAAAAAAAAAAAAAAAAAAGATCGTCCAGGCAGACATGGAGCTGGAGTTGCTGAGAATTCTACATCTTGTTCTGAAAGCAAACAGGGGGAAGATTGACTTCCAGGCAGCTAGGACAAGGGTATTTAAACCCACACCCACAGTGATACACCTACTCCAACAAGGCCACATCTCCTTATAGTGCCACTCCCTGAACCAAGCATATACAAATCATCACACATACCTAAAATGCCATCTCTCTCGAACAGTCATAATCTCCTTAGGGAAAATTAATTGCTAATGTTGGGTAGACAAGGCCCTGGATTTCACAATGGACCTAAGAATATAAGGCCTGCAAGCTCCTTTGTTCCTGTCTGCACTTCATATGCCACACAGGAACTCTGCACACTGGGTCTTTTCCATGTTGTCAGAAGATGTCTGGACAGTTCTTTATGTTCTGTGTGCTTTTCTTTCAGACACTCCTTTTCTTTTTGAGGTCTTTAAATATGTAGGTCAGAAAATTAAATTGTCTGCTTCTAGATTCAACTCCCCCACACACACCAAAAGAGAGAGAGAGAGAGAGAGAGAGAGAGAGAGAGAGAGAGAGAGAGATAGAGAGAGAGAGAGAGAGAGAGAGAAGAGAAGAGAAGAGAAGAGGAGAGGAGAGGAGAGAGAGAGGAAACGAGAACATTCTAGCAAAGTCGTTTTTTGTTGTTGTTTTTGTTTGTTTTGGGAGTTTTGGTTTGGTTTGTTTTTGTTTTTTTGTTTTTGTTTTTGTTTTCGTTTTGTTTTGTCTTTTTGGTTTTTTGACTCTCAGTAGATTCAGCTTTTTGATGGTTCTTTAAGTAAGAGCTAAAGAGAAGAGCATGGGCTATGGTTTTGTTTCTGAATCGATGGCATGTGAGTGGCAAGAGCAGCCATCCTCATTGCAGGGTGGACGAGTGATGGGAAAGAATACTTGGCAGCTCGTGTTTGCAAGTCAGACTTACGCTCATGCAGAGGCAGCCATAGAAGAGTTGGCTTGCCAAGTTCCCGATGGTCAGTCAGGCACGACAGGGTGGCTCTCTCGTGCTTGAGCTTTGGGGGACAGGTGGTGGTGGCATGGCTACAGCTTTCCTAGATTCCAGCATTTAAACCATTCACTTTCCAAGTATGGCCCATGCTTAAAAGTTGGCATGTATACACTTTTAGCTGATGTCACCAAGTGAATTTGCAGTTAGGTTTATCTCTTCCTCTCAGTCCCGCTCTTTGCCTGGCAGACAAATAACAGGACACAGAAGTTCCCATTTGTTGTCATGCCATCCTCATCATCAGCGTCATTTGGTGAAGTTTTAGCACAAGACTTTTCTGTTAGCGGTATTGCGAACAACCTATAAGTCAAGTGTTAGAGGGAAATAAATGACAGATACTAGGTACGTTGGCATAGAACCATTGTTGTTCCTCTTGATCTGATTTCTCTAACAACTTGAATGACTGTTTTTGAACTCATTTGTAAAGTTTCCTACTTAGTTGGATGCAGGCAGGAAGAAGGCCATATACATTCATGTTTTCATGACTCAGGAACTATGCTAGATTTCACAGGTGGAAGAAAAATGTAGGGGCCAGCAAGATGCCCCAGCAGAAAAAGGTGCCTGCTGGCAAGCCTGATGACCTGAGTTCAGTCCCATGAGCCCACATGGCAGGAGAAAGCTGACTCCCACCGTTTTCCCTTTGACCTCTACATGCTGTGGTACACAGTCCACATATGCACAAAATAACTACTAGATGTAATTGTACAAAAGAAAGGTAAATGGGCAATGTAGGCTGGGGACCTTACTGTTTGAAGTCATACTCTGGCTAGGGAAGTTAAGGTTCAAACATGGAAAATTCTAGTACATGGTAGAAAATAACTATTGCGAGTAAATAGAGCGAAATTGAGCACAGAGCTCAAGAATTCATGGCATGTGGGTTATTACTACCTTTATTTGGGGGCATACTTAGGCTTGGACAGACAGACAGACAGACAGAGACAGACAGACAGACACACACACACACACACACACACACACACACACTCTACACTAGCAATTCATGTTCTTGCCAAATTTTGTGCTCTCTATAATACAGTCTTAACTTAGTCATAAGTCAGATCTTATGACAAATCTCTCCTACCCGCAGTCCTTCAATAGAAATGTGTCTCCTTGCATGTCTGTCTGTCTGTCTCTCTGTGTGCTTCATTTTATTTGGTAGTATGTCAGTGGTAAAAATCCAGAAAGTAATATAATGTTCTAAATACAAGTGAATGTTTTTCCTCCCTCTCCTTCTTTCCTTCCTCCTTCCTCCCTCTCCTTCCTTCCTTCCTTCCTTCCTTTCCTCCCTTCTTCCTTCCTTCCTTCCTTCCTTCCTTCCTTCCTTCCTTCCTTCCTTCCTTTCCTCCCTTCTTCCTTCCTTCCTTCTTTCCTTCCTTCACCTGTAACTCCAGCTCTAGGGCGTCTGATGATACTGACTTCCTTGGGCACCTGCACTCCCGTATACAAAGCCATACAGATATCCACATATATACATGATTAAAATAATATTTGTAGTAGTAGTGACAATGGTAATAATAACAAATCTTTTTTTAAAAAAAATTAAGAAAGATGCAACCACTGTGTCCCCAAGAGCACAGGAGCATAGCAGCAATGGAGACAAGCCAGGGTGCTTTCCAAAGCTAAACACCCCGTCTAGCACAAGGGCCTTTGGACCCTCCTTCTTTGAATACTTCCAGAAGTCATTTCATTTCTCAGCCTCAGTCTTACTCATAGTCCTGAAGAATCTTTGCTTGATGAGTGGCTTTGCATGTTCAGATGCTACCACCTGGGTTATGTCCCAAAAATCAGTGAGCTTTATCCTAAACTCCTCTCCAAACCATTGGTGGCAAAAAACAAACAAACAAACAAAAAAAAAAAAAAAAAAAACCCAGGCACTACTTATCAGCCCTGTTCATTTTTGCCAAGGCTACACGATCTAGGAAGGAAATAGTCTTGAGAGGTGTGGGCAGGTCATTTGTTTTCTACAGTGTTTCCAAGGATTTTCCCCTTGCTTATTTTTGCATGGTTTTGGATAGATTTTCAAAGCAACCAGTCTTGTTGATGAGGTTTCTGATGATTCATTCCAAGTTTCAAAATAAAGTTTCCCTCTCAAACAAATCAGTAAGTCAGATTTCTCTCAACTGTCCCGCCATCAATCTCCCAGCTTGATTTACCTAAAGCCCCCGCACTTTGATCTGAAAATTACTGTAGGATAAGATCATGGCCGGCACCAGGGCCTTGTTGGCTGCTCCCAGACTTCCCCTGGCATTTCTAGCAAGCAGTTGAACAGCCCTCCTTGAAGTGGAATGTGGTTATTGGCAAAAGAACATAAAATTAATTTTGATTTGAAATTTTTTTTTCAGATTTTCCTTGATGACATTTATGAGGGAAGAAATGGGGGAAAGGAAATATACTTCCCAGAAGAGAAGGTCTCTTTTAAAATATTTGTGCTGGTTAGGTTTGTTGTTGTTGTTGTTGTTGTTGTTGTTGTTGTTGTTGTTGAGTCTATTGCAGACACTGGAAAATAGCCACATGCTCTTTTGGAGACTCCATTTATAAAATAAATTGAGGAAGGAGAGGAACAGCCAGCGAAGATCATCTCAGAATATAGGTGACAGCCATGTGCTTTCATCTGTGTGAGGGCCGCACATAAGTCCCTCCACCTATTCGTCCTGAGCACAAGTCTTTCCTAGGCAATGGAGGATATCATCCAAGCTGATCTCACCTGTTATTTGATGATATAGCTACCTGTGGGTTTCTTTAACAGAAGGACAGCTTTCCAGAACCATCCTGTGCTTAGAGAGGACTGTCAACAAAAACTAAGAAAGCGGGTTTAGGCCAGGTACTTTGCTCTCCCACATGGGGGTCTCCAAGTGTGAGAACCTTCCTTCAGGGCAGTGATTCGTATGTCTGTATACTGGGCAGCAACAGTAGTCGGGATCTATACCACAGCCTCCCCTGAGTACGCAGTGCCGCCCTCACCTTCCACACTAGCAGGGGGGGATCGTAAGGGTTGTTGTTCCTGAAGGGATCTCTCACTTCTGTTCATAACTGATTGTCCAGATTTCACTGGGGCTCCATCCAGGTACCAGAGGCTGAGGGATGTCCATCACCTGTCCACCCAGAGATAAGAAACACTGATATGTGGTGTCACCATTAAGTTTCTGTCTCTCATTTTTACTTCCCTTTTAAGTCTATTTTTAGTAAACACAAGGGGGGGGAGATATTGAAATTTGAGCTCTGTGTCCTTAACTTCATCCAGCTGAAATGGCAGAAACAAGAAGAAAACCCAAAGGCTTATGTAACCAGGAACTGAATCCAGCACCGCCGTGAATGTAATTATAATCGCTAACACTTGTATAAACCCTTCTTTTTAGAGAGTACTTCCAACATTTCATACCACTCCTTACAAAGAAAAGGAAAAAAAAAATGAATGTTCTCTTTAGGAATATGTAGTTGGAAGCAGACATAATGGTGCTGGCGACAACGATCACGGAGCCATGTCCACAGGTTCGGGTTCTGAAAGTTTATTTGTAAATCCAGTTATCAGGATTCTGGACAGTATCTCTGCTCTGGATATAATCCTGGGCGTATCAAGCTGCCTGTAGCCCCTCTGAGCCTCTGGAATCTGAAGAGGCTAGGAGGCTTACACAGGGGCTGTGGCTAGGCTGAGAGTCTGGAGTCTGCTCTGCTCTGAAATTGTTCTGTTGGAAGTTTCCAAGCAGAGGGAAGAGAAGGCAGCTGAGACTTGGCATCGGTTTCGACCAAATTTTCTTGGCAAATGTTCCTATGGCAAGAGAAGAGGCCAGTGTTCCTGACTCCTCCCCCAATGCCTTCTGCAGGACAAGCTGCCTGGTGGCTGTCACTTCAGCTGTCCCTGGGTTCTTGCTCCATCAGAAATATGCATATACATCTCACATCTGGTTTCCCGATTACCACATTGTATCTTCTTTAGCCATACAGCACCCCATGCTGTGACATTCTGCCATTTGTCAGAGCCACTCCTGAATATCCACTGTGGTTTGGCTGGGTAATGATGTGGTGTTTTTAATGAACATTTAATTGCGACTGCATCTTTGTAAAATACCATCAGCCTTGCCCTTTGGAATATTCAAAAGAAGTTCCCTGAATGCGTTCTGTCTGTTCAGAAAATGAGACATACTTTTCTTATAAATTGTGGCTTTTCCCACAACTATTTTCAAAGAAATTTTGCATACAACATTTTGGGGACCATTACTGCTAAATATGGAGGCCGTGTGACTTTGTCCCAGTTGTCCACAAAAGTCTACTGTGGCGACTGTGCCTCCAGGACTCATCTGTCTAAACCTACATTATGTTGGTTCCCTGGATCCAACGTAGAGATGCTAACGATATGTGTCTGGGACAGTGGTCTCCCAAGCTGCTTCGGTTCAGCTCCTCTGGACACCTGAGACCATCCATGTCTCAGCGAGTGGCCTGCTCTCCAGGACAGCTCTCCTCTCCTGTGCATGGTCTGAGCACCATCATAACAGTGGGTCTGTCATGTACAGCTACAAATCATCCTAAATGTGACTCAACGCTGTCAACCCAAACACATAGGAAGTTGATTTATTAAATTCATCCCATGGGAATCATTCAGTCAGCTTTAGGAAAAGACAATGAATGCTCTCTTTTTCCTAGATTTATCCTCCCTCCTCTTCAGGTCAGTCTTCTTCCTCTGGTTAGTCCTCCTCTATCTCTCAGGGCAGTCTTCCCTCTTCTACGGTCTATGGTCAGTCCTCCCTCCTTTCTCAGTCAATCCTCCTCCGCTCCCTCTGGTGAGCCCTCCCCCAACCCTCTGGTCAGTCCTCCTCGATCTCTCAGGGCAGTCTTCCCTCCTCTATGGTCTGTGGTCAGTCCCTTCCCCTCTCTCTGGTCAGTCCTCCCTCCTTTCTCAGTCAGTCCTCCTCCGCTCCCTCTGGTGGGCCCTCCCACAACCCTCTGGTTAGTCCTCCACCCTCTCTGAGGTTAGTCCTCCCTCCCTCTTTTCTGAGATCAGCCCTCCCTATCTCTCATGTCAGTTCTCCTTCCTCTCAGATCATTTCTTCCTATTTATTTTATATGTATGCATAAAAATGTGGAATGCATTTCTAAGGCCTCTGTACTAGAAAGATGCTTTGCATCTTTTAAACCTCTTTTAGTCCATGAATCAGCCTGTGTTGGACATACTGATACTAAAGGAGATTCAAGGTTGAGTGTGGCTTGCACACTTGTGATTTGGACACTGGTGAGTTCGAGACAAGAGGTGTCATAAGCTTGATGCCAGCGAGGCTGCAGCCGTACCCCTCTCTCAAAACCAAAGTGACAATGACTGTGGGTATAACTCAGTGGGGAACACTTGCCTAATGCGTGTGAGGCCCTGAGTTCTGTCACCAGCCCCATAGATGTAGGAAGGAAAACAGTTGTCAGGCCAGATGTGGTAGTGTACGTCAGTAACCGCAGCATGTAGGAGTGTGCTGACAGCACAGGCTGCTAGACCATCACTGCAAGCTTTGATGCCCTGCTTTGTCTTCTATCTGTCTAACTTTCCCACTCGGCCAGAGATTTGTAGATTCCCCAGAGCTTAGTGGGGATGAGATATGCAAGCTTGAGAACACTGCTCACCTTATCTGCTCTTAGATTGTGAATACACAGGATGGCCAGACTGGGAAATCCATTCTGGACCTGGTGGAAGATGAGGAGCTGAGATGCTCGTCCCCGCCACCAAATGCATGGGGCTGACTTTAGCAGCTAAGAGCATCTTAGACTTCCTACCAAAAAGGAGATTTTAGGCGTTATTTCAATCATTGTTGCCACATCTTCTTTAGCCTCCGTCTCGGACATGAAACCTCCATTGAAACCTCAGAATTGAGGCTTGTAGGACCCAGCCTCGAATCTAAAAAAGATTCTCTGACTAAAACTGGGATAATAGAGCTGGGCATACCAGAGTCTCCTAACTCTCATGACCAGGATTTGACCACTAAGCTAATTCCTTCTCTTGCTCATATTCCAAATCTCTTCTCTTATGTATAGGCACACTTCATGTTAGCCATTCCTGTTGTGAACTGTAACCCCTGCTGCAGGTCTTCACATGTTCTTCCCCCAGCCAGTCTTCCTGTGCCAAAGGACCAGGCTGCTATTCTCCATCCTGAGTCAGTGATCATGTGTATGGAAGTGCCAAACTCCCCATCCAGTACCAAGGAGCCTTATAGCCAATGCTGCAGGTAGAGGGTATCAGCCCACCTGGCTTCATACTACTGTTGGTTTCTCACCACACAGGAGTTAAGAACTGAGACTGAGCTGGAGGAGTAAACCACAGTGTGAGCCCAAGGTCTGTTCCCACAGCACACGTTCTTGCTAGCAAGGAAGTCTTCCCTGGGACTCTTTGCCAGTTTCTGTCACTTCTCAGTACCTCTGACATTGCCATTCTGGCCCTGCACTGTTGGTTGGACTTCAGGAAGGTAGAGATGGTGTATGTGTGTACTGCCCAGTACACCAGCCACTAGCCACACACAGGCCCCGAGCATGTGATATGTGGCCAGCGTGACTAAGGGACCAAACCTTCATAGCAGCTTCATCATTATATAATTGTATCTCTATATTTACACTGCATTCACCCATTTCAAGGTTCAATTCCGGTTACACAAACACCACATCATCATTAACTTTCAAATGTTTCATCGCCCCCCAAAAGCTGTCGCTCACCTCATCCCCCCTCCCTTTATGAGCTCTCGGCTCCTGAAACTACTGTTTTGCACCATGTCTGTGTAGATCCGCCTACTCTGGGCATTTTATATAAACAGAAGCATATAATATAAAGCTTTCTGGGCCTAACTTTTTTCACTTGTCATAAATTCATCCATGTTGTGGCATGTCCCCGTACTTCATCCCTTGTTGTTTCTGAATAATACTTTATTGTATTGATGCACCACTCACCGAGTGATGGACATTTATTTGTTCATTCAGCAGCTGATGGACCTCTGCGTTATGAATAGGCTACTGTGGACAACACATAATGCTGCTCATTGTTTTAGGCTTCATCGGCACTTGTGAATGATGCTGCTATGAGCATCCATGTATGAGCTTTTTGTGTTTTGCTCACATTTTCATTTTTCTTGGGAAGTGCTGGGTCATGTAATAGATGTGCGCAATCTTTTTTTAGGAAGTGCCAAGAGTTTCCCGAAATGTCCACACAGCTTATTCGGCTTCCGGCCGTGTGTGAGCGGTTACAGGTCTACGTCTTCTCACTGCGTGGGTGTGAACTGATCCTTCAAGTGGCTTGGAGATGATTTCCTTTATGCCCAATCCTGTCGGGCTTCTCTGAATCCCTGTTATGCATTTGTACATTTTCTCTGCTAACTATGTCTACTAAGGTCCTTTGTCCATCTTTATATTGAGAAGCTTTATATTGTTGGATTCTTCCCATGTCCTAGACACGGGCTTCTCTTCATTCTTTTGTTCTTTCCCACTTTTCTGATGGTGTTATCTGGACTGTAAAAGTCTCTAGTGTTGTTCAAGTCCAGTCAGTCCTCAGATTGTCACTATGGCTCTGTTGCCTTTTCTTGAGGTCCTAAATCTGAACCTGGAGAGATAGGCCTCTCTCATTTATTCTAAAGGTTGTACTTTGGGGACTCTATGATCATGATTTGTTCATTTTTATATTGTGATAATATGTATAGAGATAAAAAAATAAACTCTGCATTTTTAATCATTTTACTGCACAGAGCTTGCTGTTCCGGCTGTTTGCAGTGTTTCGCTGCCTCTACCTTTTAACTCCTTAAGCAGCGCTACAATCTCTTCTCCCTCCTCCCAAACAGCTAGGATTTTTTTCTTTTTTCTTTTTTCTTTTTTAAAGATTTATTTGTTTATTTAATGTTACTGTTTCTATCTGCATGTACACCTGCATGCCAGAAGAGGGCATCAGATCTCATAGATGGTTCTGAGATGTCATGTGGGTGCTGGGAATTGAACTTGGAACCTTTGGAAGAGCAGCCAGTGAGTGCTCTTAACCAGTGAGCCATCTCTCCAGCCCCTGGGGTTTCTTTTTATTGTTTGAACCAACCTTTCCCTCTCCCCCCCCCCCCAGTTAACTGAAAAGAGCCAGGGTGCCTCAGTGGGTGTCCAACTCTGTTGTCACCCATATCACCCACCTGCACGGTTGGCTGCCTTCCCTACCAAACTGCCGCTGCTCCTGTGACATCTCATTTCTGTTCACCTGTCAGCTGCACTGTTCCTGTGAGAATATTTGAAACTATTTCATCAAAGGCTCTGCATCCTCCAGTAGTCCTTACTCATGATTGCCACAGACATGTAGACTCTTTGGTACAGTCCACCTCTATTGGCTTCTGGCTGCTTCCTGTTCCCCTGAGTCTCTAGCCAGACTGGTCTTCATGATGGACTTTGAGTACACCGAGCACTGTTATCATTAGGACTCTTAGCAAGTTTTCCTCTTTCCCGAAGCCCAGGGTTTTGTTTTTTGTTTTTTTTTGTTGTTTTTGTTTTGGGTTTTTTTGATACTCATTGAACTAACCCCTCTCTGTCATTCCAGTCTATTCACCTATCATCTCTTTAGCTAAAATAACAACCTCTGGTCACTCTGCATCCAGATAGTCTACCGTACATTTCTTCATGGCTGACTGTACCTCAATTTGTTCACTTGTGTATGTTCTGTTCCCCATTCAAACTCCACAGAGATGGAGCCTTCTCTTCCCGGTACCCGTAATCTTTTGCATAGAGTAGATCTGGGTACGCAAAAGATTGAACTTACTCCTTTGATGGCAATGATCTTTGTAAGACTCAAATAGACAATCCCTGACTAATCTTTGTCTTTAAAATGCTGCAGCTATTGTTAGAGTAACTTCAGACCCAGTTACTGGAAGTAGACCCTCTCAATTTAGATGGGCTGTTTGTAAAGACAAGATGAATGTCCCTGCCTCGGGTCTGGAAGCATTTTCTAGCTCAGAGTTTGGATGGTGAAATATTAGCATAGAGTTCACTCATTGAATATTCCTAAATCCAAAACCTAAAAGGTGTCCATGGGACATCGAAGCACTTCAGACTTTAGGTTTTCAGAAGAGGCATGCACAGCCCACACATCAGTTTATTGCTTTACTGAAGCTAATTTAGTTGCCCCCCTTTTAAACGGTCTCTCCATTCACTTTAAACTGGGTTCTCCTGCACCTCACAGGTCTCTTTACCGCTCTTTCCAAGTCTCCAGAACTTTCTTTTTTATGTCTGTGGTGGAATCTCTTTCCGATCTCCTAGTGCAGCCCCTAATGGCTGCCATGGACGTTTGGTGCTGTAGGTGCTCGCCACATTGCACTTCATCTTCCTCTGGTCACAGACTGACCTCTCGGGGCCAGGAGCAAAGCTATGCCCTAGAGCTGCATCCACTACCAGAGTCCACCTAGGACTCAACCTGATCATCACACCGTTCTATGAAAATAGACAGAGTCTTCAACAGGTTAGATGAGTAAGTCAGCCCAAATTCACATGGATAGCAGCGGTTGTGCTGGAAACGTCAACCTAGAAATCCCTACAACCCAGCTCGTGGGCCCCAGATGTGAACCTGAGTGTGAAGGAGGGACCCTTACTCAGGAAACCATCCCTGACTTTAAAATAGTTTTGCACTCTCAGCATCAGAGAGAGATTTCCACAGGGTGGGTCTCACTGAGCAGAGTCACTCTGCCATCATGGCTGCTAGGGACCCTACAGAGCCACCCGTGGAAAGGAAGAAACATGAAGATGGAACTTAAAAATCCCAGTTATGCTTCGAAACACCTCTCGCTGGGTCGCTTTTGCTCCCAGAAGCTCATGTGGTTTCAAATGAGAATAAGAGTAATGAATATCTCCCCAAATAGATTCAGTCACTTTGCACTAATTTTGATGCTGTAACAGCCCTGGTTTAGCAAAAATTAAAAGAGAAAGCCTAAGAAGGTTCTAATGCTGGGGCAATTGCTCTGTGCTCAGGCCAGTCCTTCACTCCTTTTTTTCCAGCCAGACAAAAAGAAACTTTAATCTTAGAAAAATATAAGTTCAATGCAGATCAAGCATTTGTTTGGTTTGAAAATCTGATTTTGTTTTACTCGTTTTGGCTTAAAAATAAGATGGAAAAACAATATCATTTCTTTAATGTTCTTAAACATGAAACGTGAAAATGAAAGAAAAATACATGAAAACAAAAGCAAAACTTCCACTGTAGCCTTCTGGAAGCTGACAGTGGCTTCTTTGTTTTCCAGATACCCCAGTAACCAGCGGTCACGCCACAGACTATTTGTTTGTTGGAAATATTGTTTACACGGTAAGTTTAGCACTGCTGAGCCATTGGTAAAGGGCACACGTGGGTTATACCTCCCCAGATATGCAACGCTTTCCACATTAGCATGAGTTACTCCATGTCTTTATGGGCTGTGGATTCCTTGAAGTTCAGACTGATGGAGGAATACTTGTGTCATACTGAACACCCCTTTCTTTCTCTCTCTTTTTCCACAGTACGTTGTGGTTACAGTTTGTTTGAAAGCTGGTTTGGAGACGACAGCCTGGACAAAAGTGAGTTTTCTTTGAAATTATTTCTCTTGCTGTTATAGATAGTTGTGTGCGGTGACCTCCATTTAATCCTCGAGGAAACAGTAAATGCTGTACAGTTGTCTTATTTCAAAATTTGCAAGTAGAAAACTCAGGAAGTGTAGCATTTACATGTAACTTTTGCACATGACTTTTCTCTGGCATTCCCATGTTGTCTCTTGTCCTTTGTCTGTGTCTTCAGATAAAGAAGGTGCATCATGACACATATAGTTACGCCATTTTTTTTCTCATAAATCCCACAGTTTGAATCTTTAAAACACACTGTGATTGTTCATGATTAAGGAATATTAATTTAGGTAGCTAACCCAGGCTTGCTTTATCAGCATCCCATTTCCTATTTGGCTCTTTCCGAGACTGGATAAACAGCCACCCTTCCCAGCACCTCTCTGCCACAGGGTAAATGTGGCTCACTTACCTCCTGCTCTCATAAGCAAATGGGGTGGGAGGCAAGGTCAGCCTGGAGCTCTGGGACCTGTTCAAGGATGGTGGCAGTGAGTCCAAGGGTTGGGAACAGTGCCTTAGCCTGGAGTATTGCAGGAAGCTGTAGTGGACACTGCTTGTTCAACAACAGAACCCACAAGGCAGAGCTTGCCAAAGGGCTGGGTTGTACATTGCGAAGAGAAAAGTCACGGATCGTATTAGGAGCACAAAAGAGAAAGGCCAACAACTTAAAGGGGTATAAAGATACCCATCAGGTCTCACAGAAGTGAAGGATAGAATTTAGGTTACTGGAGCACTGGGCGAGCCAGGGGTATTTCAGCGTGGGAGGAGTCACTTCAATGTTTTGGAGGAAGTGGGCTAAGTACCCTGAGGACTCACCTTTCAACATACTGGAAGAAAGAGTTTTGAATGGTCCCCACATGGAGAAATTATGTGTTTTGTAAATGTGGGTATGCCAGTTACCTGAGCTGATCATTATACATTACATACATGTATTGGAATGTCACACTGTACCTATAAATGTGAACCATTATATGTGGATTTTTGAAACTCTATTAAATATAATATCTCAAGTTTTTAAAAGAGGTGCTATCTGTTCCAAGTTGTTTTTGAAATAATCTCTGCAATAAGTAGAACAGATGTTGTCTCTAAATGATATGTAAGAATATTCTGTCTGTGTGTCCAGAGATGGCTGAACCCTTGTTTTATAAAGCAAACACTGGAGATAACCCAGGGGTAGGAGGATTATGGCATGGATTTTAGAGGGAGGTTGAGGCTCGAAACACTTTCATCTTCAGGCTAATTTAAGCCCCTGATAATTTGAGTTCATCATTAAAACTTCTAAGACAAGGAACAAGACAGAGTTCTCCAGTCACTAGGACATCCTGAGTGTCTTCCCATCAAGAAAGAGCCTTGGATGTGGGATGAGGAGTGGGCAACATCTTGGCTGGAGTGAACGCCCTTCCAAGGCCAGCAGAGGGCCCTGTCTAAGCATTCATTTCTTCCACAGTTCAGTCACCTGGCGGTGTGGGGAAGCATGCTGATCTGGTTGGTGTTCTTCGGGGTCTATTCAACCATCTGGCCGACCATCCCCATCGCTCCTGACATGAAAGGGCAGGTTAGTACTGTGACCCATATGTGTATCGCCATTGTGTTTGTACACATGTGAGAGAAGCGGCTTTCTGTGTCTTATGACGGTGAGCTTCAGTAAAGGCTTCTGTAATCTGCTTGCATCAAAACTTACCAGTAGAGGAGCCAAGTAAAGCAGCTAGAAGAGGTGCTCTCGTCCACAGAAGTGGTGTGAGAAATGTAAATACCGTGAACGATTTCACCCTAAGTCCTCGGACTTACAGTGCGCCCACATGCCTGAAGTTCTGTGCTGATTGAATTGGAAGCCGTCTTGTGCAAGGCTTGTGTTGATTATGAGTTCAGTATTAAGTCTATAATTAACTGCTTAAATGGTAACCAGTCACTTGTAAACCATCACCCTAATAACTCTGGTAACCAGATAACTGATGTGCCAGAGTGTCTCTTTGTTCATCTCTTCAAGCCAGTGAAAGACACTGAGATTAGAGCCCTTGTGATTGTTTGAATTGTTTCTGATATTTTGTTTTTACATTATTATGCCCAGTTGCCTAACACTGAGCCACTAACAATGACCAATGAGGTCATAGAAGGCAAGTGTGTGTCCGTGTCTTTTATCCGAGGATTCAAGGGAAGCTGAGAGGGGGTTGGTAGCACAGTCCACCTCCTGGGGCAAAGGCAGGTAGAGCGTAAAACTACACGCTACAATATTACTCTATCACATCAGGTACACGGGAAAGGAGTTGGGTATGACCTAAAACACCAAACTTAAGTTCTCAGGTGAGACTGTGTGAGCCCACCCCATAAACCCATGCTGCCTTGCACATAGTCAGAATCTTCTGAGACGCCCATAGGAGGATGCCCCAAGTTCTAGTCTTTCAGAGCTCTATGAAGTCTCACTAGCTAGGATCATCCCTCTTTGTAAAACGAAGCACCATTGTGTCACCACTTTAGGTCCATTCTCTACACTCTGTGATTCCTTCTAAAATAACCAGAAACCCACTGTCCAGCTCTGCCTTGGCATTTCTCTAGATCCCAACAAACATATACAACCCTAGGTCTCAATCATCCATGAGACTGTCATGGTCTCTAACACTAGACACCTATAATAGGGCATTGCTTAGAGTGGACATCCGTGCTGGTCCAGCTTCCTGGGTTGTAGGATGCTTATGATTCTGGAAGCAGAGGTTAACTTAGGATCAGGATATATCAGTCCTGACCAGTGGTTCTGCCTCATTCTACAGAAATGAACGCAGAGCCCTGGGTCTACCTAAGTCTAGATGCATGTGAAGAGCTTTTGTTCATGAGACAGCCCAGGGCTGTTATCGCTTGTCTTTTACCTGATAAGTCAGCCAGCCAATACCCCCGAGTGCCCTGGTCCTCCTGAAATGTGAGAATCAAGCATGCTGGCCCTGCCCTTGGGCTTGCAGGATATGTCCCCACCCCCCAACCTCCATCACATCTCTCATTTATATAAGGAAAGGATTCAAACAGCACACAAGTGTCTAAATTAGAGGAGAGCCACAGCTGGCAAGATGGAGTTGGTGGGTTCCTGACTGACAGACAAAGCTGTCCCTTTATAAATGCCTCTATCCTTGACTGCTCTAGCAAGCCCTACTCCGTGTACACTCACTTTAGTGACTACAATTCTAAAGTGGAGAACTGGGCCATTTGCCAATCCTTAGTCCCATAACATGGCTGACTTTCAAACTGTGGAGGGGCTGAGTTCATCGTGGAGCTGTTAGGGTGCTCACAGCTCCCTTGAGCAAGACCAAAGGTCATGTGTGTCATATGCTGGATGACAACAGTTCAGTCAACAAATGACAGCATACATTTATGGACAGTCCCATGATATCCTATAGCCCAATGACATCATACCATAACCATCTTGGTGTGTGTAAATACTCTCCATGGGAAATGAGGAAATCGCCCTAGAATTCGTTTCCCAGATGTCCCTTTCATTAAGAGATGCATGGCCATCACCGCAGTGAGCTGCTCCCACCCACAAGGAGTCAAGAAGAGCTCCTATTCAATTAAAGCACCCAGTGTTTTTGTATGAAGACTTTATATTTTACTTAAGCAGTGGCATTTTCTTCCTTTCTGTCAGTTGGTTTCAGCAGGAAGCAAATGGGTCATTTTTGAAACAGCCTAACTAGGCAAGACAGGTTTCCGAAAGCGAAAGGACTGATACAGTTTCCACCAGTGATTTGCTTAGTGTCTATAGTCTGCTTCTGGGGTAGGATCCACATGAGGAAGAGTGTGAGAGTTCAAAGCATGGCTTCCAGGCCATGCCCTGAAGCAGCATCTCACCTGCTATCTGATTCAGCAGTCTCTTGATTCCCCGAGAAGTGTCAAGGACTGGGTACGGTGCTGAACCATCACTCCTATAGAAAGAGCGCCTGGGACTAGCCCGACATCCCAGATGAAGTTTGAGGAGGTCTCTCTCCAGTCACAGGAGGAACTGTGTCGAAAGAGACAGAAGCTGGGTTCAGGCTGACCAGAGGAGGAAGGCTCCCAAGGGGGGCTATTGCAAGCATGCCCAAGCTACTCCTAAGAATAAGGAGCATCCTAGGAAAAGGATGTTTGTAGAAATTAATATTTGAAGAATGCACCAGGAGGTGGAGGCGCACGCCTTTAATCCCAGCAGTCCAGGAAAAGAAGCAGGTGGATCTCTGAGCTCAAGGCCAGCCTGGTCTACAGAGTGAGTTCCAGGACAACCAGGACTACACAGGGAAACCCTGTCTCAAAAAAAAAAAAAAAAAAAAATTTAAGAATGCTCCCAGTGACTTTCATAAACGATTCTTTGTAGTTGACTACACAGTGAGGTTTTGGCAAATGAACATGATTCTTTGAAGCTTTAAGAATTAAAGTAGTATCTAATAATGGCAAATGTTACCCCCCAACCCCCCCACCCCAGAGACAGAGACAGATGCAGCAGCAAGCAGTCTGTCTATTCATAGCATCTTCAGCCATTGAAAAGATACATTGTTTCTACTGAGATTTTTTTTTTCCCCACCAATGTGATTAAGTATTTCTTTGTCTAGTCTATTCCATTTGGAGTTTTTCTCACGGGGTTGAAGGCAGGTCTTCCCTTGCCGGCACAGGGAAGGAAGGGTATGGAATGAAAGCTCTTTCCCACTGTCAGAGGCTCATCTTCCCTGTGGCACCTTGTGATGGGACACGGAAAGCCCAACAGCCAGCCAGGAAGTCCCAGTGAACATCTGTGAAGTCAAAGAAGTTACCCGGGGACCCTTTCTAAAGACACAACCTCCCAAGGACTCTAAGGAATTCTTCACTTTTCAAGAAGCACACTTAGTTTTTATAGTGAGTTAAGAACTTGGCTTGTGTCTATCATGGTGAATGGCGTAGCCCTGAGCTCAGGAGGATCAATGAGGATGGTTTTCCCAGGGTGCCATAAGAGTACCGTAGAAATTTCTCCATCACAGCTTAAATGCTCTAAAGTAGAGCACAGCTAGGCTCCTTAGCTTACCTCCACGTACCCAAAGTACTCTGCCAGTGGGTTAGGGTTTTCTTCAAGCAGTTCCCAGGGCTTCTGACTTCAGGGCTGTGGGAAGCGGGGCACCAGGCTTAACCTTTGCTCTGAAGTCAGGAGACAGAGACCCTGCCACCTCACCCTGGGCACATCTCTTGACCTTCGGTGACTTCTTAATCAGCAAAGTCAGAATAAGGTCATCCATGCTAATGGCTCTGGAGATAGCCTATGGGAAGTCAAGAACACACGCGGTCTCCTTTTCTGGAAGGGCAAACGGGTCTTGAATCTTCCTACACAGAAATATTACAACAATTTAAAACCCCAATGCTTTTGGCCAAGGAATTTTAGAAATTCTAAGTGAATTTTTCTCAGTAATGGCTGTTGACTGCTTGCATTATACTCATCCAGGCTGCCTGTTAAAATGACAGTCCCTCAAGGTAATTTGTGCATGTAATTACACATATACACACATGCAGAGAAAGAGACAGAGACAGAGACAGATAGACAGACAGAGACAGAGACAGATAGACAGACAGAGAGAGAGTTGAGTGTCTAGGTGTACAAGTTGAGTTTAAAGATCACTGCTCTAAAATACCCCATTGTAGCGTCTTAGCTCCTGCCAGATGCCTAAGAGATGGCAGTTCACTGAGAGACCCGCATTTGACCACATTCTCATCGGCAGGAATTGTGTGAGATGTACCAGGTAGTCCCTCAAGGCAGTTCAGCTTTCTAAATAGGGAATTGTACCAAAGACATTACGTGGCTTGCCATGGAAAAATACTCCCCACCAACTTTTTCCCCCCTTTAAAGTTCATTTCATTGCTAATAAAGAAGGAGGGAAAGCCGTCTCACTTCAAAGCTTACAAACTGCTAACTCTGACTTCAGTGCCAAACACCAGGCCCCTGCCAGTGACTGGAACGGAGCAGGGTTTTTTTTCTTCCCTAAATATGGGAATGGATGTGTTTGTGAGCTTTCCAAACCTACTCGGGAATAGGGAGCACACCCACGGGGCTGAGTGCAAGCAAAGAGAGGGAAGGTGAAGGCATGCCGGATTGATGTCATTGAGTCAGAGTGACCTGCAGCTCCTGTCCCCCAAGACATTGTCTCCCTGGATTGTTTTGCCCATTTGATTTCACGTGCCCACGTGAAATGTGAAACCACTGAGCTTGTTTGAAGGTTGCATGTGCTCCAGCTGGTAAACTGAGAAGGCCAACAGATCACCTTGCTCAGCTGCAATCCTAAGGTCTCTCCTAAGGACCAGGGTTGCCAGGTGGGCGTTGCCCAAGCACCAGGTGGGCATTGTCCTCCCGTTAATGTCCCTAGTACGGTAGAGGGTCGTCCACCCGCCTTCCTCTTTCCAAGGCATTTTCACAGTGTGTGACTTCTTCCAGGCACGGCCCTTGGGAGTGGGGTCTTCCCCTGGCTACAAGGGAGTGCTTAGCTCCCCTGCAGTAGGAACCTGCTCAGAAGTTCAAAGGAGGCATTTGCTCCCTCAAGAAGTCAGTCAAAGGCAGGCGTGGTGGTGCATGCCTTTAATCCCAGCACTTGGGAGGCAGAGGCAGGCAGATTTCTGAGTTTGAGGCCCCCCTGGTCTACAAAGTGAGTTCCAGGACAGCCAGGGCTATACAGAGAAACCCTGTCTCAAAAAAACAAAAGAAGAAGAAGAAGAAGAAGAAGAAGAAGAA
>NC_034597.1:50814276-50830131 GCF_900095145.1 Mus pahari | reverse complement strand
AAGAAGGGGAAGGGGAAGAAGGGAAAGAAAGGGAAGGGGAAGGGGAAGGGGAAGGGGAAGGAGAAGGAGGAGAAGGAGAAGGAAGAAGAAGAAGAAAGAAGTCAGTCAAGAGCCAGTCACCTTCTCTTCAGAATGGTGTGGACACACCTGTGGACCTGAATTCTGAGTGCTCCCCAAACATGAACATATACCCAGTTCCCAGCCTGTGGAAGAAGGCAGAACGTCTTTAGGTCACCGAAAGTATGTCCTTGAATGGACAATGGGTTTCCAGCCCTTCTGCCTTCTTTTGCTTCCTCCAAGTAGGGAGTGATTTTTTTTGTGTATATATGTATGTATGTATGTATGTATATATGTATATGTAGTTGGAGACCCTATGAACATGCTTTTAGTACTTGCTAGCTGCAGTGACAGAAGTTCATCCCTGTATCCTACCTACTTCTTAGCAGAACTTCAGAAGCATTAGCATTGGTGTGATAATGAACTGTGTCCAACGGCTTCCTGTTCAGTATGGATTCTGTCTGTGACTGTGGGACCTGAACTAAATTAACCTGGAACTTGAGACATTGTTTATATTGTCCATGCCTTCTGTGGTACTTCTGAGCTTCCATTTTCACCAGGTGTGCAGAGTCAAAGGAATATAGAAAGATAGTGCGTACCTGGGGGTTAATAGAGAAACTAGAGAGGCAACACATGTGAATAACAGAGGTGTTCATTCCACAATCCCTGACTGTTAGACAAAGCACCGTTGCTCTTTTCTGGTGGGTTGGCACCAGGACCTCTCATACTATCCCCGTCTCTCTGCCTCCTCACACTGGCAGTACCAGGGAGTACCACCGTGCTCAATCTTACCTTTTTGGGTTCTGGGGATCATACTCAGGTACAGCAAGCACTTTTACAAAAATGAGCCATCTCCCCAGACCCTCCCCACACTTCCCAAAACTATCTTCATCTTACGTTTAAATGAGCAGCATGCATACATAGAGATTTGACTGTGTACATTTCACATAGATACACTATTGTGTGATTACATACATGAATCTGCAGCTGTCTGGAGATACTGAGGCTTAGAGAATCTGTGGCCAGACATGTTAGGCATGGGGATTCCTACAAGTCCCTTAGACTTCAGAGTCTGAACCACCTCCCTCTGTTCCTGCAAACTGCAGCAAGGGTGGTGATAAAGCAGGTATCTGCTGTCAGTCAATTCGCCTTAAAACATTGCATTACATTTTATCAAAGTGATCTGCCCTACATTGAGATGGAGTCTTAAGTGCACGGGTGTGAAGTTTCAGGCAACAGACTTTTTTTTTGGAAGATGTAATAGAAAGTACCAAATTTGGGGGACCAGATCTCCCCTCCCCCAATGCACAGTTCTCTCCCTTTGGACAATTTATTTAATTTTGTCCTCTTCTTCAAAGGGGCTGTGTGTTAGCAGCAGTCCGGTGGCTTTGATTGTTCAGTTAGAAGTTTTGTGGTGGTACCTGCCATTTGTCATTCGTTCGTGCCAATTTTTAAATATCTGTCAGAAGATTAAAGTGCGTGTTGTATGTTGATTTTGTCTGTCTGTAATATGTATATATGTGGTCACAGAGTCTGACATGTGATTTGGGACTTCTCCTTCCACATGGTATGTGGAAATGTGTTTTTGGCGACAGTCACGTTCACATTGCACAAAGAGGCCTACTTGTCTCACGTCTACAGAGGGCAGGGGCCCTGTCTGTATCAGGTGACCCCTGCATCAATTCCCCCTCCCAGAGCTAGTGGGAGTCAAAGGGAACAGGGGTTACTGAGAAAGGCCACCAAGCCAAAGATGTAGACAAGAAATCATGACCCCGGAAGGGTAGATGAGAAAAGGGAGTTGAAATGGAGGTATAAACTACCATTTAACCATAGCCAGGATGTGGCTGGTTAATATAAATAACGAAAAGCATTTGTATCAACCCCAATGCAAAGCTAGTGATGGACCAATCTGGTGAACAAATAGGTGAGATTTCAAATGATGTCCAAGGGCCTGGCATAGCTGAGGTAATAAATTTAAGAATGGAGTTGCGGAGTTGTGGAAGAGGTTTGGGCAGAGAAAATGTCAGGCATGGGCTTTAGTAGCATCTGGCTTCCAGTAAATCATAGAGGTGATTTCATGGGTGAAGTGAGTTTCCTGGGGAATGGCTCCTCAGAGGCTGAGGGGGCAGGGAGCTCCAGGTGACTGGCTGCTCAGAGCAGTTTGAAAGCAGCGAGTGGATCCGGCGTCCCTGCTGAGGGGGCTGCAGGATGCTAGGGGTTCTGGGGGCCAGGTCCACTCATGCGGCACCTTAATTAAAGGGAAGAAAAGCAGTGGGCATCACGGTCAAGAACACTGTTGAACAAGAAGATGCAGGAGTGGGAAGGGCAGAGGCGGAGGACCAGGAGCACATGTGATGGAGAAGGCCAGGTGGGGGAAAGACCTAGAGAAGCCGAGTCTCAGTGATGAGCTTGGTGGGAAACTTTACCAGGTCTGGTAAGGAAAGAATGAATGACCTGTGACTGAGTACGTCTGGACTTCTCCCTTTCATGATGAATGTGGGGAAAGTAATTCTGGAAACAAAGGAGAGCATGAACATTCTTGCGAGCTGTCTTTCTGACTGCTAGATTATTTTAAAGGGTCTCTTGGAAAGTCAGACCCTGTGAGATTCTCCTTTTCTTTTCTTTTCTTTTTTTCTTTTTCTTTTTTTCTTTTTTTTTTTTACTGTTCAAAGAGAATCACATATTACATTAGAGTGTTATAAGACTTCCATGTGACATAAAGTTCATGATCATAAATAATGTTTTAAAACTCTGACATGACCATGATTCTAAAACATAACGTGGCCACGTAGATTTTGATTGGGGGGTTGTTTGTTGTGTCATGTGTTTACCGTGCTGCTGACGGTAGTCAGCGTCCTGCGCAAGCTACGCAAGGCTCTATTGGAGCCTTGATGCTGTGAGGAAGGGCCTCACTGTGTAGCTCAGGCTGGCCGCCAGCTCACAATCCTCTTCAACCTCCCAAGTTCTAGGCTGGCCAGAGTGTGCTGTGGCATCGACGGCTTTGTTTTTAATACAAAGCAAAAATCAAGGCACAGCTATAGTTAACAAAGTTTTCTCAGATGGACTAATCATTGTTTAAAAAGTTATCCTACTCCATGTCCAGATAAACTTATTAGAGTAATATTCTCTTTCCCAGCAAGAAAGTGACTTAATTTTATGTAGTTCTGGTTTGGGCCATCTTGGTAAGAATACCATCTACCAGATGCTGTTTTAGTCTACTTTCTCAAAAAAAAAAAAAATTGTATTAAGAAAAGTAATTACTCTTTATCCCCCTGTGTCCCTTCTATAACTTCCTAAATTAGGAGTGCTGTTCTTAAAAGTTATTCTTTGCATCCATATGTTCAACAAAGCCTACCTCTTTAGTCTTTAAAATTCTGAGATAAACTTTAGCCTTTGGAGATGTCTCCGTTGGTAATGGTGCTTGTTATATACACATAAGGATCTGAGTCCAGTCCTCAGAGCACACAGGAAAAAAAAAATCCCTGTACAACAACGAGTGGCTATATTCCTAACACTGGGAACACAGAATCAGGTGGCTTCCTGGAGCTCACTGGCCAGTCGAGCTGAATCAGGAAACACCAGGTTTGGTGGGATGCTATAAGTCTCAGAGTAGAAGGTAGAGAGCAATTGAGAAAGCATCCAGCTTTGACCCTTGGATTCTGCATGCATATGCACCTGTATACATAAGGCACACACGTAAGCGCACACACACACACACACACACACACACCTGTGAGAGTAAAATGAATTTCTAAAACTTGAAACTCTTGAGCCTCAAACTTCTGGGAGACAAGACATCTGAGAAGAAACCATGGTTTGTGGATTCTCCATGTGTGAGTCGCTCAGTTTCCCATGGCCTTGACTGTGCATGCGTGATGCTTACATTCTCCATCTGTAAGGTTAGTCCTCACTAGTCCCGTCCTGGCACCTCCACTCCTCCCCCACCTCTGCTGCTCTGCATAGCAAGTGATTTTTGAGATCTTTGTGGCAACTTCAGTTTCAGTTTTAGGTCAAACTTTCACTCTTCTCCAGCTCTGTCTTACAATAGAGCCTTCTCAAGCTGTTGGTACCAAAATTCCTTATCACGTGACTTGGGGAGCCATTTTTCTAAGTCCCTAAGCCTCCAGGCTACTGGAGGAAAGCAGTTCTGCTCATTAAGGACTCATTAAGGACGTTACTTATGCAACTGCTGACAAAGGGGGAAAGTTCCCCTTCTAATGATTTCCTAACAGAGCTTCTATTGTGTGCCGAGAGACCCGAAGTGTGAAAGGCCACTCTTAGAAGGTCGCAGGAGAAAGTAACCAACTTGCTAAGTAGGTTGAAGAGGAAAAGCTAACAGTTTAACCACTTGCTTTCACTAGTCAAAAAAAGGGGTCACAGCCGGGCGGGGAGGCGCACGCCTTTAATCCCAGCACTCGGGAGGCAGAGGCAGGCGGATTTCTGAGTTCGAGGCCAGCCTGGTCTAAAAAGTGAGTTCCAGGACATCCAGGGCTATACAGAGAAACCCTGTCTCAAAAATAAAAAAAAAAAAAAAAAACAACAACAACAACAAAAGGGGGGGTGTCACCGCTGTCCCTTAGATAGGACCTTCCAGATGGCCTCCACAGAAACAGGGAGGACAGGGATGACCCAGAGGAGGAGATAAGCCATTGGAGCTCTCACCTCTCACCCTGTCACCATTCCTGATAATCTTAAGATTTGTTGTATAGTTTATATTAAAAGTAGTACTGGTGACTTATGCTATGGGGTAATAGCCATGTGCCGAATTAAAATAATTTGGGGTAATTTCATGTCAATCCTACATGCAAATGGCTTCCTGGTCCCGCAGACCCTAAACACCCCAAAGCAAAGCTTCTGCTTCTCCTTATATTCCTCTCTGCTTGGCCCCATCCTCCCCCATCAGACTTGCTTATGACCCTTAGCTACCTTTCCCCTTCTCCCCTGCCACCCTCATCGGAGCAGCCTGTGCTGCCTCTTGCTAGAGCGTTCATAGCAACACGCTTTCCACCGCGCATGGGTGTCTGCAGGCAGTGTCAAAGAAGAAGCAGTTGAATTTGTGTTTGCCACCAAGGACAGTGACTGCTGTGACATCTGAGCCTGGACTTGGGATACTGCCTTCTGTGTGGTTTCTTTCAACAAAAGTGTATCTGAAAACTGAAACTCAGGCCGGCATTTCTCCTGTGAGAAATTCTTCATTGTGGGGGTACCGAGTAGGGGTTACTAAAGGACAGCCAGATGCTCAGCTGGTCTGACTTGGGGCTTCACCTAAACAGGCTAAAACTTCATTAGCCTAGGAAACACCAACAAACCTCACCGAAACAGCTCTGAGCTAAAACACAGAAAAAGGAAACAAAGAATATATATATCCGCCCAAATAACACATGAAAAGGCTAAATGGAGAACCAGGTTAAGAAAGCCAGAGGGAGTCAGCTGGGGTAATACACAACTATAATCCCAGAGCTCAGGAAACTGAGGCAAGAGGGTTAGAAATTTCAGAGAAGCCTGGGCTTCGCGTAGTAAAACCCTGTCTCAAATAAGGGAGGGTAAGGAAGAGGTAGCTTCCAGAGAGAGAGAGAGAGACCCATCCCGTGGGGCAGAGGGATGCAGGTAACAAGGTAATCCGAAAGTCAAATTTAACTATGTGTATAACAATTCACGACCTGTCAGTGTCCAAAGCAATCTGAAAATAATCTTTATTTTTGCTCCAAGGAAATCCAGTAGCTAATCTATAGTACTGCCTCTTGGCCAACTTGCTTTTCATAAACTGGCCAAATATCCCATCATATTAAAACATGTATCTTTTTCCCTCAAGATGCTTTCAGGCCAGGAACAAGCAAAATGGAAGTGGGGGGGGGGTAAAGGTGCGCAACACCCTCTCATCATATTGATGGAAATAGTGGCCCCTTCAATTTGAGCAAATAAATCACTGGCACTATGGGAAGTTCCCGATCCATCATCCTTGCCGGGAGGCCTTTCTGGGTGCTGGAGGATTGCAGAGACATTTGGTGTTGGCTGCATGGTTTAGGTTCTTTCTAGAACATGTTTAGGTCCACTCCTATCCATCTGCTGTAAGAATCTGCAGTGAGGAAATGGGCCCGTGAGGTACCCCTTTCTGTTTCTCGGAGTTTCCGCTAAGGACAAAGTGATCACCTATCTTTCCCTGCCCCAAATGATCCAGCAGAACTTAATCTTTCCAACAGGAGCAGCCAACTCTCCCAGCAAAGGAATCTGCAGCCTTTGTGGTTTGGGTAAAAAAGGTGGTTCGTTTTACTGGGACCTTGATGAAATATGTTTTATGATAAATTCAATCTTTCCTCAAAAAAAAAAAATCCCAAATCTACTTCTCTGGGCAGAAGGCAACATGAAAGCAGTTTCTATTAAAGCAGCCAATGGCTGACTCTGTGTGGACCTAGGCAAACAGTCTTGGGTCCAAGGTTAGGAATTTTATTGCTGGAGGTACTACGTGTGTCTGTACTCTGGAAGAGCAAAGTCCAACACGTTGGCGCGGGTTTCCCTTTTAACTCACTGTTTCTTTGGTTATTTTAGAAGGAATTCCCCCCCCCCTTCCCCTTCTAATCCCTTTCTACACTTGGTACGATGTGGACGGAAGGGTCGCTGCCAGGAACAAGTAGCAGAGGAATCGAGTGTGTCAATATCCAGGACAACCGCTGGCTTCGTCACACAGTCTGCAGACAGGGTTACTTGAGCCCTGAATTTGGCATAGCACACAGGAAATTCCTCGTTGGTCTGCCCAGGGCAATAAACAGACCTCCTGCATCTAACCACATCCACACTGAAGTTTCTCATGCGGGGCTACTTTAGCTTTCTGTGTAACCGTTAAGGGTCCCAGCATTCCCGTTCCACGCTCTCTGCAGCCCCTCAGCTTCGGAATTTGTGTTTAGGAGTGGATGTGGCTTGTGGCTTGGCATTTCTCTGTTCCATGGGCTGTCAATAAAGGTAGACGGGGGTAAACACATCACCTGGAGGGAGGGGGCGGGATGCTGATGATGTTCATTTGGTCTTCTAGACCACGGATTCCTCTCCCACCCACTACAGATTAGAAATTGTCGGAGTAAGAAAGTAGATCCATCTGTGAACACTCGACCGCTTCTCCCCGTCATTCTACCCTAAACAATTCAGCACGGCATATATTTACGTAGCATTTGCGTTCCATTAGGAACTTGAAGTCACCTACACTGACCTGAATAAACCAAAGGATGTGGGTGGGGTTCCGTGGAAATCACATGGCCTACTTTCTGGGCAGCACAGCCCACCAGGGAAAGTGTGAGGAGCAGAGAGAGAAAGAGAGAGCCGGGAAGGACATCACATGTCTGAGTCAAATTATGCTCATTAATTGAATTTGCGTCAGGAATGTGTGTAAATAAACGCTGGCAGCTGCAGAGCTGTGTGTCCTGCAGGGTGCAGGCGGGACGCAGGACCAGAGGACAGGGGAGCCTGATGCTTCTGCGGATGCTGCTGCCCACCATGGGATGGTATTATCATTATCGCATTAGGGGGCTTCAAATGCAGAGCCACTTACTGAGCCAAGTGGAACCAGGGAGGCCGCCCTCATGCCCATAAAATCTTCATTATTTGAAGAGATTAAGCTTTCCACAACTGCCTTGTGGGAGGAGGGGAATCGCCACAGATCTGAGGTCCTGGGTTAATGAACATAGGACAGTGCCTTGTCGTCCCTGACCTGGCACCATTTCCAGACAGACAACCAGGAGAGAGTAGTCTGAGGACATGGAATTCTGTCAGAGGAGGGCAAGCCCAGAGTGTCTTCAGACTGAAACACTCAGATAGGTTTGATTTGGGGCAGTTCACGTTCACAGGCTGTTTTGGGGAGTTGCCGATCATCACCAACTAACATTTAAGGAGCCCCATGTGGCATCCCGAGAAAAGACACTTGCTTGACCCTTAGAAGATGGCTCTTGCAGTCCTGAGGCTTTCAGATGTTCCGCAAATACTGTTTACTGTAAAGATTTAACTGTTTCCCAACTTAATTAGCCATAGATCCTTTGCGCCTACACACTGATGGAGTGGCAAATGAAAAGAGTCAGCTGCGTCTCTTAAGTAGTCTGGAATTTCTTTGTGCCTGGGAGGGGGGTGAGCAGGATGATGATAATGATGGTGATGGTGATGATGGTGATGATGATGGTGGTGGTGGTAGTGGTGGTGGTGACAAGGATGGCCACAGTGGTGGCTAGCCAGAGGTACACTGTGTGCTCCATATATTTAATCTGCACCATAATTTCTACTCCATATAAGAAATTATATTGCAGAAATTAAGGCATATGTTCACGGCCATGAAGCCTGGAGAGGAGTTGGGGTTCGCCTTCTGACATGTTTCAGGGCCCTAGCAGCAGGCAGCAATCCCCAGAAATATCTCTTCTTGGGGGCATTACAGTTATGCCCACCCATTCCACTTGCCTCACCACTCCCGTGCACCAGTGCTAACAGCATCGTTTCATTATGGAAAACTGATTTAACGAATATCAATGTGTTCCCTACAGGATGGCATAATAAGGGATTATAGATGAGGTCAAGCAGAGATGAGCCTCACTCGTTGAGCAGCAAGTTACCCCTCCCAAGCTCTGGCAGGCCAGTTTCTCCATCTCTATGCACTGCACTGGTGCTTCACCTTTCCTATGTGTAGTAGAAGACTGGTGCTTGTCATGTGGCTGCCTCCTAGCATCTTCAGAAGACTTGAAAACCATCCTCTGTGGGTGTATTCCGGCAGATCTAAAGAAATGCCAGCACTGTGGGCTTCTGAACACCATGGGAAGCAGAGCAGTGCCAAGCCCTGGTGCTCTGAGCACTAATGGGCCTTGTTTGGTAGAGGTGCCACTTGTCGTTCAGTAGAGAGCACACAAGGCCTAGCTGAGGACAACGGGAAGCAGAGTGAGGCTCTCCCTCCCTCCCCTCCTGGGTGCGGGACATAGAACCCCTGGCCTTGTAGACTTTAGATACCTACCTCTCCACCTCGTCACAGCCCCAGCCCGTGTCAGGCTAGCTTCTGGGTCCTTTCTCCCATTTTACACAGGTTTCTCTCTTTGTAAGACGGGGAGACCCTGGATCTGTGGAATGAGAATGTGACTCTTTCTGGAGCATCCACCCAGCCCGTGCCCAATCATGGTCTCTTGTGAGGACACCCTGGGAGAATGGTTAATGAAAGGGCACAGACCTTTCGTTCTTGCCTTGCACAAGAGTCTACCCTTAGGAGGGCTGGTGGCCTTCAGTAGCCAGAACAAGCAGAAGTTGGATCCAACTCTGTGCCTTCTCCATCAGAGTGACAGCTGAAGGAGTTCATTTCACCCTCTCAGAAGTGGAGTATGTGTGCGTGTGTGTGTGTGTGTGTGTGTGTTTATGATTACCTTGTGTATATAGATGCATATGCACGAAGAATCCAAGGGTCAAGGTTAAGTGTCTTCTCAATTGTTCTCCACCAATTTTAAGACATGACGTTTCACCAAACATGGCTCTTAATGGTTCAGCTAGGCTGGCTGGTCAGCAAGCTCCAAGGAGCCTCCTCTTGCTGTGTCCCCAGCATGGGGAATGCAGCTACTCATTGTTCTTCTGGGCTTTTTCTCTAACCTATGATCACTCTCCTCTCCTCTCTTTTGTTTTCTGCTTTCTGTCTGTCCCTGTCACTCTCTCCTATCCTCCCATGCACAGGGACTGACATAATCCTTCAGAGGTGGTCATGGAGACTATAACTGTGTAAGGAATGTGGTCTCCCCTCCCCAGCACAAGGATGGCAGTCACCACAGCCTGAGTGGAATCTGTCCTGAGCCAGGGAGATCTCTGCAGCACCCTGTTCCTGACTATGACATTTTCTTCCTATTAAGTCTATAGTCGTGTTTATTCTGGAATTAAACAGTCACAGCCCAAGATGAGGGAAATCTGATCGGGGTTTGGTATTTGTGGAGCACAGGCATTTATCTCCATTTAAAATGGGTCTTTTCACAGCCATGGGGGGCTTGTTTTCATGCATTGTGCCTTAATGATGTGTTTATTTACCTAGCCTGAAACAATTCCCCCTGGCCCTGGGTAATCCAATATAAACTCATGATGACCAAGATTCCCAAGGCAGGAAAGGACTTCCAAAGACAATCAGGGAGGCCTCCCAGCTTAAGCTTCCACTAAGGAATGAAGGAAAGTCTACCAGAGGGGAGGCAGGAGAGCAGCGGTCTGAGCGGAAGCCTCCTGGTTAGAAAGCTGCCCTCTGGGCTGCCCACACTCTCCACACTCACTGGTCCTGGCACACTTGGTCAGAGGAAGGTGGGTTCTTTGCCCCTAGATAGTGTACTCATTAACTCTGGCATTGGTGGGCAACAATATGGAACTCTTAGGTAAGGTGTATGTTTTTCTGTATCTGTCAGTATCAGGAATGGTGGTAAGTTATCTACATTCCCTGTGAGATTATCCATCCCCCTTACATATATCCCTGAAGTTAGAACATGAGGTTAGTGGTGGTTGGATAAAGTAACCATGGCTGGCATCAGGTTGTACATCTAAGTTATCTTTTATTCTGAAAGATTCTCAGCGTGGAAATGGTGGCACATGGCTCTCCCTGGGTTAGATGGCATGCATCCAGTGTGCCTTTCTAATTGGAAGAGAGTTGCATATCTCTGCTTTCTACAAACTGCCAAATGGTGGCACTCTCCCAGCCAGCTGGACTTTTTTGAGTTACATCTGTGTGTACAGTCTGAGTTTTGTAAACAGTTCACTGAACACCATGGCTAGTGTACCACTCTCAAAAGATGCTGGACATTGATAGCTAGGTAGGGCCTTGACCTGACAGAGCTAGGCCTGAGAGACTTTAGCATAGACAGGGTGGAGTGTCTTCCAAGCCAATCCACAGAAATCCTCTTGTAATGACAGTCCTGGGCCTCTCGATGCCATAAAAAGCTATCCGGGGGTTGGGGGGAGCATAGGAAAATGTCCAAGGCTCTAAGCCTCTGAGGGGGACCATCAGAGACCCGCTACCCTGTGGGAAATGGTGAGCAATGCATGTGGAGGCTGCCAGCCCTGGCCTTTTTATTAATCTGTGGTATTACAGGTTGTTCATTATCGAATCAAGTTTACAAGGAAAGGGGCAACCAGCCCGAGCGCATTGACGACAGCTGGCAGCCGCAGACTCGGAACACATTTCCTTACTTACAGAAGGCAGCCATCCACAACGTCTGAGCTTTCTGCACAAGTATCAGTGTCGTACACTTATCTGTAGAAAGCCCCCACAGGAGCAAAGCAAAGCTGTAGTGTTAGAGTCAGGAGTGGGGCTAGGCCGGGGTAGGCAGGGGTGAGTGCAGAATGGGAAGGGCACACAGAAGCTTCTAAAACAGGTTCCTGGAGATTTTGATCTGAACGCTTTGTCCACCGTATGCATTTCATCAAACGTGCAAAATCATCTCAGATTCACGTGTGTGGTTTTCATATAATGATAAAAGTTTACATTAAATTATGCTGTGACTCCTCAGTCCACCATGAATAATAATCGATTCCTGTAAGAGGAGGAAGGCATTAAATACTTTCAGCAGAAATCACCTGGGAGCATGGCTTCCTTCACCCCCACCCTCACCCTGAGCACTTCACCTTTCTCATAACTCCTCTTAGGAAGTTTTTGCTTTGTCTATTAAGAGTCCCCAGCGTTGCTTTCCAGCAAGCACATCGAATCCAGTGCAATACTTTGGAAGAAATGTTTCTTTGGACTTTTTCTGCAATGAGCAATATTCAGAACAGTGTTTCGACATCCTGACATGGAAACTGCCACCAGTGGAGTCCCATTGAAGGCCACAGAGGTAGATGGCACTGGCCACTAGGAGTGGGGACCTCCATGCTGATTTCCATAATGGCTGGTCTAACTCACATTCCCACCAGCTCAAAAATGCATTATACATTTGCAGGAAATGGCCTTAACTAACAACTATGATAATTAAAAATATATAAAGGTTGAGTAAAGAAGGCTGTGACATGACTTAATGGTCGAGCATGAGGCCCTGGGTTCAATTTCTAACACGCATCCACAAATGTGGTCAAGGAGACAGAGAAGGCCAGGACCCAGGGCCCCCATATATTTGCTAATAGCATTTGTAAGGCGGGTAAAAACCTGTTCACCAAAGGTAGCACAGGTTAGCCACGACACATCAGTCACATTATAAAGTGGACTGTAAACTCACTCAAACTCATTTTCCCAGTATAAAAGCAAAAATGGCGTGACGTTACTATGAAACTACCCACCTGAGCGTTTAGTTTGCAGTCACCACAAGTTCTTCCACTCGCGGACTTTATCCTAAAAGTAGCCAAACGTTTGTGCAAACTTTTCACATTGGCTGAGAGAATTCCCTCTAAATCGAGTCTACAGATTGAATTAGATTTCCATGTTAAGTTAAGTTTATGTGGAAATTCTGTCTTGGAAGCCTGCCTTCTAGAGAATTCTTGGCCTTGATATGGCATGTGTGGGGCTATGAGCATGAAGGTGCACATGCATGTATGGGTGCTCCTACGCATGCGTGTGAAGGCCAACCTTTGCATTGAGTGTCTTCCTCGGTAGCTTTCCACCTTGTGTTTTGAGACAAGGTCTCTTCACTGGCTGATTCAGCTGCCAGTGGTTCTCAGCCTGTGGCTGTGCTCTCATAGGGGTCTCATAACAGGTATCCTGGATATCAGATATTTACATTATAATTCATAGCAGTAGCAAAGGTATGGCTATAAAATAGCAGCAAAATAGTTTTATGGTTGGCATCACCACAACATGAGGTATTAGAAGGTTGCAGCATTAGGAAGTTTGAGGACCACTGAGCCAGACTGTCTGTCTGGCATGCATGCCCCAGGTGTCCTCCTGTTTCAGTCTCCCCCATCCCAGGACTCTCAAACGCATCCAGCTTTGTGTGTGGATGCTAGGGTTGAAATCAGACCTTGCTCTGCACCCCAGCCCTTTAACTCACTAAGTCATCTCCCTAGTCCCTTAATGTGGCCTTTGTTTTTCCAGTGACCTATGAAGCACTAGGCAGAGGAGCAATCATGTTAAATTCCACCGAGACAGATCGACATCCTCTACCAAGGAAGAAATAAATATTGTTTACCGGCTTCAGACAATAAGTTCTTTGTTTGGCCATTTTCTTGTTGCTTCTTTCCTGATCTTTTCCCCTTTCTCTAAGAGAGACCAAAGTCTATCAGTTATTCATAAAAAAAAATTTATCACTCATTTTCACATTGGGACAAATTATAATATGTAATTATATATATTTATTTACATACAATTTAAATCATTCAAGTGAATATTTTACAATATCTGAGAGCTGGACATCCCTTAGGTAGAGGATGATATGAATAATTTTTATTTATACCAATTTACTTTCTGTCAGTTTGTTGGCAAGAAGACTCTTTGGGGAATAATGCCACTGCTCTTCAAAACACATTGCCATGTGGTCTGGCCACAGTTCTGTTCCCAGGTACAGGGGCCCGGGGTTGATTAAGTGTTCCTTTAGAAGAACTGGTATTTTAGGCCTAAGGTTGATTTTTATGCAAACCTTAGTTCTCTTCCTGTAGGGTGCTGTCCTATCACCTGTACCCTCCCTCCACACACAGAGATCCACTTCCCCTCCTCAGGGCTCCCTCCCCCTCCCCTCCTCCTCACCCTCACCCTGCCCACCTCACCCTCACACACACCCCCACCCATTCTCCTCACTTTCTGCTCATCCCCACAGCCCCTGCTTCAGAGACAATTCTCTCTTGTGTGTCCTGATTGTTAATTTTCTAGGAGTTCTTCGGACTAGTCGTCTTCATGGCCCATTTCTTTCCTTTTTCTAAAAATTAATTTATTTTTTCACTTGACAACCCAATATCAACCCTTCCTCTCCTCCCAGTATCCCCTCAATCCCCTTAGAAGGAGAACTGCCCCCTCTGGGTGTCAACACACACACACAGACAAAACCCCTAACTCCCTCCCCATAACCCCTTGTCCCCCCTCTCCCACACATCAAGTTGCTGCACAACTAGGCGTATCTTCTCCCACTGAGGCCAGATAAGGCTGTCCATTTTGGGATATGGGATCTACAGGCAGGCAGCAGGCTCAGGGACAGCCTCTGCTCTCGTTGTTGCGGGACCCACATGAAGACCAAGCTGCTCAGCTGCTACATATGTGCAGGGGGCCTAGGTCCAGCCCATGCTCACTCTGGTTGGTGATTCAGTATCAGGGAGCCCCCAAGGGTCCAGGTTAGTTGACTCTTGGTCTTCCTATGGAGTCCCTGTCCTCTTCGAGTCCTTCAGTCTTTCTCCCCACTCTTCCATAAGACTCCCTGAGCTTCGTCTACTGTTTGAGGGTGAGTCTCTGCGTCTCCTCCCACTGGCTGTTGGGTAGAGCCTCTTAGTTATGCTAGGCTCTTGTCTGCAAGCATAATGGAGTATCATTAATAGTGTCAGGGTTCTTGTCCATGGAATAGATCTCAGTTTGGGGCAGTCATTTGCTTGTCCATTTCCTCAGTCTCTATCTTTGTTCCTGCACATCTTATAAGAAGGACACATTTTGGGTTAAAGGCTTTGCAGGTAGGTAGGTGTCCTTATCCCTCCAGTGGGAGTCCTGTCTGACTACTGGAAGTGGCCACTTCAGGATCCGTATCCCCCACTTCTAGGAATCTCAGCTAGAGTCACCTCCTTATCGTAACCCTTTGGGGCCTCTCCCCATCTCGGGTCTCTGGCAGGTCCTAGAGATTCCCCGTTCCCCAGCCGTTCTCCCTTCCCTGCTCTCTCTATGTACGATTCCCCTCATCCCACTCCCCTTCCCATCCCCTCTTCCACTCACTTCCCTCCTTCCATAGACCTCTCATATCTATTTTGTTCCCCCTTCTGAGAAAGATTCAACCATCCTCCCCTGGGACCTCCTTGTTATTTGGCTTCTTTGATTATTATAGCATGATTATCCTGTACTTTATACATAATATCCACTTATCAGTGAGTACATACCATGCATGTCCTTTTGGGTCTGCGTTCCCTCACTCAGGATGATGTTTTCTAGTCCATCCATTTGCCTGTGAAATTCATGATGCCCTTGTCTTTAATGGCTGAGTAGTATTTCATTGTGTGGGTGAACCACATTTTCTATACCCATTTTTCAGTTGAGGGACATCTACATTGTTTCCAGTTTCCGACTATTATGAATAAAGCTGCTATGAACATAGTTTAGCAAGTAAGTATCCTTGTGGGATGGTGGAACATCTTCTGGGTATATGCCCAGGAGTACTATAGCTGGGTCTTGAGGTAGAATTACTCCCAATCTTCTGAGAAACCACATGGCCTATTTCTTAAATATAATTTGTCTGAAGGGTCCTTTCCTTGGCCACTTTATTTGTTTTAATTTTTTACTTTTTTTTTTCTAGTTTCTATCATATCCACTAAAACATCAATATCAGCTAAGAAGTATATTTATCTTTAGTACAACATTTTTCTACAATTTGATTTGCAGTTGAGCCTCTATATTTGTATGCATAGTTTTTCCTATCCACGCATTAACTATGTAGGAAAAACGGGTGGCAATAGGTTATATGTTTACTGGACAGGTAGAGACATTTCTATTATCACTGTTCCCCCAAACAGCAGTCAGCCCAGTGATTCCCATAGCACATGCACTGTATAGGGTGTCACCAGGCATCTGGAGACTATGCAGAGTGTACTGGAGTATTGGACAGGTACTATGCAGGCACTGCCATTTTTACATAAAGGACATGCACACTGAGGAATTTAGACTAGGGGTAGGAGTGGGGGTTCTGAAACCCACTCCCTCGAGGGGCTGAGCTA
>NC_034597.1:50813140-50814265 GCF_900095145.1 Mus pahari | reverse complement strand
TTTTACATAAAGGACATGCACACTGAGGAATTTAGACTAGGGGTAGGAGTGGGGGTTCTGAAACCCACTCCCTCGAGGGGCTGAGCTATAGCTTTAAAGGGAGTGAAGGTATACACCTCCTGCTGCTTCTCTCTTTCTTTTTTTTTTTTTTGTATTTCTTTAAATACCTAGTGATCCCTCCATAATAAACCTCAGATGGCTGGAAAACCTGCTCATATTGCTTAGAATATCTTCCAATTCAGTTTCAGACTTTTGTTCTAATGACTCAATACCCATTGATATACTGCTAGGATGAATGCCGCGTCTTTCCTCTCTCAGGAACCTGTTTGTACCTGTCACACTTGGCCCGTTCTTAATTAAAGTCTCTATTAGATTTCTTGCAGAAGAGCATTGTGGGAACTAAGATGATACCTTCCTGAAGATTTTCTTTATGACTGTGGGACATTCTGAACATACATCCATGGGGTGGAAATGCTACCTGCCACTCTTGGGAACACTCTTTCTCATCGTAGGAGCTTTGACTGCCTGTAGTGCTAAAGCAAAGACCTCTGAAATGCAGCCTTTAAAAACAAAGCTGGGTTTAAGTGCTGTGGGAACAGACGGCATTGCTTTTAATAAAAATGATACAGCAGATGGTATGAAATTTGTTTTAAAACATTACTCTCAGGTTAAGTCATAGTTGCCTCCTTACAACCTGGAACACGTTTTTTACAACTTCAGAAATGGAGGATCTGCAGCGTTGAAGACTGCAGCCTGGGCTCCTGCTGAGCTGTAGATGAGGAAAGGAGACTCCCATGGCTATAGAGGGTCCTTGCTGGCTTCCCTAGGTTGAGCTAGTAAAGACCAAGTTGGTAATGCAGGCCATGCTGTCCTGAGAATTACTGTTACTTAATGAAAATGTGGCTTCATCCATGCTGTTCATTGCTGTTGGTTTCAAGTATCTGCGGTTTTTCCTTCCAAGCATCCTCAGTGTTGCTTGAAGGCATTTCCATGGGAAAATGATCATATTCACAGCTCATCCTATTGGGAATGGTCTCAAAATTGGCCTGCTTCCTAGATCTGAACCATATGTGCTCCCTCTCACTCTCTTGCTCTCTCCCTCCCTCTGTGTCTCTGTCTCTCTCT